>NC_090763.1:20811776-21144276 GCF_036898095.1 Palaemon carinicauda | reverse complement strand
AAAGATATTTCTTACATCACTATTGTATAGCACTGTATAGTAATCTTCTGCAATTTTTATCAATCAATCTCTTTTGTTGATATTTTCATTTTTCAGCCTTGGATTAAAAAAGCTTTTGGCGCCTTGTTCCAAGTCTTTTCATCAATTTCAAGCTTCTTCCTTTCTTTACTGTTTTCTCAATGTTTGTCTGATTGTATTTTCGAAGGTCTCGGGTCTTTTATTTCTTTGTTGTTTTGGACAAATCTACTTATTTTATTTCATCTCTCAGAGATTTTACCCTCATTTCCAGTCATTTCTTTATTTGCTTTTTTTCTGGTAGTTTTCCTTGATCCTGTTTAGAAACTTTTCCACCTATCTCTTGTGCTGATTCCAATGCAAAGTGTGTTAAATTACTATTCATTTCTACTTCCATCTCATCATGTAGCTTGGAGTATTTATTTATTGCTGAATTAAACTCGTCTGATTTTTCTCTTATTACAGGAGTTTTTATGTCCTTTCTTAAAATTAGTTTTTGTCTTTCCTTATATTTATACAGACTTTGCCAGAAGATTATATTTTAATAGGGATGTGTTCATATATGTAAGTTTGTTTGTGACTCGCATGACTCATGAGCTATGGAACCGAATCTCATGAAATTTTGTGAGATGATTGACCATGATCCAAGGACAATTTTATTAGATTTTAGGAGTGATTGGGTCAAAGGTCAAGGTAATGAGAAGGTCAAACACGTCTTTTTGCTATATCGTGGTTAATCTTTATCCGATGTGCATGAAACTAGTGCCAAAATGGTCATTATTCAATTGCGTATCCTCTGGTATGATTGAGGTCAAGGTCACAAAAAGGTCAAAAACGGCTTTTTGCAGTATCATGGCTGAATCTCGTGAAATTTGTTGGGATGATTGGTCGTGATTCAAGGACCATTTGATTAGATTTTGGGAGTTATTGGGTCAAAGGTCAAGGTAAATGTCACCAAAAAAAGTAAAAACCCACATTTTGCTATATCATGGTCAATTTTTATCTAATTTGCTTGAAACTATTGACAAAATGTGTATAACTCAATTGCCTATCTTGTGCTGTGGCGTTGGCGAGGGTATGCGTTCTAGTTTAACACTGTAACATCTTTAATTAAATTAGAATTTTCATTCTTTGCAAGAGTGTATTCTTAAGCTTCGTCAAACATATTGGTCTACGAATTATGTAAAGCCTTGTGAAAAAAAAATATGTATTTCAAAATTAATCTTAAAATACTTATTTTAACCTTAAAGTTTTCATTTATCAATATTGGCTGAGTAATTGTTTAATATGCAGACATTTTTGTATCTGAAAATTTACCTCCTCCGACGAAGTTGGAAGGTTATGTTTTACCCCCTGTTTGTGTGTTTGTGAATAGCTTCCTGATTACAATTTTAATCGCTGAGTAATGAAATTGCATCGATAAACTGTTCTGTAAAAGCTAAGAAATATTAAATTTTGGAAGGTCAAGGTCACGGTCAAGCAAAATGTCCAGTTCACGTAGTTGGCCTTAAATTTGGACGTCGTTGTCACATAAACTTCAAACTTGGTTCATATTTGAGTGTATGAAAATCCACAAAAATTAATACATGTTAAGGTCGAAGGTCAAGGTCGAGTCCAAGGTCAAGCAAAAGGTCAAATTCCGGTCATTAAAATTAATGTATATATTTTTATCTAAAAGCCATTTTCTTAAGATATATATATATATATATATATATATATATATATATATATATATATATATATATATATATATATATATATATATATATATATATTTTAAGGCTGGCAAGTTACACAACCTCTTGAATTCCAAACTCACATGTTTGTTTTTACATTAATCTGTTACACTTGAGAATGTTAATACCCGAACTCTGAGACGATTATATAACTTTCAGATGGCAATATATAAAAACACTGAATATCCAAAGGTCTCATATGTACACTCAAAACAAAACTGGGTAATTATTCTAAAGAATTATTTAAACAACATCTTACCTCGATTATTTAGCGGGGATACGAGCGAGTGCTGAAATAAACACTGGTGATTGGAATAATACACTCTTTACAAAAATAAATATATTCTATAGAAATTACAGCCCTTTGAAAGAATTTACATAAAAAAAAAATTAATCACTCGAAATCTTAAGTTTGAACAATACTTAGATTAAGACAAAAGAAATGCTACACTCTGAGAATTATATAATCGCTTAACTCGAAATATCAAATCTGCATAAAGCATTAAACTAGGAACAAGAGAAATAAATACTTATGAAAATTATGCAATCACTAGTTTCACTTGAAATTAAATTTTACACTACCAGCACTCACCTCAACAGAGTAAATTTAAAATTTTTGGCAAATTTTGCAGAGACGTTTTAACACATTACGCACGATATACGCTGGATATACGCTGGGGCACAAAATCACTTTGGAGAGGACACACTGTAGGCACTTTTAGAGAGTGTAGGCACTTTGAGAGAGAGAGAGAGAGGGATGATCTTTGGCTTGTTCACAGTACAGGCTGTTTCTGTTTTTCTCCAATGCATCTCTGGGGGCTGCATATGTAGGAACTTAGTTACTTCCAGATTATTCTAGGTCAGAGATCTGGAAGCTTGGGGGTTGGCCTAATGGCGTAAGGTTGCCAATGATTAAACTCTCGAATGCATACCAACACAATAGCGAGACGACTCTCTCTCTCAGCTAGCTCTGCCTACTTCCATTCTCAGAAATTCATAAAAAGATAAAATCTAACCCGGGTTTTTGAGAACCTTCCAAAACACGTGGTAAATATAAGTGTTACGTATTTTCTCACAAACATGATGCAATACCTCATAGAAATATAAGGAATATTTACATAAGTCCTTGTTCATACGTTGTAGGGTCATATAACACTCTTAAACAGATTACGTAAGACTTCATAACAAGATACATGAAATAAAAAGCTAATTCTTGAAAATAACGTAAATTTTCATATACTGACTTGAATGAAGAATACAATGAAATTAACGACGAAAGTCTTAACGTAATTTACATAAAAATCTTATACCTACATGAGAGGAACTCACCTTACGAGCTGGACCTTTGGAATACACAAATGAAATACATAAATAAAATACATGAATAAATTATTTACTTTGCGCTAGACCAGTTACGTAAGAATATATATATATATATATATATATATATATATATATATATATATATATATATATGGTTAAGGATGAATATTGTGGTATTTGTTTAAAGTTTCTCTAATTCATAGTACAACTGCGAGCTTCTCTTTACCTGTACCAACACGTCCTCTTAGGGTCCTAATTCCATACACCCATCCATCCAAATGACAAATTACACTTGTTTCATCATTAGATTACTAGTGTACCCTAACCATAACAAATGACGGCTAAATATTTATGCACAAGGTCAATAGACCTTGTATATGTGCACACACACACACAGATTCAACCCTTCCCTTTTCCTCTAGTGGTACCCCTCTCATCAGGGTGTGACTAATCACTCTCCCTTCTACCTTTGGGATGGGGAGAGACCGAGTAGTTATATATCAGGCAATGCTGGTGAGCGTGACCAGAAAGATATGTATGTATATATATATATATATATATATATATATATATATATATATATATATATAGAGAGAGAGAGAGAGAGAGAAAGAGAGAGAGAGAGAGAGAGAGAGAGAGAGAGAGAGAGAGAGAGAGAGAGAGAGAGAGAGAGAGAGCTCTTTATTATAATGGGAGAGATTCTCCTCGATTGCATTCCATGCAACATAAATCAACCGCAATATGTCTAGAAGTAAGTTAAGAAAGCTTTTGGATACGCTGCTGTCTGAGCCAATAGGCCTACTCTCTCATTTAAGTCGATCTGGCACTTTGTATTCAATTCCTGAGTCAAATTTATCCTTATTTCTTTCAATAGCTGGTACAAATAATGCCTCTAGGAGATAAGACTCTCTCTCTCTCCCTCTCTCTCTCTCTCTCTCTCTCTCTCTCTCTCTCTCTCTCTCTCTCTCTCTCTCTCTCGAGCTAGTTGAGAGTTTGATATGGGACTGATAAAATCGTACTGTAGTATTGAAGTTATATCAGCCAATGTAATTAAAAGCCAAGGTCATTGCCCTTTCACTGTTTCAAATTAAATACGTGTTTTACAAAGCCAAAAAAAAAAAAAAAAAAAAAACAGAAAAAAATATAGAATTGAAGGGAAAGAAATATTTGATTTTGTTGTTTTGTAGAAAAAAAAAAAGGAAGTGATGTTGCAATTTTCTTGTCTTATATCATATAATAGTTATTCAGACTATTTGTTGTTTTAGAATTAGTTGAATTGTTGTAATTTTAATGAGACTGTTATTGAAACGAAATAAAAACAAGTATCAATACGTCTCGTAGTGTTGGCTAGTAATAACAGATCATTAATGTGTTTATATTCATTGACCCTTTCCTTTAATTTTTGGGGTGAGGTGTCATTTGTTCGTGAGGTACTTACGGGGTAAGAAAGTTTAGTAAGGCTTATTTAATCTTGTTTTAGGGTAAAATTTAAACTATATATTTCTCTGTTACAAATCTGCAATTTCCACTTTGTGTTTCCAGCAAGGTTTACAGTAAAAGATAAAGATTGAAGCAGCGGTCTTCCATTGCAAATGGAAGTCGTTCCTAAATGGGTCCACTCTTGCAGTATCAAGACTTGATAATCATATATATTTGTATTAAATGGACTTATCAGTAGGCTACCAGCTAACGTCAAGTGATACTGATAATGATATTTTGTTCCCTGCCTAGGTCACTCCTCTTCTTGAAGGTTCGAGAGGAGACATGGAGGAGAATTCTGTTCATCAAAGGGCCAACGTTCACGTCATTGGGGAGAAATACCAACCACCGGTGCCCAATGGAACTCAAATGTCATTCGGACGCCGTAGTCCCATGGGGCGACTGAAGAATTCCATTTCACGGGTACAGTTTTATTAAATTTAGTCTTATATGCCATTTTACATATTGTAAGTCTTGTTCTTAAGTACAAAATTTAAGAATTGTCATAATTACGTAGCCTATATGTTATAAATGTGCAAACTATTTTTTCTGTTTTTAATTACGTGTGAGATTTCAGCCGATTCAGAATATGAAATAGACAAGTTTGATTTCGGTGTTCAATACATGAATTTGACAATGGAATCTACTTTTTATGGGAAAAACTATAAAAAATTGATGTTATTCCCATTGTGCGTGATTGTCATGGTGTAGGTAGGCCTAACTGCTTGAATGTGCAATGTTATGATAAACAATTTTCAATGGTTTTACATATATATATATATATATATATATATATATATATATATATATATATATATATATATATATATATATATATATATATATACACACACACACACACACACACACATATCTCCCCCCACGCCTATTGACGCAAAAGGCCTCGGTTAGATTTCACCAGTCATCTCTATCTTGAGCTTTTAATTGAATACTTCTCCATTCATCATCTACTTCGCGCTTCATAGTCCTCGGCCATGTAGCCCCGAGGCTTCCAACTCTTTTAGTGCTTTGTGGATCCCAGCTGAATGTTTGGTGAACTAATTTCTTTTGTGGTGTATGAAGAGCTACCCAAACCATCTCCATCTACCCCTCATCATGATCTCATCCCCATGGCACTCGAGTAAATCTCTCTTTTAGCTTCATTTCTAATCCTGTCCTGCCATTTCACTCCCAATATCCTTCTGAGGGCTTTGTTCTCAAATCTACTAAATCCTTTGGAGATTGTTTCATTGTCATACCATGATTCATGTCCGTAGAGTAACACCGATCTCACTAAACTGATATATAGTCTGATTGTTATGTGATTTCAAGCGATTTAATTTCCAAATTTTACTTAACCTAGTTATTGTCTGATTTGCCTTTTTGAATCTTTCACTAAACTCTAATTCTAAAGACCCTGTATTGGAGATCATAGTTCCTAAATACTTAAATGATTCTACCTCATTAATCCTTCCTCCTTCCAATATTAGGCTTTTTCATGGTCCACAAATGCCATCAAAAGGGGATTTCTATATTCTATGCATTGCTGTACAACATGTCTCAAAATGAAAATTTGGTCATAACTTTTACCTTTTCTAAATCCTGCTTGTTTATCTCTCAGCTTTTCGTCTATCTCTCTCTCCAGTCTCTTTAGATTAAGCATACTATATATTTTCATAAAAACTGACGTAAGTGTTATACCTCTGTAATTATTACAATCAGACAGGTCTCCTTTTTTGCTATTTTCACCAACACTCCTAACTTCCATTCATCAGGTTTTGCCTCTTCATGCCACATTCTACAAAATAATGTCGTTAGTAGTCTGCGAGTCACTTCATTTTAGGTCAGTATCATCTCGGCAGTTATTCCATCGTATCCCGGGGCTTTCCATCTCTTTAGTTTTTTAAGATAGCTTCGATTTCAAACACACTGAATTCATTCATGGGAAAATCAAGGTCTTCATCAGCTTTAGGTATATCAATCAAATTATTCCTTTCATATCTCCTATTCATAACCTCACTAAGGTGTTCCATCCAATGTTGTCTTTCTTCATCTTCTGTTGCTATAACAGAACATCTCTTTTTCATGGGTATATCCTTCTTCTTCTTTACTCCAGTCGGGATTTCTTTAATAATTCTATGAACAATTCTTATACCATAGGCATAGCCAGTTCCTGAATTCATAACATAGTCAGCCTCATCTGCTTTACTGTCTAAATATTCTCTCCAGTCATTCCCGGCTTTTCTTTTGACCTTACTATCCATACTGGAATACTTAGCATGCTCTACCTTGTAATTTTCATTACTTTCTCGAAAACTTTCATCGATCAATTTCTGTCCTTGTCTCCTCTTTATAGTAACCCAAGTATCATTTGATATCCAGGGCTTTCTCCTAATGACTACGTGTCCCAAGACTTCACTACCAACTGGCTGATGTATGTTCTTAATATCACACCATTCTTCATTAATTGTCTATTCTTCGCCTCTTAAAGTCTCTAAGACTGCAAATCGATTCCTACATTCAATTACAAATGTTTCTCTGTGTTCTTCTTCTAAAAGCTTAGTTGTATCAAACCTAGGTATTCTATCTTATCTTTCTGTTGGGTGCTTTCAGTTTTAATTTCAGTGTGGCAATGAGGAGCTGGTGATCACTATCAATATCTGCACCTCTATAGCCTCTTACATTTCTCAGAGTCCTCCTTCTCTCTTTATTAATGGCAATGTGATCTATCTGATTTTTGTAATTGCCACATGGTGAAGCCGATATATTCCTGTGGATGTTCTTGTGTTTAAAAAGAGTACCTCCAATGACAAGATTGTTTTCTGAACAGAAACTTATGAAATGTGCACCATTTTCATTTGCAACTTCGCCAAGACCCTCGACACCCATCACATTCTCTATCTTTGGATTATTTCCTCCAACTTTAGCATTGAAGTCGCCAATCACAACTTTCATATCTCTCTCAGGGATCTCATCTGTTACACTCTGCAGTTCTTCATAGTTTTCATCTTTCGTTTCTTCAGGGAAATCATTTGTTGATTCATATCATACTATAATACTCATGTTGCACTGCTTTGATTTTAACTTTGCTAGTAACTATCTACTATTTACAACTCTCCACTCGGTTAATATATATATATATATATATATGTGTGTATGTATGTATCCTTTGATTGTTATTATCTTCATTTAATAAATTTTATAGCTTCGCTACTGCTCATCATTGTAAGATTAAATTCTATTATATACTTAATTTTGAATAAGCCATTTGCCAAAGAATAAAATTTATAGTATTCTATGAATGGCTAATGTACCTGTTTAGTACCACTACGGTAAATTTTCATATAATAGTAAAGGTTAAGATTCTTTGTTAAGACTTTACAGACTCAATGTATTGTGAATTGCACAACATTTTTTGCATATCTGTGGCAGTGTTTTTTATTTTTTGCTCTGTTTTCGTTTAGCTGTCAACATTGCTTTCTGGACAAGGGTGTCCACTATGTTTAGTGGAGTTGGGAGCCAAAGTTCCTTATACATCTGTGCACACATATATTATATATACACTATATGCACACACATTTAAATACTATATGCACACACATTTAAATATAAGTACATATATATCTCCCCTACACAACTGTATATTTGTCTTTGGTCACGCCCGTTCCTCAGGTGGGGCGATCGGATGGGAGGGGTGAATCTGTGTGCGCGTGTGCATATCTACCTAAATATTTAGTCGTCATTTTTGATAGGTCGCGTGCACTAGTATTATATGTGTGCCTGTCTGTGTGTGTGTGTATATATATATATATATATATATATATATATATATATATATATATATATATATCATCATTGATCGTTACTAGTCCACTACAGAATAAAGGCCTCAGACATGTCCATCCACTTGCATCTGTTTATGGTCTTTCTGTACTAGTCCACGCGCGCAAAGTTCCTTAGTTCGTCGATACATCATCTTCGCCTCCTTCCTCTGCTTCTTTTAAAATCTCTAGGGAAACATTCTGTTATTCTTAATGTCCATCTATTGCCTGTCATTCCCATTATATATCCTGCCCATGTCCATTACTTTTTCTTACAAGTTGTTAGAATATCCTCTACTTTAATTTGCTCTCGTATCCATGTTGCATTATTTTCTATCTCTTAGTCATATTCCAAGCTTATGTTCTAAGGCATTAGTAAGACTTCAAGTTTCTGATGCATAAGTTGATTCTTTTCTTTTTAGAGAAAGTTGCATTTTACTTTTCATAATCTCATTTTGTTTACGAAATTATCTCTATCACATGCTTATCCTTTTAATTTTGGTCTCATGTCCTGGGGAAACACTGTCTATCCTAAGTATGTATATTCATTAACAATCTTCAGAGGTTCGTTCATAACTCTTATTTGTTGTGTCTATGCATTTTCATTGAACATTATCTTATTTTTACGCATATTCATTTTCAGTCCTACATTTCTCCTTTATTCAAATCTTTTATCATCTTATTTAAGTTGTTAAGGTATTCCCCATTAATATTATTTCCTACATTTTCCCAGTCTAAATTTTTGAAAACTTCTCCTCGACATACTGTGAATAATTTAGGAGAGATGGGGTTTCCATATCTAACTCCTTTCTCAATCAGAATTTTTTCACTATCTTCATGTAGTTTTAAGATTGTTGTACTTCCTGTATTGATATCTTCAAGTGTTCTAACATAAGATTCCTCTATTCCTTGTTTTTGAAGGACTGTCATTACTGCTGATGTTTTGACAGAATCAAATACTTTCTCATAGTCTATAAATGCTATACATAGTGGTTTGTCATACTCTGTTGATTTTTTTCATTAGCTGGTTAATTACATGGATGTGGTCAGTTGTTAAATACCCACTTCTATAGCTTGCCTGCTCTCTAGGCTGTCTTTCAATCCGGCCTAATATGGTCTTTATAAAACGGATTTTGAGCGAAGCGAAAAATCTATTTTTGGGTAAGATAGCCATGTCGTCCTGATGGAAGTTCCTTAAAGGCAGCTTCCTAGGGTATATTACAACTACGGCGATATTCCCAGAGAATTTACCTTCAGGTACCCAGAATTCTAACTCCTGGAGCGAGTATCCCTAAAAAAGACCTTAGGGATATCGTAAATATCAGTGGACGTATTCTTGACACGCCTCATAGCAATCTATACCCCGAATAGAGTTAACACTTCGTAGGGGTAAAATGGCAAGAAAACGAAAACGATAAGAAAGGGGGGAGCCGTTCATAAGGCATCCCTCCTCCCCGTTTCGAAAGCGTGCCCTGCGCCGCTCACGGCGCCATCTGTATTCCTTGTAGCGATACACGAGGTGCTACAGATACTGTATGTAGGGAGGGGTCCTACTATCCTTTTCACTCATATTTATTTTGAAAAGGAGCAGGGCGGGTCCATCAGGACGACATGGCTATCTTACCCAAAAATAGATTTTTCGCTTCGCTCAAAATCCGTTTTTTGGGCTCAAGCCATGTTGTCCTGATGGAAGTATACCAGAGCATTACTGTATCTGTGGATTCTCAATACGTGCCGTACTCCTCAAGAATGTTTCTTAGTCAACTCGACTGACAGACCTAAGATGTTACCGTTATACATCTTTTCACTAATCATAAGCCATGAGAGTGCTTCCTGCCCCCTACAGGGAGGAGTCCTACTAGACTCTAGAAACGAACGAAGAGTACATATACCTATGTATGAATCACTCGCTAGCCAGTACCATATAGTGGTCTCACTCTATATGAAGCGAAGTCTTACGGGACTACCGTATCCAAAAGAAAAAGTCCCGACCAGCACCCTGGTCGAAGTAAAAATAGACAAAAGGTTATATCTGCGTAGGATTAAACTTGCTGCTACCACCATCCTCAGAAAGGGGTGGAGTCCTTATTGCTAAGGAAAGTATAAACCAGTATAATCCAGGCTTTGCATTAAGGAATAGGCTATTATAGATATCCCCGATTAATATACATAGGCTAAATGCTCAAAAAACAATATGAAATCAAAAATATAGGTGAAGGAGACGCAAGGTTCCCGAGAACAAGTTTATTGAGAAACAATAAATAGACATGGTCACCATAAATATGTACATATGCTAGGTGGATGACCAACAATTTTCACAAGTACTGTAGTGCATGGATGAATGATTATCTGAAAGAAAACATATGTGTCACTTACACATACCCCGGAATCAAACTTAACGTCCATGTTACTACTTCGCTGACAATAGCGTTGGCAAACGCTTGGCACACCTGTCTGTACTTGTGTTACCATCACCATCACGTTGGAACAGTCACTGTGGGCTCTGAGAGCCTACACTACCAGTTATATCAACATATATAACTAACTATTCACCCAAGAATCCAAGTCCCAAATGATTCCGCTGTTCCTCGCAGAGTTAAACAGCAGGGTTAACGACGCAACCAACTGCTACCACAGACCTCTTTAGCTGCTCCACTTGCTTAGCATAGTGGCGAAAGAATACCCTGGAAGACTTCCAGCCAGTGTATGAACGAAGGTGTTCAAAATCCATAAAGTTAAAGAAGTTTAAAGATGAAGCAACTTTCCTCGGATCATGACCTGCGGGTGAACTGTCAGGATCCGCTCTGCGAATAAAATATGTAATTTTCGCCCTAAGTTGATTTAAAGATAAATTCGAGCCCGATGTTTCTCCTCTGAATAGTTGGCCCCCATGGAAGTCTGAAGTTCTACGAAGATAGACCTTAAGGCATTCTACGGGACATAGAGATGCATCTTCTTTCAGAGGGCAGATTCTCCAGGGACCCCACCTGTTGGTGGGCAACTCGTTCTTAGCGAGAAACGTAGGGTCCGGAAACAGGTTCAGTTCTCCCCCATCCAGGAACTGAACTCGGCCCTCCTCTCTCGAGAGGGCCACAATCTCACTAACTCTGGCCCCAGAAGCAAGGGCAAAAAGGAAGATCACTTTTTGAGTCAGGTCCTTCAACGCACATTCCTCATTATCTAGTAATGAGGCAAAATGAAGGACTTTGTCTAATGACCATGAAATAGGCTTTGGAGGAGCTGATGGTCTAAGCCTAGCACAGGCCTTTGGGATCTTATTAAACATTTCGTTAGCGAGGTCTACCTGGAAGGCATATAGAATGGGTCTTGTTAGAGCTGACTTACATGTAGAAATTGTGTTCGCCGCCAGCCCCTGTCCGTGGAGGTGAATGAAGAAGGATAGGCAGAACTCCGTAGAGATCTCGTGCGGGTTCTTATCTTTGACAAAGGCTACCCATTTCTTCCATGCAGATTCGTACTGCCTCCTAGTAGACTTACACTTGTATTCTTCCAGGAAGTCGATACTATCTTTCGAGATTCCGAACCGTTTCTTCACCGCTAGGGAGAGAAAATCATGAGCTGCAGGGTTCGGGTTTTCTGTAATGAAGCGAAGACAGTCGACTTCTGGACTTGCTGGGACAGAACTGGGTCCGGGAGTGGTAGAAACCTCAGTCGTAGTTCCAGAGCCAGAGGGAACCATACACTGTTCGGCCACTTGTGGGCCACTATTGCTGCTACTCCCTTGAAGGATCTCAGTTTGTTGAGGACCCTCAACATCAGATTGTGAGGGGGAAACAGGTAGATCCTGGACCATCTGTTCCAATCGAGGGACATCGCATCTATTGCTTCTGCCGAGGGGTCCACATATGGGGACACATATTTCGGCAGCTTCTTGTTGTCCTTCGTCGCGAAGAGGTCTATCTGCAGTTCTGGGACTTGTCTCAAGATGAAAGAGAATGATCCTGCGTCTAGGGACCATTCTGTCTCTATCGGTGTTACCCTGGATAGAGCGTCCGCGGTCACATTCCGGACTCCTTGAAGGTGAACTGCTGACAGGTGCCACTTCTTCTTCTCCGCCAGTCGGAATATGGCTAACATCACCTGGTTGAGAGGTGGGGATCTCGATCCCCGCCGATTCAGACATTTCACAACCACCTCGCTGTCCAGTACCAACCTTACGTGGATCGAGTGACGTGGGGATACTTTCTTCAGGGTCAGAAGTACTGCCATAGCTTCTAGAAAGTTTATGTGAAAGGTCCCAAATAGCTTGGACCAGATTCCTTGCACTTTTTTCCCATGGGAGTGACCCCCCCACCCTACCTTTGAGGCGTCTGTGTGGATTGTCACTGACGGGGGGGGTGGCTGAAGAGGTAGAGACCTCCTTAGACGACTGGCTTGAGACCACGGTCTGAGAAGAGAACGTAGCCGAAGTGGGACCGGTCTCTTCAAGTCCCTTCGCTCTTTCGATGCAAAGGTTCTCCATACTCCCGCTGCATCTTTTAGCTGTGCTCTTAGCACAGGGTCTGTTACTGATGCAAACTGAAGAGAGCCCAAAACCCTCTCTTGTTCGCGTCTTGATATCCTCTCGGAACCTAGAAGTCTCCTGACAGACCCTGCTATTTCCTTCCTCTTTGACATCGGGATGGAAAGACGGTGTGACACTAAATCCCAGTGAATTCCCAACCACTGGAACCTCTGAGCTGGAGAAAGACGAGACTTCTTTCTGTTGATCATGAAGCCTAGATATTCCAGGAACTGAATCACTTGTAGGGAAGCTTGCAAGCATTCTGCTCTGGATGCTGCCCACACCAACCAATCGTCCAGGTAGGCTACTACCTGGAACCCTTTTAGGCGTAACTGTTTGAGAGCTGCGCTCGCAAGCTTCGTAAAGATCCTTGGGGCTATGTTTAGTCCGAAGGGCATCGCCCTGAAAGCGTAAAGTTTTTGTTGTAGCTTGAATCCTAGGTAGGGGGAGAGACGACGACTTATTGGAACGTGCCAATATGCGTCTGACAAGTCGATGGAGACGGTATATGCCCTCTTGGGCAGTAAGGCCCTTATGTGTTGTAACGTTAACATCTTGAACTTGTGGTTCACTATGAACTTGTTGAGTGGTGACAAGTCCAGAATGACTCTGAGTTTCCCCGAGTCTTTCTTGGGAACACAAAACAGCCTCCCTTGGAACTTGATGGACTTTACCCTCCTGATCACCTTTTTCTCCAACAGATCTTGGGTGTACTCCTCCAAAACGGGGGTGGAGTGTTGGAAAAATTGAGGGCACTGGGGCGGAGTACTGTACCAACTCCAACCCAGTCCATTTTTGAGAAGGCTGTGGGCCCAGGGATCGAAGGTCCAGCGATCCCGGAAATACTGAAGTCTCCCACCTACCGGCGACACTTCACTTTGACTGTCCTGCAGTCTTGCCTCCCTGGCCGCGACCACCTCTGAATCCTCGTCCCCTAGAGGGGCGTCTTGATGACCCTCTAGCTGCTCCTCTGGGCCTTGCACGAAACGTGGTCGACTGTCCCTCGAACACGGGATTGAATGCAGGGGAAGCTGATGACATGGCTTGGGGAACCCATTGGAAGGTGGTCGGGGTCTGGGCTACCAGTTGTGGAACCGGAGGCAAAGCTGGCTGTTGCTGCTGTGGTCTTTGCTGTTTGAAGGACTTGGCTGGACGGGAGGAAAACCTTGACTTCTTCGCCTTTCCTTTCGGCTGAGGGCCCTCATCCGGAGAAGACTTCCTCTTAAGGGACAGGCCCCACTTCAGGAGAAGATTGCGGTTCTCAGTGGCTGCCTTGTCCACGATCTCTTTGACCACGTCCTTGGGAAAGAGATCTTTACCCCAGATGTTGGATGAAATTAGCCTCTTGGGTTCGTGCCTCACTGTGGCCGAGGCGAACACATACTCCCTACAGGCTCTCCTTGCTTTAACAAAGCAATAGAGGTCCTTGGTTACTGTGGCCAGATGGATTTTGGCCATAACCATGAACATCTCTGGCATCTTGGGGTCGCTAGCCATCGTCTCCATGTTGGTCTGGAGAGACATCGAGGCTGCCAGGCGCTCCTTTGTGTCCAATTCCCTCCGTAGAAGGAATTCCGACAACTTGGGAAGGTTTTCGCCGAACTGCTGTCCTGCAATGTCGGCGTCCAACTTCCCAACCGAGAAAGTAAGGTGCACCTCCTTCCAGTCCTTATTATCCATTGGCAATGCCAGCGATAGAGGTTTACATTCCTCCAAAGACGGGCACGGCTTGCCAGCTTCAACCGCCTTGATGACGGCCGCAAACCCCTTTTGCATAAAAGGGAAGGCCCTAGCCGGGGAGGATACAAAGGAGGGGTGCTTCTTGCTCAAGGCGGCAACCTTTGAGTTTGAGAACCCCCTCTCCTTTAAAGCAGCTGTCAAAGTGGCTTGAGCCTTGGAGTGATCCAGGATAATCACCTCCTTTGGTTCCGTCTCCTCCTTCGAAGCCGGCTCCTTCTTCAAACGGACATAGCAGTCCGGGTAGGCCCCTCTACTGGGCCAGAATTCCACCTCCTCAAGGGGAACTGAACCCAGTTTCTCCGACATGACGATCTTCCCAATCGTCATCGGCATGTGCTCGGCATATCTCCACGGGTTGGCATCCGAGCACAGAGGAAGGTCCTTAACGTTGAGCTTCTTTGGAGGTCCACGTGATGCTGTGATCTTCTGCATCTGGAGCTCCAAAGTAGCGGCCTTCTGATTATTCTCCCTCTGCATCTGTTGGATCATACCAACGATGGAAGAGAGAGCCTGTCCAAGCTCTGCTGGAAGAGCGGACGAGGTAGAGGGGATAGGTTCAGGGACCTGAACCGGCACGTCTGATGATACGGGAACCTCTTCCTCCACGGCAATAGGATCTCGATCCTGCTCCTCGCCCTCTGCGAGGAGATCCTGCTCCGCACGATCGGACAAGTCGGACATCTTGTCGTCCAACTGGATGTCCTGCAAGGCGTCAGCGACATCCTCCTCCACTGGGATCTGGATCAGAGGGATCTCCGGCCGAGGCTGGGGAACAACAGCATCAGGGGAAGCCTTGGGAAAAAGGTATGCCCTCATCTTCTCGTTAGGAAGATAAGGTCCAGTGGTGTTTTTCTGAAAACCCCTTACCCATACGCGAAGCCTCTCCCTCGCTGCATCTCTTGACTCCGCCGACCTAGGGGATTCAAAAGCCTCTGATAGCAGGTTAGTACATACAGCACATACCTGCGGATCCCAGTAACGATGTTCATCATTGGAGGCTGCACAAGCCGCGTGCCTCCTACACGAGGCATGTCCGCAAAAGTTCTTACTGCGGACATTGCAGAAGACACTATCACACTTCGGATGCTCCTCCTGTAAAAGAAGAAAAATTTCCATGAATATCAAGTGAATTTTAATTCACATGTAACAAATGAGTATTCAACAAGAATAAGGGAAAGACACCTACTTGTGAAACCCACACAAACACCTGTGGAAGCCCACCAGCCAAGTCACATAGTTAGTCTTTACTAGAATAACCAGAGAACGTATTTCCAAAGGAAATTAGGTGTAGCTCACACCTAAGGTAAAATAATACCATTCTGGCCAGGAATAAAAGAATTATCTTTTATCCTTGTAAGGCGACACCAGGTGATTATACCAGTAACACAAGTAAGATAGAAAAAGACAGTGTTGTAACCTACTATATCATGAACTCCCTTGGTTGAATATACCACCAAGAGAGGACTGATACAGTACCTGAGGGTGGTGTGCCAGCCGGCTATTGCCGCTCAGCACCCCCCCCCTTGTTTTCGAAAGGTAGATCTCAAGTACACAACATCAGATCACCTTTATTGGGGAGAACTCCAGAACCCATGCCTGAACCGGCCGGCAGTGGTTGCCAGACCGTAGCCACCCGGTTTGCACTGAGTTGCCGGCCATCATATTTAGTGGCCGGCTGACTGGGCAGTGTCGCGGGCCGGCCGGCAGCAGTAAACAAACCCTGCCGGCTGGCCCCCACACTAGGCAGCGCTCGGTTGCCGGCCCCACTTGTAGTGGCCGGCAGATGAGCAATAGACCGGCCGGCAAAGGTATACACCCAACGCCGACCGACAGCAAGAGAACTGGAGAACACCCCTCCCCACCGACGGCCGGCCTGTAGGCCGGCAGACGGCAAGGACAACACATACTAAGACAAAAGAATGAGTGCCGGGTTAAGAGACTATAAGTCTCTGGGCCCGGCACCCGAAAGAGTGCCGAAAGGAAGGGGAAGACACTAAGTCAAGCTTCCTAACCGCTGCCTACTGAATTTTCAGACGGCAGCGATAGAGGGACCAAGAAAGGACCGGGCAGCACTCACAGTAATGGTCTCTGCCGGTCGGCACACTTTGCCGGCCGACAGGAGACCACGTCAGTTCCTCATCCCAACCTAGGCTAGGCCCGGATGCAGACGACTGACACAATGAACGGAAAAAGAGAAGGGAAGGACAGAGGGTCCTATCCAACCTTACCTTGGTTAAGGGTCATTCCCAACTAAGACAGTTCATCTCAGTTAGAGAAAGACCCGAGAGGGAGGCCGGCACTACTGGCTGCCTCCCACGAACCACGGCAAGGAAGGAATTGCCTTTCCAGAAAAGGGAACATATCCCGAGACCGGAACGGCAAGGACAGTCTGATGAGTCACCGAGTAAAGGGATCACTACTGGAACCCAACAAGGTGGACTAAGGGGGGTAACCCTTAGTGCCCGAGTCAATCGGCAAGGGAGACTCTGCCCCATGCCAGACAAACCGGGCTCAGACTAAACACTGTTGTACTGTCCCCCTCTGAACCAACACTGTTGGAACGGAAAGGTACAGTACTACTCCAGCATAGATATATTTGAAGATTAATTCAAATAAACCACTAGAGTTAAGCCTAAGGCTTAAACAGAGGGAAAGGGTTTGCCCCTTCCCCGAAGAGAAGGGAGCAAACGGGGAACAGATAATATTATAAAAAACACACCGAGTCGTAGAGCTACGCAAAAAGGAATACAGATGGCGCCGTGAGCGGCGCAGGGCACGCTTTCGAAACGGGGAGGAGGGATGCCTTATGAACGGCTCCCCCCTTTCTTATCGTTTTCGTTTTCTTGCCATTTTACCCCTACGAAGTGTTAACTCTATTCGGGGTATAGATTGCTATGAGGCGTGTCAAGAATACGTCCACTGATATTTACGATATCCCTAAGGTCTTTTTTAGGGATACTCGCTCCAGGAGTTAGAATTCTGGGTACCTGAAGGTAAATTCTCTGGGAATATCGCCGTAGTTGTAATATACCCTAGGAAGCTGCCTTTAAGGAACTTCCATCAGGACGACATGGCTTGAGCCCAAAAATATTTTATATATTACGGAGAGTAAACTTATTAGGCGGTAATTTTTCAGATCTTTAGTGTCTCCGTTTTCGTAAAATAGTATAATTATAAAAGATTTTCTTAGGTGTAGGTATATACCATTCATGCAGACATTTGGTGTAGATGTCAGCCAGTTTTACTATTATGAAATCTCCTCCACCTCTTATTAATCATTTGTTAGTCCATCTTCTCCTGCTGCTTTATGTCTTTTAATGCTTTCTTTACTTTTAGGTAGTAGGTTGGTCAGGGCACCAGCCACCCATTGAGACTCTACCGATAGAGAATTATGGGGTTATTTGACTGGCCAGAGTGTTACTTTGTATCCTTCTCTCTAGTTATGGTTGATTTTCCCTTTAAATACACATATACTGGATAGTCTGGCCTATTCTTTACACATTTTCCTGTCCTCATGCACCTGCCAACACTGAGATTACCAAACAATTCTCCTTCTCTCTAGGGGTTAACTACTGCACTATCATTGTTCAGTGGCCACTTTCCTCTTGGTAAGGGTAGAAAAGACTCAATAGCTATGGTAAGAAGCTCTTTTAGGAGAAGTATACTCTAAAATCAAACTATTGTTCTCTAGTCTTGGGTAGTGCCATAGCCTCTGTACCATGGTCTTCCACTGTCTTGGGTTAGAGTTCTCTTGCATGACAGTACACTCGGGCACACTATTCTATTTTATTTCTCTTCCACTTGTTAAAGCTTTTATAGTTTATTTAGGAAATATTAGTTCTTAAAATATTTTATTGTTTCCTTTCCTCACTGGGCTATTTTCCCTGTTGAGCCCCGGGCTTATAGCCTACAGCTTTTCCAACTAGGGTTGTAGCTTAGCAAGTAATGATAATAATGAAAATAATACTGTTATGTTTGGTACCGGCACTGGTGTTTCATTATTTCTATTGGTGAAGTTATTTCTTATATCTCTATTGTATAGCATTATATAAAAATCCTCCACAATTTATACGGATATTTCCATTTTCATCTTTTAAAGCAAACATCTGTTGACACCCTGTTCCAAGTCTTGTTTTTGTATATATATATATATATATATATATATATATATATATATATATATATATATATATATATAAATATATATACATATATAGTATATTTGGTTCTGGTCACGCCAATGACATTGGCTGGCATATAACTCCTTGACTCTCAGGTAGGGGCAAGTGGATGGGAAGGGTTGAATCTTTGTGCATATCTATTTGGTCGTCATTTATGTCAGGTCGCGTACAGTAGTATAATATATATACTGTATATATATATATATATATATATATATATATATATATATATATATATATATATATATATATATATATATATATATATATATACATACATATATTTATATATATATATACATACATACATTGCCAGACTTATAACCCCCCGTGTTTCGGGTGGGAAGGGTTGAATGTGTGCGTGTGCACGTCTCCATATGCGTGCAGACATCTAAATATTTATCCTTCACTTTTGACGGGTCACATATGCTAGTGTGTGTATATATATGTATAAATATTTATATATATATATGTGTGTATATATATATATATATATATATATATATATATATATATATATATATATATATATATATATCATAGTATATGTGTATATATATAAATATGTGTATGTTTATATGATTATGTATTTGTTCAGATAGAGAGATCTTCCTTGTTTATGGGTAGAGTATAGCATAATTACTCAAACAGCTTTTCTGATACTGTATTTTACATGATTTTAAAGGGTGTTTGGAACAGAAAAGAACATGCTTGTTTAATTGATGATGAAATGTTAAAATTTCATACTTCTAATTTAGTTTTATCACAATTCGTATATATATAAGCATATAGTTTTGTTCAACATTGTAAGATTTTATACATTGTAAGTGTAATCTAATGCGATCATCCCATTAATCGTCTTATCTTCGTCATCAGGATGTGATGGCTGTTCGAGGATATTATTTTAAATGCAATTATTGAGTTTTTGCTCTGTACAACTTAAAGCTAAATGGCGAGAAGAGCTAGAAGAAATACCCAGGGTGGTATATGGGTAACAATATCTATTTTGAGTCTGCACAATATAATTGTATTAGGATTTAATATTCTAAAAGATCGATGGAATAGGACTGGATAGTTTTTAAACATCCGTTCGTATTCCTTACTTTGACTTGAACTCTTAATCCAAGTAATTGTAGTCTCGGAACGCATGACAAACTACTGTTACTTTAAATGGAATATGTTTATTTATGGTAAATTATTGAAAATATTTTTTTGCATGCGTAAAGTGGTTATAAGTAATGAATTTTGTAGAATTGTTTACTATGATTTTTTGGGGGGCCCCTGCTCTTGCCAATAATTAAGCATGTGATGATAATGCCAACTTTTTATTGTAAATATTAATTACAACAGATCTTTACCTACCAGAAAACCCATAAAATTTTCACCTATGGTTGCTGATGTTATAACTACATTCAACCTGCTGTGAATAAAAACTAGAAAACACATCTCAACTACAGGTTCTTCAAAATGTAACTTTAGAGCCAATGCTGTTCATGAAGATGCTGGCGGAGAGTAATGCTGGAGTTGTGGCGGATACTTTAGAGATTGACAGGGTGTGCCGTGTCAACCTCAACTACACAGAGGAGGAATGCAGGAACATGGATGATGGTAACCACACAGACATACAAGTAAGGACAGCTATTACATTTATTTTTTTTTTGCTTGTATTTTAAACTATTTTCCAGCGTCTAATAATAGTTTTTCCAGATGCTCAACCTCATGATAGTCGATCTAAATTTTTTGCCTTTTTATTCCACTCAGCTAAAATGTGAAAACCAGGTTCAGTTAAACTTAACTTCTGTAGTATTATATTTACTGCAGTAGTCATCAGTTTTTATAAAATTTAACTAGTGAGAATAACAAGTGTGGCATTGTATACAGTATAGCAAATAATTATAATACCAGGACACTTATTTGACCAATGGTTATTTAATAGTATCCCCACATAACCAAATTCCTGTATGCAGAGAATGTATTTCAGTATTGTATAGCAGTTATATATATTGTATGTGAATTTCCAAGTTCACCCAATTACAAATTTCAAGTTTTGAAAAAAGTAAATTCAGAAAATTTTATCAATAATCAAATCAGGTGACGGTTGAGGAACTTTTGTTAGATTCATCCTTATCAATTGATCCAGTCATTAAATTGTTAAATATGTGCAGTTTATGAAAAAGGGTTTTATTAATAAAATTAGTTACAGTATTTCTGTATTCACCTGATGTTTATCTTACTTCTCTCTCAAAGCTGGTTAATTTTTGACATCTACCCTAACACTAAAAATATTCTTTTTCCTTTCATTATAGTAGACCTGCCCCTCCAGTGTAATTTTGAGATTATGTGGCAGTGTATGGTAGTACTTTCACATGAGTATGCCATATCTCCTTTGTCTTTCAGTCTCAAAGTCCAAACTAGTTCAGTAGCCTCACTGAATATTGAGGCAACTCGGGTAATATATGAACATCGGGCGAGTTCACTATAGAAATAACATTATTATTATTATTATTATTATTATTATTATTATTACTAGCCAAGCTACAACCCTAATTGGAAAAGCAAAATGCTATAAGCCCAAAGGCTCCAACAGGGAAAAATAGCCCAGTGAGGAAAGGAAACAAGGAAGTAAATAAATGATATAGCCTAAGAAGTAATGAGAAATTAAAATAAAATATTTTAAAAAACATTAAAACAGATAATTCATATATAAATATAAAAAGACTTAAGTTAGCTTGTTCAACATAAAAACATTTGTTGCAACTTTGAACTTTTGAAGTGCTACTGATTCAACTACCCGATTAGGAAGATCATTCCACAACTTGGTTACAGTTGGAATAAAACTTCTAGAATATTGTGTTGTATTGAGCCTCATGATGGAGAAGGCCTGATTATTAGAATTAACTGCATGCCTAGTATTACGAACAGGATGGAACTGTCCAGGAAGATCAAAATGTAAAGGATGGTCAAAATTATGAAAAATCTTATGCAACATGCATAATGAACTAATTGAACGATACCAAAGATTAATATCTAGATCAGGAATAAGAAATTTAATAGACCCTAAGTTCCTGTCCAACAAGTTAAGATGAGAATCAGTAGCTGAAGACCAGACAGGAGAACAATACTGGAAACAAAGTAGAATGAAAGAATTAAAACACTTCAGAATAGATTGATCACCGAAAATCTTGAAAGACTTTCTCAATAATCCAATCTTTTTGTGTAGTTGAAGAAGACAGACCTACTTACAATCATGCTTTGAGTTATGTTAGGATTCAACTTCATACCCCATAATTTGCACCATGCATTAATTTTAGCTAGATCTCTATTAAGGGATTCAGCAACCCCAGATCTACATTCAGATGGAATCGATGCAAAGAGAGTTGCATCGTCTGCACATGCAACAAACTTGTTTTCTAGACCAAACCACATGTCATGTGTATATAAGATGAAAAGTAATGGGCCAAGAACACTACCCTGAGAAATACTATGGTGACCATCAACAACAACTCTTTGAGATATATTACTTAAAAATTCAATAATAATGCTCAGAAAGGATCCAGTCACTCCCAACTGTTTTGAGTTTTAAAACAAGGGCCTCATGATTAACATGATCAAAGGCAGCACTAAAATCAAGGCCAATCATACGAACTTCCTGATCATAATCAAGGGATTTCTGTACAGCATTTGAGATTGTAAGAAGGGTATCACATGCTCCAAGGCCTTTACAAAAACCAAATTGTAAACTAGGGAACTGATGATTACCTTCAGCAAACCTATTAAGACGATTTGCCAAAAGACGTTCAAACACTTTAGATAATATGGGAGTTATGGAAATTGGGTGGTAATGAGATGGACTTGAGCTACCACAAACACTTTTACATAGTGGAGTAACATTACCAATTCTCCAACAAGTGCTAAACGCTCCTCTTCTTACTAACTTGCGAAAAATTATAGATAACTTTGGAGCTAAGAAATCCGCAGTCTTTATAAAAAACAAAGAAAAAATATCTGGGTCTACACCTCCATAAGCCTCAAGGTCCATCAACAGAGCTTTAATTTCACGAGATTGAAAAGCTAAACTAATTAGTTTAGCCTCAGGATAACAGGAGTGAGGAAGTTCAGGTTTCTCATTAGTCTGCTTACTGTCAAACACACCAGCCAAAAGGGTTGCCTTTTCCTTTGGACAATGAGTGACTGAGACATCTGGTTCAAGTAAAGGAGGAACTGTTGCATCTACACCAAAAAGTGAAAATTTAAGGTTAGTCCACCACTTATGTTCCTGGGTTGTACCAGAAAGGGTTTCTTTTATGGTTAAATTGTATTCTTTTTCAGTTGAAGCATAACTCTGAGCAAAAGCTCTAAGCCAAGTATAGTTATTCCAGGTCAAATCTGATCTGTTACCTTTCCAAAGATGATATGCCTCCTGCTTCTCCAAATAAGCCCATCGACAATCATCATTGAACCATGGGTTGTCCTATCACTCGGTACCTTAGCACACGAGAAGGGATACGCCTATCAATGATGTTGACTAGATTCTCATTCAATGGGACAACAGGATCAACACTACTATACAATTGTGACCAATTCAAGCCCAAAAGATCAGGCAAAATTCCATTCCAGTCTGCTTGAGATTTCATATAAATCTTACAAGAGTATGATACATCAGGGACAGGCTGCTCAGTCTTCACTACTAATGAAATAAAGGCATGATCAGATGTCCTGATTGATTGATTGATTTAAAGTTTTCAGACATCCTGATCAGATGTCCTGAAAGGAGAACCAACCTTACTTGTTATAATGCTGGGGAAGTAAGTGTATAGGAGGTCCAACCAGTTTCCAGACCTGTGAGTAGCTTCATTTATGATTTTCTCACAGCCTGATTCCGAGGCAAAGTCTCAAGCTCTTGAGCCATGGCGATCGGTAGGAGAGACAAAACTTAACCACTCCCTATGGTAAGCTTGAAATCACCAACAAAGACAAAAGAGGCCTTTCTATCATCTTCTTGTATCTTATCCATAGGGGTAAGAAGTCAATCAAAGATAGAATCATCCATGTCTGGATTCCGGTAGATTGAACACAGATAGAAGTTGTTATGCCTACCACAAACTTTTATTACCCGAATCTCATGACATCCACATTCATAGCAGGACTTATGAGAAGCAGGGTACAGTACTCAGTCCTAATATACACCATCATTCCCCTGCCCCTAGGGAGGGCATCACGTTTCAATATAATTGGCTTCTTAAAACCAGTTATAACGAGAGCTCAGATGAGTGCCTCATATTAGAAACCAAAGTATCTGAGCACAAAAGAATATCTGTCTGGACGCAACTGTAAGGTCTTGAATGAAGACCATGAATATTGCAATACAGTAGACGACATTGACAAAATCTAGGATGTACTAGGCCTGGATTTCACTCAATGTCTCCAGAGAGCATAAGAATTAATGGTGATAAAAAAGATACATCATACTTAATAACTAAATTAACAAGAATGATAACAACAACAATCTGTTGTAAGGAAATATAAATAAAATGATTGATCAAACCCATAGACTATAGAAAAAAAAGTCATAAAAACTGGTCAAAATGGAGGAGCCGATACACCAAGCAAGGCTAAATACCCTCCAGGATAGCCACTTTAACTGAAGGGAGGAAAGTAAGGATGGTTTTGAGAAGAAATGGAATCAGATAAGGAAAAGACTACTACTTGATAAACCACCAGGCATCCATGGCCCTTCTATTAAGCCTGGCCAACAAACCATTTAAAAAAACAAGAAGAAATAAAAAGATAAAATAGTGTGCTCGAGTGTATCCTCAAGTAAGGGAACTCTAACACAAGACAGTGGAAGACTAAGGTACAGAGGCTATGGCACTACCCAAGACTAAATAACAGTGGTTTGATTTTGGAGTGTCCTTCTCCTAGAAGAGCTGCTTACCATAGCTAGAGTCTCTTCTATCCTTACCAAGAGGAAAGTAGCCACTGAACTATCATAGTACAGAAATTAGCCCCTTGAGCAAAGAAGTGTTTGGTAATTTCAGTGTTGTTAGGAGTATGAGGAAAGATGAGAATGTGTAAAGAATAGGCCAGGCTATTCGGTGTACGTGTAGGCAAAGAAAAATTAGCCGTAACCAGAGAGAGGTATTCAATGCATTACTGTCGAGCCAGTCAAAGGATCCAATAACTCTCTCAAAGGGTGGCTGGTGCCATGGCCAACCTATTACCAAAAATTCAATTTTAAAGCCTTTTTTCTCATTTCTATGTACCTCCCATGACTTTCATGTGCACGTATTGCCATACATCCTCTCATATTCTTAATACTACACTAGCAAGGAAGAAAACATGATTTTGTGTTGTTTTGTGGTAGACTTCAACTTTTAATTAGCTTTGAGAGAGAGAGCAATATGAACATCATGGGAGGTTTATGGTAGTAAATAAAATCTAAATCTTACTGCAGTATTGAGAACAAATTTTTTGGTCATCCTTGAGAAAGTTAAATGTTTGATTTGGGATTAGGTTTAATTATATCTGTCCTATTCATATCTTAGGTTCATAATCTAGTTCTTTCTCAGAGGATATTTTTTTGTTGACTAAAGTTTTACGTTTTCTAAAGCATAATCTCTCCCCCCTCCATTTGCTCATATGAATTTGGATCATCACACTTCCCTACTTCAATTATGTTAACCCATTTTTTACATCGGGTATCAGGTAAAGGAATAGAAAACAGGCCAGCCATCTAATTCATACCTGTGTCCTCCCTTCTACAGCTTTATTTGGATAGAAAGTTATGTTTAGATTCTTTGGTCTCCGGTTCCCTCTGTTTTGTGTTCTGATGTCGTATCTGTATCATAAAGGGAGCCACTCTTTAAACTTTGTGAAGACAATATAACTTTGTTGGACATGCTACCTTCATTAGGCGTATTAGTGCAGTTTTAGATTCAAGGGAAATTTATTTAAAACAAATTTGCCTTTGGAATAGCATTCAAGCTGTGGCATATTCTCAGGGAATTACTGTATAGCTTGTTTGTTAATTGTGACAATTTTTTTTTATTTTGTAATTATTTATTTGTAATGTTTTAGTGAAATATTAGTAAAGGCAGTTTTGTCAAGTTCTTTGCATTGAAAATTTATTTAATTTTCATATTACATACAGGCTACCTTAAGAACAGACACAGTATATGTTTTTCTCTCCTTACCAAAGTACAGGAAAGAAAAAAGAAAATAGAATGATGGCTTTTTATATCATTGTCATACATTACTTGATCACCACCCATAAAGACAAAATCAATATTTTATTTCAAATTAGATTAATATTGATAATTGGAAGTTTGTAGTTTAGCTTACTGTACTGTTTTTAATTACTTGTTTTTAATTTGTTACTATTTAATTGTATTATTTTCTGATAGATCTGATTCAAACTGATTAATTTCATATTTCATAAAAATTTTAATTTTGTTCTCATTACAGACTGAAGTTCAGAAGTATCAGAATATGTTCAACTATTATCAAAATCTAATGGACAGTATACTACCTTTGATTGTGGTGATACTGATAGGCTCATTAACTGACAAATATGGTCGAAAGCCTCCAATGCTTGGTGTCTTAGCAGGGTTTGTTGGTTGGGCAATAGTTTATATTCTAACAGCTCTGAACCCTTCATGGCCAGTAGAAGTACTTTTGGGGGCCACACTTTGTGGTGATATAATGGGAACATGGGTAGTTTTCAACATGGCTGTATATAGTTATATGGCAGACATTACATCACCTGAGACACGCACGAAAAGATTAGGATTATTGGATGTAGTATGGTATTTAGGTGGCCCTATAGGCCGATTAATGGGAGGGTGGTTATATCGGTGGACAAACTGCATCGTAGTATTCTCAGTGTCAGGAGTCCTTTGGGCGCTTTGCTTCTTGTATGTTTTAGTCTTGGTCCAGGAAAGTGTTGATACATCAGCTAACTCATCAGATCTCGAGGAGGAAGATCACTATTCCCGTTGGGGTCCCTTAAAACCTGTGATTATCCTGTTCAGTACTGGATTGAAACAGAGACCAGGAAATCGGCGAAGTTTGCTTTTGTCACTCCTGATGCTAAAGTTAATGGTCTTCTTAATACAGGGCCATCAAATGTACCTCTGGGCAAGAAGGGTTTTACAGTGGGGCCCCACAGAATTTTCCACATGGTCAAGTATAGATTCTACTGTACATATGTTAGGGACAGTTATTTGGTTACTGATTGCAAGTCGTTTTAAACTCCATGAAACTATTATTGCTATTGGGGGCATCACATCTCAGGGGCTCTGGTGTGCTTTCCTAGCTATTATTACTGGACCTGCTCTTTGGTGGCTAGTTATAGTAGCTTCTGTGATTGGCATGTTTGAAGAAACCATTGAACCAGCTATTCGCACTATGCTTACTGTCCTTGTGGATGAAAATGAAAAAGGAAAAATACTGGCACTGAATGGCCTCTTGGAATCAGCTTGGCTAACTGTTGATCGCACCACCTATACTGCCCTTTACAACACTTACGTTGAAGATTTCCCTCAGGTAATGTAGTAAAAAAGTACAGTATTGTTTATATTTTACAGTGGGTGATTACATTTTTTCAGGACAAATTTTACAAACTTGTTATTATAATGTCATGTCTATTAATGCAAGACTCAATTTTTGGGGCATTAAGGTAAGGGGTAGTCTTATTGCATGTGTGTTATCAAATATTAAGTATTGCTACCTTTTTCTTCTTTCCAGATCAACTTTGTGGTACAATCAGGAATCTGTTTAGTTTTAGTTTTGGTATTTTTGTATCTTAATATTCTATTCAAGAGACAGCCCCTCACAACAATGAATATTAGTAATTTCCACGACACATCAAATACTGAATTGGCTCGAGAGCAAAACGAACATCGAACAGATGTCTATTAACTATTAACTTGGATGTTTGTAAATCCGGAATATTATGGTACGTCAGTTTCTAAAAGTTTTTATAACAATTGATAAATTCCATTAATAAATCAATTTCATTGATAAGAAATATAAAAATTAAAATCCATGAACTTGTTCTGTGAATTTTGTAAAAGTCCATTGCCTAGTTTGCTGTTCTAAAAGTTAAACATAATTTTCTTAGTTTTAAAGAACAAATAAAAGTACTGTAAAATATAAAGAAATACATATGTTAAATTAAATTGGAAGTAATATTACCAATAATTTTACAAGGAGAGCTAATTAAAATATGTAAATATAACAAGGTGTTGTATCTTTAAGTACTGTATACAGTAATAACCTGTCCTACAACAGTTATTAGTTTCAGAAGCAGCAGAAGTAGATCTCATATGTTCCCTATAATGGCACAATGCAGTAGATGACAAAGTACTTAACACCTTCTAATATCATTTTATAAAAGCCAGGTATAGTAGAATATTAAAGTATGTGCTTTACAGTAATATTAGTAAATTAATAATGGTCCCTTTAACTTAAACTTGGCATATCTCTGTTCATTCAAAATGAAAAAAAGATGGGCAGTTGTAAGTGACGAACAAGTTGTCATGAATAATGGTGGACACCATTGTCTGAGCCAGGTCTAACGTGCGTGCAATATGTCACTTTTACCCTCTTTTCATATCTCTAAATCATATCCAATTTACCTTGGGTCATTGTAATATAACGATTGAATATACTAGCTTTATTATGAGTGGGTATAGCTAAAATCAAGAAGATTGAGAAGACTATAAAGGATGACTTTGTGTACGCACAACACAAGAGAACACTTTGTAAACAACTAAGGCAGTAGGCTGTCTAGTTGAAACAGGTGGGAAGCTGATCGAGACTCGTCGTTTTGAGTTTTTCCAAGTTTTGAATTATTTATGAATTTTTGTCTCATTTTTTATTTCAGTTTTAACAGTCACAGATGAGGCATTAAGTTTATTATACTGTTAACAACCAGTTGGGACAAAGTACACACCAGAATCTGTACTGTATGCCTTTGAGTAGGAATGAAACTATTATCAAAGCATATGTTCTTCTTTATATGTACATATTCATATTTTTTGTGCATTATATACAGTACACTAACATTATTTTCATATTGAATGTATGTTTTTACTAATTTTATAAATATAATTGTGTTTAGTTTTTTAGTCCTTTTTCAGTTATTGTGCGATTGAAAAATAGACTTAAAGTCCCGTAAAACGGCTTAATGTGGAGTTTATTTTTGTATTCAATATATGAGGATGAGTGAGGAAAATTTGGGATTGATATAAGTTGAACAGATATAAACACAATTTTTAGTCCCCGTTACAATACATTACTGCATTATTAAAATGAATGTTCCTTATAGTTTTAGCATGTTTGTTAGAAAGAAATTTTTATATCCAAGTTAATATTTTTTTACTTTTTAAATAACTTTATGAACCATCTGTAAGCGTAAAGAGAGTAGTCTAGATTTGTATGCGGAAGCAGAAAGGCAGTAGTGTGATGCATGGAAAATTTTTACCAAACACTGATACTCACATGTTACTAAAACTAATTTAAATTTTAGTAAGCAACAAAGTATTGGCATATGGAAGTAGTCTGTAGGTGTGAATTATAAAATTCAACTATGTGTTGCTGCCAATTATGTTTGTACTGTAAAGATTTGAAAAAAAATACGTTAGTAAATTTATGAACCATAAAAATGATTTCAGATAGTAGAGTTGAAAATTTTTGGATAAAACACAGACTATAATTTACATTTTAAAATAATTTTCTGACTTATAAAAGCTTTCAAGATGGCACTTTGATTGATTGAGTGATGGCAGGAAAATTTATATCTTCTAGTCAATTACTCTTCTTAGCAAGATTGCGCATGAAATTATTATATAGCTTAAGCTAACCTATATCTGAATGGTACATTATTGGCCTTAATATTGAATCATTTCTTTTGGCCCCATTCACTCAGTTAATTTACAGTGACAATGTTTTCAATAAAACAAAAAAAGTTAAGAAAACTTACAATATTTTTACTGAATTTATTTAAAGAAGTGAAAAAGGGGTTACAAGTACTTCAAGTCTGCTTATAAAATATTTTTTAATTCCATGGAATGGTTCACACAATTATGCTATCAAGGATATTAACTATTAACTGCATGTGCTCTACAAAAATTCTTGAAAAATATTGAAACAACCTTCAGAAAAAATTACGGTATTTAATGTTAACATTTTATTTCCAATTTCACACAAAAGATGTTAAAAGGAAAACAAACGAGAAAACCAAGATAAAGAAATCTCAAAGGCTTCATAAGGGTGCCAAGTACAGGTTCGGTGAGAGTTATTCAATAAATTGTTATAATTTTAGCTTATTCACTCCATGGCACAAATAAGTTACCCAATTCTAGCACTATGTCGAGGTTTTTGACAATACTTATGCAATTAAGTGAAATGGATAAATTTGATTGTAAATTATATAATTTACTTGTTACAGTGTTATCACTACAATGTACTGTACTATAATAAAATCTCAAATTTTAATTTTCGTAATTATACAAATACTAATCTCTTTAATACGAGTATGACTACAGCAAAGCTGGATAGGCCATTAAAACTTGGAAGTTGTTATACACAGAAGCAGGTGGTATGGGTCCCCCCCCCACCTGCCAGTTGGCAAGAAAAGCATTTTTGACTTTTAGGCCTGAACTTAAAGAGCAGTTGAGGCGGGAAGTGTAACTAAGAGGACTCAGTTTATATAATGTACAGTACTGTACATAAGAAAAATACTAATTACTTTTAGAATTTGTGAAATGGTCCTACGTGAATACAAACCATCGTCCATTAATAAGAGACTCATGCTTAGGAGGGAGGAAGTCCTTATGAACCTAATATTTGGTTTGGTTCAACTGGTCCTGTGCAAGAGCACAAGGTGATGACTCCTGCAAACCTACTAGTCTGTGTACTGTACAGGGATGCCATAGCCGTTAGTTTAGGCCTGTACCATGGAAGAATTGTTCTCTGTCACAACAGACCCTATGGTAAATCATCGTATGAGATATGTTGTCCGAATGTATTTGTGGCTATTGTTAAAAAAAAAAATAAAAAAGTTTTATCTTTTCATCCTTCCCTCATCTAGAAGGATGGAGGAGATAATTCTTAAGCTATGAAGCTCGCCTTTATCTGACAACTGGTCCAACTCAAAGTGGCCACAACTTAGGGTTGTGGTGACCTATTAGAACGACCCTGCCTGGTGATTGCCAGACTGGGGTTCGAGTCCTACTCCAACTCGTTTCTTTAGTGTCTGAAACCACACCATCCTTGTGAGCTAAGGATGGGACGGTTTTGGGGAGCCCATACGTCTACCTGCCAAGTCATCAGCAGCTATTGCCTGGCCCTAGCTTGGGTGGATAGGGGACTTGGGCGCTGATCATATGTATATGTGGTCAGTTCCAGGGCAATGTCCTGCCTGCTAGGGCAACATCACTGTCCCTTGCCTAGGTCATTCATGAGTGGCCTTTAAAACTTAAATTACTACACCCCTAAAAAGGGGGAAGGAAAAAAAGATTAGAAAACCAGACAAGAGGCAGCTTCTATCCAGAGAGCTATGCTGGCTTTACAATCTGTAGAGCAGATGCCACAGGACAAAGGGTGAAGGTACCCAAGGACTTGTAAGAGTATACTCCTACTGGTAGTGGGAGGTGAAGGTCTGGAGTTAACGGAATCCTGTCTTGATACAAGAGCCATTGATATGGTCTTCCCAAGTGCTTAGAAGGACCCATTATACCCAACTTCGTGGGCCCTTGCTAGCCAAAGTTAAAACTCTAACCTCCTCATTGGTTGAGGTAAAGGCACAACTAATGGTCTCATTAAGCTAAAAATAAACAAAGTTCATGGTTGTCTTACTCTTTATTCTGCCAGTGCTAAGAAAAGTCTTTGAAGCACCAAATCCTCAAGATAGCACCGTGAAGCCCAACAGGACAGAAATGCCAGTCAGTCTGATGCCCTTTGGACGTCTCCTGAGAAGAGATGGAGAAATTGAATCTGGTGTCAAAGATAACTTGGCCCTGGCAACAAACTAAAGAAACTTCCTTTCATCCTTCGGAATGACTAGTGACATACAAGATACCAAAGGCTTCCCTACAAGCTTCATCGAAGCTAAAAGACCAAATATAAAGTCAGATCTGTCCATTGCTCATCTCAAAGGCTCATATGGGGCATGCATAAGAGACTTGAGGACTCTGGTCATACCATACTTCGGGACTTTGGGTCCCAAGGTGGCCATATGGAGCCGGCGTCACGTTTCTTGGTCAAAGGACTTTGCTCAAGGCTAAGCGGTAGCCTTTCCCAGCAATGTCGATAGACAGTTCTCTTAATGAAGAGAGGGCTGAGAAAGTCAACAACCTGCACTAGATAAGCTGCAATTCACAGAGAAGTATCAAAATACAACATATGAGCTTAAATGAAAATGGAAAAACTATTACAGTAGTACTTTTTTTTTCAATGCTAAATTTTGATTAATTCTTGGTGCAGCAGAGATTTGTATATCCCCTTGATCGAGAGATTGGGGTAGGCAGCTCTTTCTCAACCGGCTAGATCACAGTGACTTCGTAGGCTTGGAGATTTGGGAATTCACTTTGTTCAGGGCCACAGGAGCAAGTTCCGAACATGACAACTCATGAAATGAGTGCTACAGCATCGACAAACTAGCTCTAAGGAATCCCCGATGTCAAAGGCAGAAGGATGATTAAATTAATGGAAAGTTTGCTCATAAATATATCACAAGTTTTGCAGCTGTATCCAGAAATAACTGCATATCCATGTTCTTATCTTTTATCCAAATTTACACAACAGCATGTATACACGCTTATCCATTTATTCTACAGAGAAAGCAAAAGGCTAAAGCTGCCAAAATTCAAGAGGCATCATGAGTTTGTACACATCCTGTGACATAAGTCCAAAGTACTTATTTTGGTGATTGACAGGCAGTTGGCCTTCCTTCCCACCTGCTGGGAGTTATAACTACTATACTTCATTGAATTTTAACAGATGTTCCAGCTTCATTGACATCGTGCTCCTATTAACGAATGATGTTTTGTATTTGTGTAGGAACAAGCTAAATGAAAAAAAACTTTTGTGTATTGTGATCTAATGCTTTATGTAATGATAAAATAAAATTTCACAATATGGAGTAGATCATTCTGAATACTGATCAAGGATTTATGAAAAACAAATAGTCTAAATTTTTAGTTTAAAAATATAAAGGGTGAATATTTCATTTTTTAGTTGTTTTGAAATATGCCTCACCCAGTGCAAAATACGAGCTCTTCCTGCTTCAGAAGCTAAATGATACATATCTATGATTGAAATCTGCATTATTAAATCACATATTTGAATAAGAAAATGCATGTACATTCGTCAGATTAAACTTACATGAATAGTCCTGATCACAGCTACATTTTTCCTCTTTAGACCAACAGTCTTTAGCAGAAGTAAAAAGAAATTTCTCCTTGGTTTATCAATTATATGTATAGAATCCATATATCATAAAATTATTTTCCAAAAATTTTAACTTTGTTCTAAGAAAATTCAAATATTTGCTACTCTCTGTGGCTTATTTTAATCTTATATAAACACCCTCATCTCTGCCTAGGAGTTTTCTCATCCCAATATACATATTCATTACAAAAAACAACCCAGTCAAAAAATGTAATGGGTACATATACTGTAACTACAAAGGAACAAGCTGTCCATAAAATTATATTTACATCGTACAATTAGTTGATAGATTTTCACGAGTTGAGCTTTTCATGTCTTAAGACGAATATTCTCCCTTGAACAAAATATTGAAACTAACTGAACCACAATTTACATGCATAACTGGATAAGTAAAAGGGAAATTAAAAAAAATAGGCATTCAATGTACAGAAATTTGGATAGGAATGGAAGATCATACAAACATGTATTCTGACCACTAACAAGGCATTTTAAATGTTCAACCACATATGCTGGTCTGGAAGAATATTTTACATGGCCAAGGAAAACATACTCATATGATTCACATATTGCACCACTAGCAGACAATTATTGTATTGAGAAATTATTTTTCTTTTACTACTGCCATGAATCGTGTACTGAGGTAAGTCGAGGAAAAGCTAATAACTGGTGCGGTGCACTCCTTGCCTAGCTAAATAACGGACAGGAATATGGGTTAAATTCAAGCCCTAAAAGTTTTCTCACAACCTTGAGTAAATCTGATTAATCTTGATGAGAATCCAAAAGCCCTCATACACTGTACATTTATGTTATGGCCAATACCTAAGAAAACCGATGAGTATCCATACCATGGATGGAATGAAAAAAAAAAATTAAAATCAGATTAAAACTCTGATGGGAGTAGTGTGGTTACAGAACATCCAAAGCATATAAACTAACTCTTAATATCTTTGGTCAATTTAAAAACTTGAGCTTTCCAGCATAATACCACCAACAGGAGTACAATATTTACATTTTACATATCAACAGCTATTTTATACAAATGTACACATTAACATAATAACCTGTAAATACAATTAATGATTTTGCAAAAAGCTATAATAGTATTTTGCATAAGTTTAAAGCTAATTTCTGCAGTTTTTGTGAGGTATTCTAAAAAAAAAAAATGTGCTGTCTTTCCTGGCAAGGAATGTTCACTTACTGATAACAAAATCATTAAATAATTCAGCAGTAAATTCCAAATATACAGTACTATATGGTACTGCATTATATCTTAAAATTATTAAGTGGACAATAAATGTTGACAAAAGGAACCAAAGCTGTCAACCAGTAGTTTTGTGACAAGAGCTATAATCAGACAAAAATTAATTAAATAAATAAAGCTAGCTAATATTTTGTGCTTTTCACTTAGTTTATATATTTAATATTGGATGTTGACATTGAACTAAAAACCTATAATTCACAGAATAATTATTTTAATTTGAATAACTAAGACAGTTTTAGGATTATAAAAGAAACACTATGAACTTGTTATTCTGTTTAACCATCTCCTTTAAAGCGACTAGACACCAATTTAAGCAAAAATTTTCAAAGTTTAAAGGCTACCTGATCTAAATATTTGGTATGTGGATTTTAAGAAATTTTTCCTATATAGATACAATATATAGGAACAGAATAAATTATTGGTTCATAACACATTAAGAACAGAAAATTTAAAGAAATCAACTAATCATATGAATGTTAGGTATTGAAGGAGTGGTAAAAATGCATCATAAATATGATTTCATATACTGTATAAAAACAACTTTCCAAAAAAATCTAAACCCTGTTACAAAGGATATAGATATAACTTCCCAAGGACAACGAGACTTCTGCTTAAACTAGTCATAAACTACATAAACTAGTGTACAGAAGTGCTACAGTTTAGATGAATAAATTAAAAGAAAGTCATAAAACACTGGGAGGAATAACATAAACTCATATATAACAATACAATGACAAAATAATCATAAAAACTTAATAAATTATTCAGGAAATCACATAAAGGAACAATATACATTTACAATTAGAAATGTGTGTAAGGAATATTTTGGAAACAGTGAAAGTTGAACTAGGTATGTGATAGGGTGGCAGACTTTAAAAAATTTAACTATCCCATTAGCAGTCTAAATCTAAATGTACAATTTTCATAAAGTTCTTTGAATCAAATGTTACTGTCTGAGTTGTAATATAAAAAATTCTAAAGCAATTTACCTTTTCCCTTGCTTTACAAACCAGTCCTTTAAAATAAGGATATTTCTTAGCAACGCAATAACAGCCACTGAATCGTTAACAAGGTAGGTAGTAAACAACAGGTTTTGTGAGAGGAAACCCTGCCCATCCAACTGTCACAGGACAGCTCCTTTTGTCTTTGGGGTCTAGGACTGAAAGGTGTGATTAAGGTGGGAAGCTTTATTGTAAGGACTAGGGTTTGTATAGCTAGGAAGAATACAAATAACTTTAAAAACATATTTGTATCTATGCATATACAACCCTTTCATCCTTTAAAATAAGAAGACATTGATGTGAGATAATCCCTTAGAACCAAACTAAATTATTCTATTCTTCCCTGAACACATCATTCTTCCTGGTCTAGTACAAGAACAAGGAAGGCAGCTACAACAACCTGTTAAAAGTTAATCATATGGATTTAAAAGTTATTAAGGACTCGGCCAGTGCTATCTTGAAAGGAAGCTAGTACTGCACTAGGCATGGAAAAAACTAACGGGGATATGGTATCGGAAATGTCAAACCAGGCACATCACAAGAAATGTTTGGTGAAACACTCAGAATGACGGAGTTATTTATTGGCAGACGTATTAATAAAAGGAGCTTCAACAAGTATCTCGCCAACATCAGATGTCTGACAAGAGTGTAACAATTGCAGCTGCTGCATCCCCTCAAGAGAGAGAGGAACAAGAAAGAGGGAGAAGAGCCTTTCTCTCCTCAAAACCTGAAGGAGCATAGGGCGCTAACCAACCTTTGAGCAGCCACATCAGGACCCAAAGAAAAGGGGGTCAACAGATAGAAGGAGGTTTCTTAGCGTATCATATAATCTATCTTTACCTGGCCCATGGTCCTGGTGATTTGTGTATGGGACTAGTGCACAACTGTAACCATTGCTACAATGGTAGCTTTTGACCCTGAAGGAATCAGTTAGCGGGTGAGCTCTATTACTCCCTTATGAAGGAGGAAAGCAGATCTTAAGTACAAGGACGCTCTTATCTCAGGCAGGAATGGGGAAAGTGTACAAAACATCTCGCCTTTACCTGGCTCATAAAATCAATGTTGGCTAGTGGCTGAGAATTTTCATCAGTATCCAATCTAACGCGACGACTGTTGTATAGTGCTCAAAACCGTTCGACCAATTCTGAAGGTACCATTTGAAGGACGAGAGAGAATGCTCCTTTCGGAAGAGGGATAAAAGCTTCCTAAGGAACAAGCAACAAATGGCATCCATTACTTCCTCCCAAAGGAAAAGAGCAAATGTTAGAATTCCCAAAAAACTTTAGTGAGAGGCCTCCTGTGTGACTAACTGCTGTTGCTTTTTCCTTCATAGAGTCTGAAGAAGAAAAGGGAAGGAGAGAGAGCAAATCACTCTTCTCTTTAAAGGTTTAAGGGCTGCTCATGAATGGCAGAGGCCAGTGACATTGCCCTAGCAAGCAGGACAATGCCGTAGAGACTAATACTGTATACCATATGATCAGCACCCAAGCCCCCTCTCCACCCAAGCTAGGACCAAGGAGGGCCAGGCAATGGCTGCTGATGACTCAGCAAATAGACCTATAGGCTCCCCCAAACCCCCCATCCTTAGCTTACAAGGATGGTAAGGTTGCAGACAATAAAGGAATTAATGAGTCTGAGCAGGACTCAAACCCCTGTCTGGCAATCACCAGGCAGAGACGTTACCAACCAGGCCACAACAACCCATAAATATCATCTTGTCAATAGTTCTTCCTTGGTACAAAGAGTGGTTTAGTAGTTCCTACTAATCAAGAACAGATGCGCTACCTCTCTGAGTCAGGCTGATACGATTACTGTACAAGGAAAAATTACCTTTCCAACAGTCTTCTCAGGTATTCGTCCTTTGCTTGGGCGCAAGATCAGACTCTCCATAATCACAATTCTCATATCATAATAAGAGTGGGGGTTACTCTCAGTCTAGTCCTAAAAAGAACAACGGTTAAATTAAGCAGCCCACACAGAATACTCAAACGGACACTTAGGTGAAAACTTTATGAAAAAAAAAGTGCTTCTGGAATTACTTTAAGTCTGCATGCATGACAGTCCCTTGAGTCAGTAAAGGCATGAAGTCTTCCTTTATGGATGCTGACAGTGGAGCAAAAGTCCCAACTGAAGGCAACCTGACAAGTAACGGTTCGCCCGAGAGGAGTACAGATGGACTCATGAATAGCCAACGAGAAACACCTGGAGTAGGTTATACAAGATTCAGTGAAAAAATCTAAGATTGTTTTACTTCTGTGAAATGCCCATTTGATGAATGGAGAAGTACTGATTTAAAAGCTTAAGATAGAGACGACTGGGGAAATCTAACTGAGGTCCTTTGCGTCAATAGGCGTAGGAGATGACGATGATTATGATGACCATCACACCCCCGGCCGAAGGAGGAGAGCAATCACTTTAAGTACCAAAATACTTTTGGCAAAAGGCTTTCCCATGCAACTATCCACTTCATTATTGTCTTCTCAAGGAAGAAATATCTGAAGAAGGGAATACAGGAGGGATAAGAGATTGGTGAAGAAAGAGAGAGGATGAAAACACTTTTTCCTTTGCCAACCACTCTTCCTTGACATAGGATTCATTATCTTTCCGACCAATAATGACTGTAGCTATAAGTGCTTAGGGTGTTTCATTAAGGAAGCACTGAGAACATTCGCTCACACTGAAACCCAGGGATCACCATCCAAGTAACACTGTGAGCACCAGGTGAGCCAACCACAAGAAAAATTATCACTATCAGACATAAAGTTAGGGAAAACTTAGTCCAAATAAGGTAACTCCCTTCCCAGGCAGAGAAGCTACCACAAAGTGAGACGAGTTACACTAAAAAATTTAGAAACTTCAACAAAGTGAGACAAGTTACACCACAAAATTTAGAAACTTCGACAAAGTAAGACAAGTTACACTCAAAAGTTTAGAAACTACCATAAAGTGAGATGAGTTGCACTCAAAGGTTTAGAAACTATCACAGAGTGAGACGAGTTATACTCAAGAGTTTGGAAACTACCGCAAAGCGAGATGAGTTACACTCAAATGTTTAGAAACTACCACAAAGGTAGATGAATTACATGCCCAAGTTACACTCAAAAGTTTAGAAATTACAGCAAAGTGTGACAAGTTACACTCAAAAGTTTAGAAACTACAGCAAACCAAGACGAGTTAACACTCAAGAGTTTCAAAACTACCGCAAAGTGAGATGAGTTACACTCAAAAGTTTAGAAACAACCATAAAGCAAGATGAGTTACACTCAAAAGTTTAGAAACTACCACAAAGCAAGATGCCTTACATTCAAAAGTTTAAAAACTACCATAAAGGGAGATGAGTTACACTCAAAACTTTAGAAACTACCACAAAGCGAGAAAAGTTAGTCAAGAGTTTATCATCTGCCTGATCAGAAGAGCGAGAATAACAGAACAAAGGAGGACTTCTTACAGAAACCCCTTCACAATAGTGCACAACACATTAGGTACCAAGAGTTATATCCACAAAGGAACAATACTCCCTTAGCCACATGTTTACTTTCAGTGCACTTTTGCTTACTAACAAGCATTCTCACAAAAATGAAAAAGAACGCTTTTCACAAGCAACTGTCCGGAAATTTCCAACAGTTGTGAGAGGTGAGTAAAAGTATGTCTTCACCTATCACAGTCACAGACAAAAGTGTTTATTCTTTGACAAGCGGATGGGGGAATTCACTCCCACACTACCTATAATTGCCCAACTACGTTATTAACGATTTAATGGTTGTTCCAGTTCCGCTGAAGACATATCCCCATTTTCAAGTACGAATGATTTGTATACGTATAAGAAAATTTTTTGTTTGACAGTATATCAGCTTTAGGTACATTTTATAATAAACAAAGAGGACACTGATTAATGGTAACTGATTACTGCAATACCATTACTGTACTTACTCATCCACAAAAGAAAAAAAATTGGATTTTTAATAACATTTATTATTTCAATACTTCCCTCTGAATATGTTGAGCACCATTTCTAACACTAAAGTCTTTTGTCGAAACAAATATCAGATACTGAGCGTATTATTGTTATTAGAATTTATTATCACAATATTTCCTATATTACTTTTCATGATAGTACTGTACCTGTAATATATTTATATAAAATTTCTTATTTATTTCTTGCTTGCTTCAAGACAGTAAAATCTAATAAGTTGGCTTTCTGTCACTAACCCTGCAATATCCAACCCTTTATACAAAAGGTTAATAGTATTTTACTTTATTTCACTCCAGTACTGATAAGTCTGGTTATTACAAGAGCAGCCACCTGTTTCCTCATCTTTTATAATGTTTTTAATCAGCTCAACTTTTAATTATACAGTAATATCCTTTTCTTATCTCTCATCTTTCCTATCCTATAAATCTAATCCATTTCTTTACTTATTTTTGGTGGGTTTTTTTAGTGTATAGTAATAAATGAAATAGTGTAAAGTACAGTTTCAACCTAAAAATTTATTGATGAGCATGTTCTTCAAATCTCAGAGGTTAACAGAACCAACTGAAACCTTTCACTGTTAGAAAAATTACCTAACCTCCAAAACAGTGTTTTCCTCAAGATTCCTTAGAATTTGCTTTACTATTTGCAAATAACATAGATATGTTTGTTTTGCAAAGAAAGAAAATCATCTTTAGTATATAATTACTAAAGCTTTAGGAGGCAGTAAAAGCTACTCAAAATATGGTACATGAGTAACTGTGTACAGTATTTAACCTTTATACATATATCAAGAGTACCAGTTTATAAAGAGAGACAGTATGCATACTATTTACTTCTAAGAACACTATTTCTATGAAGTGATTCACAGTCACTTGCTTTAAACATGGACAGTTAAGAACAATTGTCTTTTAAGGCAAACATTTAAGCTTTATCTAAAATTGTATTAATAAAATTATTTTTTCACTAGCCATAAAACTGCATTAATCTCTATGAGGTCTACTAACTGAGACCCTTGGTAAAACACAATCACCTTCCTTGGATGATTTTACAACTGTAAAGGTTGTAAGAAACTTGGAGATGAAGAGTAACAGTATTAGAAAAAGTGTAGTGGCCATAGAAATGACATAATGGCTAAGAGATGTGCCTATGTCCAACCATGAACCCTCTGTACGGATAAGAAAGAAGAAATGGAGAGCCATGAAGTCAGACATAACCAGGAAAACATAAAAGAGAGCCCTTGTTGGAACCTGGAAGCAAAGGAAGAAATAAATGTAAAGCTTGGATTTATCCAACGGAAAAATTTTGTCCAATACCAGGAAATAACATAAGAAGTATTTCATGGCTAAAATATGCCCAATAAAATTAAGATAATTGAAAAGTACCTGTTGTACTGTAAAGACATTCAAATTAAGAATCTACTGAGCAGCCAAATTTGTTCTAAATAACAAAACCTAAAGCCAGTCAATAAACTATATATAATCTGCAACTAAATATAAAAAATATAAGAATATTTGCGCAGATACTTGAAAACACCTAATATTTATTTACTTCCTAGTAAAAACTAATATGAAAGGTAAGTACGGTAGTTATATATGGGAGTTTCATAAAGGTTACAAATAAATTGAGCCACATTTAACTGTTTAATTTTATCTTATAAAAGGAATTAAAGCTTAGTTTCATTCATTTCTTATTTTTGAATAACTTTACTTATATTTTTGTTCAAAATTACACAATAGTTATCATAGATCTGATATCTCAAAAAAGATTTACTGCAATTTTCTTTACCTGGCTCATACATCTTACTATACGGCATAGTATTTGAACTGCAGTATCATGTTTCAAGTATGATGATTTTTAACATTACAGTACTTTGAACGCATTGTACTCATGATGAAATCATTTGGTAGCTAACTCATCTACAGTGCAAGCTAAGCTATAATCACATATTAATATAAACCTTAAATATGAATATCTTGAGAATGGAAAATCCTAGTTATGAAACCCACAACACCAAATACTGTACAGTATTTGATAAAAAAGACAATTTTTCAAATGCACAACATCCTCCACCTTCCACATCATTCACTAACGAAAAAATGTTATTTTCATTAGTAAAATAAATTTTTGAATATACTTACCCGGTGATCATATAGCTGTCAGCTCTGCTGCCCAACAGAAAAACCTAAGGACAAAATACGCCAGCGATCGCTATACAGGTGGGGGTGTACATCAACAGCGCCATCTGTCGAGCAGGTACTCAAGTACTCCATGTCAACACAGAACCAATTTTCTCCTCGGCCCACTGGGTCTCTATTGGGGAGGAAGGGAGGGTCCTTTAATCTATGATCACCGGGTAAGTATATTCAAAAATTTATTTTACTAATGAAAATAACATTTTTCAATATTAAACTTAGCCGGTGATCATATAGCTGATTCACACCCAGGGGGGTGGGTAGAGACCAGCATTATATGTTAACATTAAGAGCTAAGTATTTTGTATTTCATTTTAGCAGTTATTCAAAATAACAAACATAAAATTAATAAGTACCTGGTAAGGAAGTCGACTTGAACAATTACTCTGCCTTTTTAAGTACGTCTTCCTTACTGAGCCTCGCGATCCTCATAGGATGCTGAGCGACTCCTAGGAGCTGAAGTATGAAGGGTTGCAACCCATACTAAAGGACCTCATCAAAACCTCTAATCTAGGCGCTTCTCAAGAAAAGAATTTGACCACCCGCCAAATCAACCAGGATGCGAAAGGCTTCTTAGCCTTCCGGACAACCCAAAAAACAACAATAAAAAACATTTCAAGAGAAAGATTAAAAAGGTTATGGGATTAGGGGAATGTAGTGGCTGAGCCCTCACCCACTACTGCACTCGCTGCTACGAATGGTCCCAGGGTGTAGCAGTTCTCGTAAAGAGACTGGACATCTTTAAGGTAAAATGATGCGAACACTGACTTGCTTCTCCAATAGGTTGCATCCATTACACTCTGCAGAGATCTGTTTTGTTTGAAGGCTACTGAAGTTGCGACAGCTCTAACTTCATGTGTCCTCACCTTCAGCAAAGCATGGTCCTCCTCATTCAGATGGGAATGAGCTTCTCGAATCAAAAGTCTGATATAATAAGAAACTGCATTCTTCGACATAGGTAAAGAAGGTTTCTTAATAGCGCACCATAAAGCTTCTGACTGTCCTCGTAATGGTTTAGTAAGTCTCAAATAGTACTTAAGAGCTCTTACAGGGCATAGTACTCTTTCTTGTTCATTTCCAACCAAATTAGAAAGGCTTGGAATATCGAACGATTTGGGCCAAGGACGAGAAGGAAGTTCGTTTTTGGCTAAAAAACCAAGCTGTAAGGAACATGTAGCCGTTTCAGATGTAAATCCAATGTTCCTGCTGAAGGCGTGTATCTCACTGACTCTTTTAGCTGTTGCTAAGCTGACGAGGAAAAGGGTCTTCAAAGTGAGATCTTTAAAAGAGGCAGATTGAAGTGGTTCGAACCTTTCTGACATAAGGAATCTCAGTACCACGTCTAAGTTCCAACCTGGTGTGGCCAACCGACGCTCCTTCGAGGTCTCAAAAGACTTAAGGAGGTCCTGTAGATCTTTGTTGTTGGAAAGATCTAAGCCTCTGTGACGGAAGACTGCTGCCAACATGCTTCTGTAACCCTTGATCGTGGGAGCTGAAAGAGATCTTTCCTTCCTTAGGTATAAAAGGAAGTCAGCTATCTGAGTTACAGAGGTACTGGTTGAGGATACTGATACCGACTTGCACCAGCTTCGGAAGACTTCCCACTTCGACTGGTAGACTTTAAGAGTGGATGTCCTCCTTGCTCTAGCAATCGCTCTGGCTGCCTCCTTCGAAAAGCCTCTAGCTCTCGAGAGTCTTTCGATAGTCTGAAGGCAGTCAGACGAAGAGCGTGGAGGCTTGGGTGTACCTTCTTTACGTGCGGCTGACGCAGAAGGTCCACTCTTAGAGGAAGTGTTCTGGGAACGTCTACTAGCCATTGCAGTACCTCGGTGAACCATTCTCTCGCGGGCCAGAGGGGAGCAACCAACGTCAACCTTGTCCCTTCGTGAGAGGCGAACTTCTGCAGTACTCTGTTGACAATCTTGAACGGGGGGAATGCATAAAGGTCTAGATGGGACCAATCCAGAAGAAAGGCATCTATGTGAACTGCTGCTGGGTCCGGAATCGGTGAGCAATAAATTGGGAGCCTCTTGGTCATCGAGGTTGCAAACTGATCTATGGTAGGCTGACCCCACAAGGCCCATAGTCTGTTGCATACATTCTTGTGAAGGGTCCACTCTGTTGGGATGATTTGACCCTTCCGGCTGAGGCGGTCTGTCATGACATTCATGTTGCCTTGAATGAACCTCGTTACTAGCGATATGTTTCGATCTCTTGACCAGGTGAGGAGGTCCCTTGCGATCTCGTACAACGTCATCGAATGAGTCCCTCCTTGCTTGGAGATGTACGCCAAGGCTGTGGTGTTGTCGGAGTTCACCTCCACCACCTTGCCTAGAAGGAGGGACTTCAAGCTTCTCAAGGCCAGATGAACTGCCAGTAGCTCCTTGCAGTTGATGTGTAACGTTCTTTGATCCGCATTCCACGTGCCCGAGCATTCCCGACCGTCTAATGTCGCACCCCAGCCCGTGTCCGATGCGTCCGAGAAGAGAATGTGGTTGGGGGTCTGAACAGCCAGTGGCAGACCCTCCCTGAGGAGAATGTTGTCCTTCCACCAAGTCAGTGAAGACTTCATCTTCTCGGAAATAGGAATCGAGACCGCTTCTAGCGTCTTGTCCTTTCTCCAGTGAACAGCTAGGTGAAATTGAAGGGGTCGGAGGTGGAGTCTCCCTAACGCGATGAACTGGTCCAGTGATGAAAGCGTCCCTATCAGACTCATCCACTGCCTGACTGAACATCGGTCCTTCTTCAGCATGTTATGGATGCATTCTTGGGCTTGACTGATTCTGGGGGCCGACGGAAAAGCCCGAAAAGCTTGACTCTGAATCTCCATTCCTAGGTACACTATAGTTTGGGATGGGACGAGTTGGGACTTTTCCGTATTGACCAGGAGACCCAATTCCTTGGTCAGATCCAGAGTCCACTTTAGATTCTCCAGACAGCGACGACTTGACGAAGCTCTTAGAAGCCAGTCGTCCAAATAGAGGGAGGCTCTGATGTCTGCTAAATGCAGGAATTTGGCAATATTCCTCATCAGTTTCGTAAAAACAAGAGGTGCCGTGCTTAGGCCAAAGCACAGGGCTTGAAACTGGTATACAACCTTCCCGAAAACGAACCTTAGAAAAGGTTGGGAATCTGGGTGGATGGGGACGTGAAAGTAAGCATCCTTTAGGTCTAACGAGACCATCCAGTCTTCCTTCCTGACCGATGCTAGAACCGACTTTGTCGTCTCCATGGTGAACGTCTGCTTTGTGACAAAGACATTCAGAGCACTGACGTCTAGCACCGGCCTCCACCCTCCTGTCTTCTTCGCCTACCAAGAAGAGACGGTTGTAGAAGCCCGGGGATTGATGGTCCCGGACTTTGACTACCGCTCCCTTTTGTAGTAAGAGAGACACCTCTTGCTGCAAAGCTAGTCTCTTGTCCTCCTCTCTGTACCTGGGAGAGAGGTCGATGGGAGTTGTTGCTAGAGGGGGCTTGCGCAAGAATGGAATTTTGTACCCCTCTCTGAGTAACTTGACAGACTGTGCGTCTGCGCCCCTGTTCTCCCAGGCCTGCCAGTAGTTCTTGAGCCTGGCTCCCACTGCTGTCTGAAGAAGGTGGCAGTCAGACTCTGCCTTTAACCCGAGAACTGCTACAAGCCTCTTGAGCGGCTGTATGGGAGACTGCTATAAGCCTCTTCAGAGCGCAATTTTCTCTTTCTTCTTGCAAATTCCCTTGTGAACTTATTCGACTTTTATTATTTTTCTTATGATAAAATAATATCTCTGGTAGAAATTTTAATGTTTATAACCTTATTTTACCTATATAATTATGTATAATATAAAACCTTTCCACATATGAACTTTAACTTTTTTGCAAGGGAAAAAGGCGAATTGTAATTATTTTCAGTTAAAACTGGTTTTATATTAACATATTAGAAACATGAATGATGAAAAAAAAAACATATAACATTATACATACACATACATACCAACGATATCACATCGTCATATATTGTGTAGGGAGGGAAATAAAACCTGTGGCAACTCTCAAATCCTACGTCAGGACGGCGGTTGCCTAGTTTTATATTAACGACAACAATACCGAATGTTTTTGTTTTGAATATCTGCGAGTGTTTGTTTACAAAGTATAATTTTATTATAAGTAAATGGAGGGTTGTTTACAAGGAGTATGAGTTACTATTATAATGTAATGTAATGTGCCTTCATGTCCAACCGACTGCTTTCGTCACTGGCATACCCAAAATATTGAGAGAGAGAGAGAGAGAGAGAGAGAGAGAGAGAGAGAGAGAGAGAGAGAGAGAGAGAGAGAGAGAGAGAGAGAGAGAATAATCTTTTTAAGAAATTTTTTATATAGCCTGTTTTCATTATGTATATCCACAATAGGAATTTTCTATATCTTTTGTATATACCGTAAATACTGTATATTTTAATATGCGGTGATACTTTTGATATATGCATTACTATATACAAATGCTTAAAAATGTCATAAAAACCTATTGTCATTAGTCTGAACACATGGGCCAGGTCATGAGTTTATTAGTTACTGTGTTTATCTATACAAAATTCCAATAATAATTATCATGTTTTCAATATGATATAATTATTGCTCTCTTTATGTACTTTAAATATGACATTTTAGGTTACAACTAATATATATATATATATATATATATATATGTGTGTGTGTGTGTGTGTGTAAAACACTATGATATTGCATTACTTTTATTCAGTTTGTTCCTTCAAATATTCTAAGTTGGTTTATCAAAATTGTAAGTAAAAATATATATTCTCACTAAATATGATATATTATTTTGAACAGATTTAAGATAATTGCAATGGTAACAATAGTCACTTTATGAATAGATAAAGGAAAAAAAACGAAGTAAATAATGTGTTTGTAAATAGTAAATGTGACTACATCAACTAAAATTATCATTATTATTTCAGGAATAGATACAATTCTATATCATAGGATTTGAAAATATAAAGTATTTTTTTTTATCACGACACTTTTCAATATATAGTAAAGGCCATTTGTTAAAAATAGCCTAAAACCTTCATTACATAGTACGGAATATAGTAAATAAAAATCGCTAACCTCTACCGGGCGCAAACATTCCCGTGATACCGTGGGTGATACCCATCATACTACCCATCCCCCCTACCCACGAAAGACAATCCAGACTCACCCATTGGCCATCACGTAAGATACCACGTCGCGCTTTAAAATTAACTTTGATGGTTTATAACAAATTAACAAACAAGATGTAGGATAAAATATTTGGATGATACATGCACGAAGTTATTACAAAAACATTGGTACAGTTATGGGTTAGATTCTGAAACATTGTATTTTTGTCAAGATAGCCGCACCACGGGACTGTAGTAAAATGACATTGCCGCATTTCTCGGGTTAAAGGACTTGGAACCCTTCTTCTTGCTCCCACGTTGACCTTCGGCACGAGCACCTCCTCTGCTGGAGGCTCTGCCACGAAAGGGCGGAATGAACCTTGACGCTGGAGTGTCCATCCTGGGTCTAGGCACGGAGGGCAAAGGGGTGGCTTTGCGTGCGGATGACGCAACCAGGTCATGAGTGTCTTTCTGGATCAAGGAGGCGGCAATCTCCTTGATCAACTCCTCAGGAAAGAGGCACTTCGAGAGAGGAGCAAACATAAGTTCCGACTTTTGACATGGGGTGACTCCAGCTGACAAGAAGGAGCAGAGGTGATCCCGCTTCTTGAGGACCCCAGACACGAAAGAAGCCGCAAGCTCACTAGAACCATCCCGTATGGCTTTGTCCATGCAGGACATAATGAGCATGGAAGTTTCCTTGTCAGAAGGGGAGGTCTTCCTGCTCAACGCTCCCAAACACCAGTCCAAGAAGTTAAAGACTTCGAATGCTCGAAATACTCCTTTCATTAGATGGTCCATATCCGAAGGAGTCCAACAAATCTTGGAGCGTCTCATGGCCAGCCTGCGGGGAGAGTCTACCAGACTTGAGAAGTCGCCCTGGGCAGAGGCAGGAACTCCCAAGCCGAGAACTTCTCCCGTGGCATACCAGACGCTAGATCTGGAAGCAAGCTTGGCCGGGGGAAACATGAAGGCTGTCTTCCCAAGTTGCTTTTTGGACTGCAACCAGTCTCCCAGTACTCTTAAAGCTCTCTTGGACGAGCGAGCGAGTACGAGCTTCGTAAAGGCAGGAGCGGATGACTGCATGCCTAAAGCGAACTCAGAGGGAGGCGAGCGTGGTGCTGCAGACACAAACTGATCAGGATATAAATCCTTGAACAGCGCAAGGACTTTCCTAAAGTCTAAGGAGGGAGGCGTGGTCTTGGGTTCGTCGATGTCCGTGTGTTGGTCGTCAAGATGTGCAGCTTCGTCATCATCAGAGAGTCCATCGTCTGAATGTTGAGGAGGAAGCGGCAAAGGAGTAGGTAAAAGCTGGTCGGCTGAGTCCGGCAGCACGGGTGCATGCGTGGCTGCACTGGACCCAACGTCATGGAACTGTTGGTCAGTCTGTGAACTGGCAACAACCATAGCTGAGTGGGGACGCAAGGCGTCTACTCCTGACTGCGGTCGAGTAGCGGAAACCACAGTGGGTTGCGGAGGTTGACGCACAGCGTCAAAACACGGCAACTTAACTCCACCCTCCTGTTGTTGTGGTAACACGCGAACGTCAACGGAGGGTTCCGTGCGTCGGTGAACGTCAACATGCGTCTGGCAGGGTCGACTGCGCATGGGTGGAGGAACTCTCACAGCTGGAGTGCGGGAGCAGGCAGCCTCAGCGTCTACTGGGCGCACAACCGTGGTTGGTTGTAGGCTAACGGGTGCAGCGTCAACCTTCTCCGCACGATACTCCTGCATGAAAGAAGCTAACTGAGTCTGCATAGACTGTAGCAAAGACCACTTAGGGTCTACAGCAGCAGGTGCGGCAACAGACGGTGTTACTGCCTGTTGCGGTACCACTTTGCCTCTCTTAGGAGGTGTGCAGTCGTCGGAAGACTGCAGCGAGTCCGAACTGACCCAGTGGCTACACCTGGGCCGTTGGACTTGCGCGGAAGGGACCTTGCGTTTAAGAGGCCGTGAGACCTTGGTCCATGGTTTCTGGCGTGAAACCTCTTCCGCAGACGAGGAATGAACGGGCTCACTCGTCTTCTTGTGGGTGGGACGATCTAGGAAAGATACGTCCGAAACCACGGAGGGAACGTCTGTCCGCTGATTAAAGCCTGTCGAACCCTTTGGTCGTACGACATTGCTTCTCCCCTGGGCTTGGGAGCTTGCAAGAGGTCCCGGACTGGGAGGACGACAGGCACGAACAGACGCACCCTCATGCGTAACACTAACACTTTTCACTGCACTAACCACTTCACTTCCCACTGCACTTTTACCCTTCAACTCCCTGACGTCAGCCATGAGTTGGTTGCGGTCACTCGCCAATGACTCGACTCTCTCACCCAGAGCCTGGATGGCACGCATCATATCTGCCATCGAAGGTTGATGAGTGCTAGAAGGGGGGTTGGGAGTAACCACTACAGGGGAAGGAATAGGTTGTGGGGCATGGGGAGAGGAAAAATCAACTGAGCGAGACGAACTCCTCCTGACTCTATCTCTCTCTAGCCTACGTGAATATTTCAGGAATTCTTGAAAATCGAATTCCGAAAGCCCAACGCATTCCTCACATCGATCTTCCAATTGACAGGTTTTACCCCGACAATTGGAACAAATGGTGTGCGGATCGATAGAGGCCTTCGGAAGACGCCTTGAACAGTCCCTAGCACTACACTTCCTGTATTTGGGGACTTGAGAAGGGTCAGACATCTTGAATTAGTCAAAGGGGGAATTCAAAATCTATCCAAGTCGTCAACAAATAATCCAAAATTCAATAAAAGAATGCAAGGAAGTATTGAAGATAACCTCTGCACAGCGAAAGCTAATAACCAGAAATGAATACTTCACCAAATAACGTGAAAATCAATCCAGAAAGCAACAGCGTATTTAGTAGGTCTTGCCAGTGGCACGACAGAGAGAAAATTGGTTCTGTGTTGACATGGAGTACTTGAGTACCTGCTCGACAGATGGCGCTGTTGATGTACACCCCCACCTGTATAGCGATCGCTGGCGTATTTTGTCCTTAGGTTTTTCTGTCGGGCAGCAGAGCTGACAGCTATATGATCACCGGCTAAGTTTAATATTGAAAAATATAATACTGTATATAAAAATGTTATTTTTATTAATAAAATAAATTTTTGAATATACTTACCCGGTGATCATATAAGCTGCAACTCTGTTGCTCGACAGAAAAACCTACGGTCAAAATACGCCAGCGATCGCTATGCAGGTGGGGGTGTACATCAACAACGCCATCTGTCGAGCAGGTACTTAGTACTCCAAGTAAACAAAGAACCAATTTTCTCCTCGGTCCACTGGGTCTCTATTGGGGAGGAAGGGAGGGTCCTTTAATATATGATCACCGGGTAAGTATATTCAAAAATTTATTTTATTAATAAAAATAACATTTTTCAATATTAAACTTAGCCGGTGATCATATAAGCCGATTCACACCCAGGGGGGTGGGTAGAGACCAGCATTACATGTTTACATTATTATGAGCTAAGTATTTTGTATTTCATTTTAGCAGTTATTCAAAATAACAAACATAAAATAAATAAGTACCTGGTAAGGAAGTCGACTTGAACAATTACTCTGCCTTTTTAAGTACGTCTTCCTTACGGAGCCTCGCGATCCTCTTAGGATGCTGAGCGACCCCTAGGATCTGAAGTATCAAGGGTTGCAACCCATACAACAGGACCTCATCAAAACCTCTAATCTAGGCGCTTCTCAAGAAATGACTTTGACCACCCGCCAAATCAAGTAGGATGCGAAAGGCTTCTTAGCCTTCCGGACAACCCAAAAACAATAATAAAACATTTCAAGAGAAAGATTAAAAAGGTTATGGAATTAGGGAATTGTAGTGGTTGAGCCCTCACCCACTACTGCACTCGTTGCTACGAATGGTCCCAGAGTGTAGCAGTTCTCGTAAAGAGACTGGACATTCTTAAGATAAAAAGACGCGAACACTGATTTGCTTTTCCAATAGGTTGCGTCGATTATACTTTGCAGAGATCTATTTTGTTTAAAGGCCACGGAAGTTGCGACAGCTCTAACTTCGTGTGTCCTTACCTTCAGCAAAGCTTGGTCTTCCTCATTCAGATGGGAATGAGCTTCTCGTATTAACAGTCTGATAAAATAGGATAAAGCATTCTTTGACATAGGCAAAGATGGATTCTTAACTGAACACCATAAAGCTTCAGACGGGCCTCGTAAAGGTTTTTAAATAGAACTTAAGAGCTCTTACAGGACATAAGACTCTTTCTAGTTCATTTCCAACCATACGATAAGTTTGGAATATCGAACGATATTGGTCAAGGCCGAGAAGGCAGCTCGTGTTTGGCTAGAAAACCAAGTTGTAGAACATGTAGCCGTTTCGGATGAGAATCCGATGTTCTTGCTGAAGGCATGAATCTCACTGACTCTTTTAGCTGTGGCTAAGCATATCAGGAAAAGAGTCTTTAAGGTGAGATCTTTCAGGGAGGCTGATTGTAGCGGTTCGAACCTGTCTGACATAAGGAATCTTAGTACCACGTCCAAATTCCAACCAGGTGTAACCAAACGACGCTCCTTCGTGGTCTCAAAAGACTTAAGGAGGTCCTGTAGATCTTTATTGTTGGAAAGATCTAAGCCTCTGTGACGGAAGACTGATGCCAACATGCTTCTGTAACCCTTGATAGTGGGAGCTGAAAGAGATCGTTCTTTCCTCAGATATAAGAGAAAGTCAGCTATTTGAGTTACAGAGGTACTGGTCGAGGATACGGATACTGACTTGCACCAGTTTCGGAAGATTTCCCACTTCGATTGGTAGACTCTAAGGGTGGATGTTCTCCTTGCTCTAGCAATCGCTCTGGCTGCCTCCTTCGAAAAGCCTCTAGCTCTCGAGAGTCTTTCGATAGTCTGAAGGCAGTCAGACGAAGAGCGTGGAGGCCTTGGTGTACCTTCTTTACGCGTGGCTGACGTAGAAGGTCCACCCTTAGGGGAAGTGTTCTGGGAACGTCTACTAGCCATCGAAGTACCTCGGTGAGCCATTCTCTCGCGGGCCAGAGGGAAGCAACTAGCGTCAACCTTGTCCCTTCGTGAGAGGCGAACTTCTGCAGTACCTTGTTGACAATCTTGAACGGAGGGAATGCATATAGATCTAGATGTGACCAATCTAGTAGAAAGGCATCTATATGAACTGCTGCTGGGTCCGGGATTGGTGAGCAAAATATTGGGAGCCTCTTGATCATCGAGGTTGCGAAGAGATCTATGGTTGGCTGGCCCCAGGTGGCCCAAAGTCTCTTGCATACATCCTTGTGGAGGGTCCATTCTGTTGGAATTATTTGTCCCTTCCGAATGAGACAATCTGCCATGACATTCAAGTTGCCTTGGATGAACCTCGTTACTAGTGATATGTCTAGACCTTTTGACCAGGTGAGGAGGTCCCTTGCGATCTCGTACAATGTCAGAGAGTAGGTCCCTCCTTGCTTGGAGATGTACGCCAAAGCCGTGGTGTTGTCCGAGTTCACCTCCACCACTTTGCCTTGAAGGAGAGACCTGAAGCTTTTCCAGGTCAGACGTACTGCCAGTAGCTCCTTGCAGTTGAAATGCATTGTCCTTTGACTCGAGTTCCATAATCCCGAGCATTCCCTACCGTCTAATGTCGCACCCCAGCCTACGTCCGATGCGTCCGAGAAGAGAACGTGGTTGGGAGTCTGAACAGTCAGGGGAAGACCCTCTCTAAGGTTGATATAGTCCTTTCACCAAGTCAGACAAGACTTTATCTTTCCGGAAACCGGGATCGAGACCGCTTCTAGCGTCTTGTCCTTTTTCCAGTGAAAAGCTAGATGGTATAGAAGAGGACGGAGGAGTAGTCTTCCTAGTGACACAAATTGATCCACGGATGACAGTGTCCCTACCAGACTCATCCACAGCCTGACTGGGCAGCGTTCCTTCTTCAGCATCTTCTGGATGGATAGCAGGGCTGGGGGCTGATCGTCTTGTTCAGCAACGTCCTCATCAGAGGGTTCCTCATCCGAAACTGATGGGGAAACGGCAACGGAGTGGGCAACGTCTGACTCGCTGAATCCGGTCGCACTGGTGGATGCGTGACGGAGCCGGACGCAATATCATGGCACTGCTGCACAGTCTGTGAACTGTCAACAACCATGGGTGCGCGAGGAAGTACAGCGTCAACCCGAAACTGTCTAGACTGTCTGGGTTGTGCAGTCAACACCCTACCGGGTTGCTGAGGTTGACGCACTGCGTCACAACAAGTCACCTCTGCTGGTTGTTGAACGTCCTGAACGTCAACAACCACCTCCGAGCGTCGCTTAACGTCAACGTGCGACTGGCAACCCACACTGGGTCGCATCGGTGGAGGAACCACCTCAACTGGCAGACGCGAGTAGGTTACCTCAGCGTCAACAGGGCGCACAACCGACCGGTTGGAAGGTTGTTGGCCAGAAGGAGGAACCACCTCAACTGGCAGACGCGAGTAGGTTACCTCAGCGTCAACAGGGCGCACAACCAACCGGTTGGAAGGTTGTTGGCCAGAAGGTTCTTCTCCGCATTTAAGTCCTCTATCAAGGACGCAAGCTTGGACTGCATGTCTTGCAGCAAAGCCCATTTAGGGTCTACGGGAGCAGGTGTGGCAACAGACGGGGTTAGCGACTGAGGCGGAACCATTTACCATCCCTGAAAGCCTTGTTATGTGTGACATAATAGTACAGCAAAACTTCAAAGGCTCGACAAAGGTTGAGAAGTTGACCCGTAAACAACTTGGAGCGTCTCCTGGCTAGGCGCCAGGGCGAGTCTACCAGAATTGAGAAGTCTATCTGGGCAGAGGCATGAACTCCCAAGCCGAGAACTTCTCTCGTGTCCTATCAGACTCTCGCTCTATAAGCCAGTTTAAAAGAAGGGAAATCAAAGGCTGTATCCCTAAAACTCCTCCTAGTGCAAAAACCAGTCGCCTAGCCAACGTAACGCTCTCTAGGAGAGCGAGAGAGCACTAGCTTAAAAACAACGGCTTCGAAGTAGCTAGGCCTAGTGTAAGTTCTGACGTTTAGGCGAACGAGGAGCAGCAGTTACAAGATCCGGACGAAGATCCTTAAAAAATCATCATGATTTAATTAAAGTCCATAGGAGGCTAAGCAGCTTAAGGCTCCTCTCCAAATGACAGAGTCCTCAAGGGAATATCAGTAGGAGGGAGAACAGCACTTTCTCATCTACAGGAACCTTGTCCGATAAAAGCTAGGTTATCTCAGTGAGTCTCTCACTGGTGCATTAGTAGCAGACCAGAAGGCAACGTCATGTAACTGCTTGACAGTCTGTGAACTGTCAACAACTGAACTGTCAACCACAACAGGTGTGTGAGGACATACAGCACTGGTGCATTAGTAGCAGACCAGAAGGCAACGTCATGTAACTGCTTGACAGTCTGTGAACTGTCAACAACTGAACTGTCAACCACAACAGGTGCGTGTACAGTGTTCACTCGAGACTGCTTTGACTGTCTATACTGAGCAGTCAAAACAACTCTAGAATGCGGAGGTTGACGCACCGCGTCAAAACAAAACAACTTAGACTGTTGTTGTACCTCGCGAACGTCAACGGAAGGTTCCGTGCGTTACTGAACGTCAACATGCGGCTGGCAGGGTACACTGGAACGCATGGGTGGCGGGACTCTCTCAGCTGGAGTGCGGCAGAAGGTCGCCTCAGCGTCCACAGGACGCACAACCGTGTTGTTTGTAGGCTAGAGGTTGGTGCAGTGTCAACCTTCTCCGCACGAAAGTCCCGCATCAATGACATTAACTGAGACTGCATGGTCTGCAGCAAAGACCACTTAGGGTCTACAGGAGCAGGTGCGGCAACAGACGGTGTGACTGCCTGATGCGGTACCGCTTTGTCTCTCTTAGGAGGTGAGCAGTCGTCGGAAGACTGCAGCGAGTCCGAACTGACCCAGTGGCTACAACTGGGCCGTTGGACTTGCGCGGAAGGGACCGACTTGCGCTTAATAAGCTGCGAGACCTTGGTCCATGGTTTCTTACGAGAAACCTCTTCCGCAGACGAGAAATAAATGGGCTCTCTCGTCTTTGTGTGGGTGGGGCGATCTTGGGTAGATACGCCCGAAACCACGGAGGGAAACGTCTGTTCGTTGATCAAGGCCTGACGAACCCATAAGTCGTTCGACATTACTTCTCCCCTGGGCTTGGGAGCTTGCAAGAGGTCCCGGACTAGGTGAACGACAGGCACGAACAGACGAACCCTCGGACGCAACACTGTAACACTTTGCGCATATCACTTTATCACTTCGATTTTCTGTTTTGCACTTATTTCACTGAAATCGAAACTTTTACTGATTTCTACCTGAAACACGCAATTCTACCCTCATTAAAAGGTAGTAATTGCGAAATCAGTCGTATAATGCAGCTCATTAATACTAGCAAAAACAGAAAACATATATAAAGATAAAAAATTCAGTGGCTGGGAAAGAGACTAAACACTAGTTCAAATAAACTACGTTTACAATCTCTCACCGCACATAGCCTGGGGACAAGAATAAAACCCTAGAAACGTTTTACCTTCTTCCCCGTACAGCGACTAGGGAGGAGAGTAGGCCTAACACGAGAACAACGTTACCCGCTTGAACGGAACGTTTTTTTCTCCTCTCTCTCCCTCCGTCTCTATCTCTCTCTCTCTTTCTCTCTTGATTTCGCACCTAAGAGAAGAGCCCAATTATATATCGTCAAAAAAACATGTTATTTGACTAAAGGAAAAAACTGAAAGGTTTTCCAAATAAAAAGTTCCTTTAATTTAGAATTTAAAACATTAAAGCTAAGAAAGAATGAACGAAACGTCAGAATCGATTTACTCTTACTGCAAAGTGAAACCGTGATACACTCTCTCTCTATCGTAACGATAGAGCGCATGTTGAACGTCCTGAACGTCAACAACTGCGTAGTCTAAAAAACTAAACGTTAGTTCATCTTTGAAAACAGTACGAAGACTATCAAAGAAATTCTTTCATAAAACATTAAATTTAAAAAGTTTTAAATTCTTTAAAGGCTAAATACGATATAACGGGCTCAACGTTGATTAACTTCGGTTCCAAGTTAGGACCGCCTACTATCAGGAAAGGTCGCATATAAACAAAACATAAAAATTTATTTTTATATGTTTATAATAAATGGAAAGTTAATCGAAGAGGCCTAATAAAGGCGGAGAGATATAAAATATATAGATCTATTATAACGTGTTAAGCAAAATTACTAAAAACCTAAACACACTTCCGTCTAAGGGAAGGATCGGCCATTTAAAAGTGAAAGAGAGTCCATACTCTCTTTGTCACCATAATTAAATCTATCCAAAACGAGTTCAAGTTTTGAGATGAAGATAAAACACCTGCATAGCGAAAGCTCAAAACTAGAATAGTGTACTTCACCAAATAGTTGTGAAAACAAATCCAGTTAGTAACAGCGTATTAGTAGGTCTTGCCGGTAGCCCGACAGAGAGAAAATTGGTTCTTTGTTTACTTGGAGTACTAAGTACCTGCTCGACAGATGGCGCTGTTGATGTACACCCCCACCTGCATAGCGATCGCTGGCGTATTTTGACCGTAGGTTTTTCTGTCGAGCAACAGAGTTGCAGCTTATATGATCACCGGCTAAGTTTAATATTGAAAAATGATATTTTAATTATAAAATAAATTTTTGAATATACTTACCCGGTGAATATATAATAGCTGCTACTCAGCGGCTCGACAGAAAACACACTCAAAAACTCGCGAGCGATCGCTATGAAGGTTGCGGGTGTGACCACCAGCGCCAACTATCGGCCAGATACCACTCTTGCATGTAAACAAACCCTTCAATTCTTCTCGTCCCGCTGCGTCTCTATTGGGGAGGAAGGGAGGGCCTTTAATTTATATATTCACTGGGTAAGTATATTCAAAAATTTATTTTATAATTAAAATATTTTTAAATATTTAACTTAGCCGGTGAATATATAATAGCTGATTCACACCCAAGGCGGTGGGTAGAGACCAGAGTTAATTAAGTTTACAGCGTATAAGCTAAGAGTTTTTGACAGTTATCAATATAACAAAACCAAAATATATAGGTACCTGGTAAGGAAGTTGACTTAGACGATTACTCTACCTTGTAAGTCTGTCTTCCTCACGAAGACCAGCGATCCTCTTAGGATGCTGAAAGACTCCCAGGAGCTGAAGTATAAAGGGTTGCAACCCATACTAACAGGACCTCATCAAACCCCTAATCTGGGCGCTCTCAAGAAATGACTTTGACCACCCGCCAAATCAACAAGGATGCGAAAGGCTTCTTAGCCTTCCGTACATCCCAAAAAACATTTCAAGAGACAGATTAAAAAGGATATTGGAATTAGGGTAATGTAGTGGTAGAACCCTCACCCACTACTGCACTCGCTGCAACGAATGGACCCAGTGTGTAGCAGTCCTCGTAAAGAGTCTGGACATCTTTTAAGTAAAATGACGCGAACACTGACTTGCTTCTCCAAAAAGTCGCGTCCATAATACTTTGCAGAGATTTATTTTGCTTGAAGGCCACGGAGGTTGCTATAGTTCTAACTTCGTGCGTCTTAACCTTAAGCAACCATCGGTCTTTCTCATTCAAGTGAGAATGAGCTTCTCGTATTAAAAAATCTGATAAAATATGACAAAGCATTCTTTGACATAGGCAATGATGGTTTCTCAACTGAGCACCAAAATGCCTCAGATTTACCTCGTAATGACTTAGTACGAGCTAAATAGAACTTAAGAGCTCTAACAGGACATAATACTCTTTCCAGTTCGTTGCCTACGATCTCTGATAAGCAAGGAATATCAAAAGATTTAGGCCAAGGACGAGAAGGCAGTTCATTTTTTGGCCAGGAAACCAAGTTGAAGTGAACAAGTGGCTTTTTCTGTAGAAAAAACCGATGTTCTTACTGAAGGCATGAAGTTCACTGACCCTTTTAGCCGAAGCCAAGCACACTAGGAAAAGTGTCTTGAGGGTGAGATCCTTCAGGGAGGCTGAATGTAATGGCTCAAACCTGTCTGACATGAGGAACCTTATGACCACGTCTAAGTTCCATCCAGGAGTTGCCAAACGACGTTCCTTAGAGGTCTCAAAAGACTTAAGGAGATCTTGGAGATCTTTATTGTTGGAAAGATCTAAGCCTCTATGTCGAAAGACCGAAGCCAACATGCTCCTGTAGCCCTTAATCGTGGGAGCTGAAAGGGAGCGAACCTTTCTCAGATGTAAAAGAAAATCTGCGATTTGGGCTACAGAGGTACTGGACGAGGACACAGATGCTGACTTGCACCAGTCTCAAAAGACTTCCCACTTCGACTGGTATACTCTAATGGTAGAAGCTCTCCTCGCTCTTGCAATCGCACTGGCTGCCTCCTTCGAAAAGCCTCGAGCTCTTGAGAGTCTTTCGATAGTCTGAAGGAAGTCAGACGAAGAGCGGGGAGGCTTTGATGGACATTCTTTACGTGGGGCTGACGTAACAGATCTACCCTTAGAGGAAGACTTCTTGGAAAGTCTACCAGCCATTGAAGTACCTCGGTGAACCACTCTCTCGCGGGCCAGAGGGTAGCAACCAACGTCAACCTTGTCCCTTCGTGAGAGGCGAACTTCTGCAGTACCTTGTTGACTATCTTGAATGGTGGGAATGCATATAAGTCCAGAAGAGACCAATCCAGTAGAAACGCGTTTATGTGGATTGCTTCTGTATCTAGGACTGGAGAGCAATAGATTGGTAACCTTTTGGTCAACGAGGAGGCAAAGAGGTCTATGGTGGGTTGACCCCAAGTAGCCCAAAGACTCTTGCCCACGTCCTTGTGGAGGGTCCATTCCGTGTGTATCACCTGACCCCTCCGACTGAGACAGTCTGCCAAGACGTTCAAGTCCCCCTGGATGAATCTCGTCAACAGGGAGATGCCTCGATTTCTTGACCATAAGAGAAGGTCCCTTGCGATCTCGAGCAGCGTGAAGGAGTGTGTGCCTCCTTGCTTGGAGATGTACGCCAAAGTTGTGGTGTTGTCTGAGTTGACCTCTACCACTTAGTTTCGAAGAAGCTTTCGAATATCATCAAGGCCAAGTGGACTGCTAATAGCTCCTTGCCGTTGATGTGCATGCTCTTCTGACTTGAGGTCCACAGACCCGAGCATTCCCGACCGTCCAGGGTCGCACCCCAACCCAAATCCGACGCGTCTGAGAACAACACGTGGTTTGGGTTCTTGACTGCTAGGGATAGTCCCTCTCTCAGACTGATATTGCCGTCCCACCATTTCAGGCATGCCTTTACTGGTTCGGAGACTGGGAATGATACCGTCTCTAACGTCTTGTCCTAGTTCCAGTGAGAGGCTAGATGGAACCGGAGAGGCAGAAGGTGTAGTCTCCCTAGTGAGACAAACTGCTCCAGGGATGAGAGAGTCCCTACGAGACTGTTCCAACTCCTGACTGAACAAACGTTTTCTTTTCAGCATTAGTTGGACTTCGAGCAGGGCTTGTTCTATTCGGTGGCAGACGGAAAAGCCCGAAAAAAAAACTGGACTGCGAATCTCCATCCCCAAATATAGAATAATCTGGGATGGGATCAGTTGGGACTTTTAGGTTGACCAAAAGTCCCAACTCCCTGGCCAGACTCAACGTCCAATGTAGATCCTGCAGACAGCGAAGACTGGACGATACTCTGAGAAGCCAGTCGTCCAAGTACAGGGAGGCTCGGATCCCCGATAGATGGAGGGATTTTGCCACATTCCTCATGAGCCTCGTAAACCCGAGAGGAGCAGGACTGAGGCCAAAGCACAGGGCTCGAAACTGGTACCCCACATTCCTGTAAACAAACCTCAGAAACGGTTGGGAATCCGGGTGTATAGGAATGTGGAAGTATGCCTCCTGAATGTCGAGAGAGACCATCCAGTCGCCTTCCATAAATGCTGTCAAGACAGCCTGGTAGACTTCATCGTGAAGTTTGTCTTGACAATGAACACATTGAGCGCACTTGCCTCTTACGTACTCCTGCAGTGAACATGGCTGCCAGATCATTGGAGCCATCCCTGAGGGACTTGTTCCTGCAGAGAACGTGGCTGTCAGATCATAGGAGCCATCCCTGAAAGCCTTGTTTATGCATGACATAATTGTACAGCAAAACTTCAAACGCTCGAAAATAGCTCTGAAGTCGACCATAAAATCTTGGAGCGTCTCATGGCCAGGCGCCAGGGAGAGTCTATGAGGTTTGAGAAGTCTATCTGGGCAGAGGCAGGAACTCCCAAGCCGAGAACTTCTCTCGTGTCATATCAGACTCTCGCTCTATAAGCCAGCTTAAAAGTAGGGAAAGCAAAGGCTGTCTCCCCCAAACTCCTCCTGGTGATAAACCAGTCGCCTAGCAAACGTAAAGCTCTCTTAGAAAAGCGAGAGAGCACTAGCTTATGAAACAACGGCTTCGAAGTAGCTAGGCCTAGTGTAAACTCTGACGTTTAGGCGAACGAGGAGCAGCAGTTACAAAAAGATTCGGACAAAGATCCTTAAAAATCAGTATAATTTATTTAAAGTCCATAGAGGGCTAAGCAGCTTTAGGCTCCTCTCCGTCTGACAGAGTCCTCAAGGGAATATCAGTAGGAGGGGGAACAGCAACTTCCTCATCTGAAGGAACCTTGTCCGACAATAGCCGAGTAACAAGCAAGGGAGAGACCTACCGTGGTGGCAATGCTTTACAAGCAGAGTCCACACGCACTGGTGCATTAGTAGCGGACCAGGACGCAACGTCATGTAACTGCTTGACAGTCTGTGAACTGTCAACAACAACAGGTGCGTGAGGACGCACAGCGTCCACTCGAGACTGCTTTGACCGCCTAGTCTGAGCAGTCAAAACAACTCTAGAATGCGGAGGTTGACGCTCAGCGTCAAAACAAGTCAACTCCGATGGTTGGCGAACGTCCTGAACGTCAACAGGAGCATCAGCAAGTGGCCTAACGTCCAAATGCGGCTGAAAATCCACACGAGACCGCATCGAGTGTGGTTCTAAACAACCTGACTGACGTGACTTGGCTACGCCAACGTCAACAGGACGCCCAAAGGAACGTTTGGGTGGCTGAAGGCCAGGATCTCGATGAGATAAACGGCTAGGCTCAACGGACTTATCGGCAGAATAGTCTTCCATAAGGGAGGCAAGCTTATTCTGCATGTCTTGCCGTACAACCCATTTAGGATCAACGGGAATGGTTGCGGTAAGAGACGAGGGTAACGTCTGTGACTGCAAAACCTTGCCTACAAAAAGACTCTCGGAGTCTGTGTTACGCTTTTGTTTAGGCGGCGAGCAGTCTTCCGATGACTGCATAGGGTCAGAGCTGTCCTAATAGTTAAAACCAGGACGCTGGACCTGTCCTGAAAGGACTGACTTTCGCTTAAAGGGCCTCGAAACCTTGTTCCACGGTTTCTTATGCGAAAAGCCTTCGGATGACGAAGAGAAAATCGTCTCTCTCGCCTTATGGTAGGGGTGATCTTGGTGAGATACGCCTGATACCATAGAGGGAACGTCTGTTCGCTGATCAAGGCCTCTCGAACCCATAAGTCGTACGACATTACTTCTCCCCTGGGCTTGGGAGCTTGCAAGAGGTCCCGGACTAGGCGAACGACAGGCACGAACAGACGAACCCTCGGTCGCAACACTGATAACACTTTGCGCAATATCACTTTATCACTACGATTTTCTGTTGTGCACTTATTTCACTGAAATCGAATTTTTTAACAATTCACATTAGGTATGAATAAAACTGATTTCTACCTGAAGCACGCAATTCTACCCTCATCAAAAGGTTATAATTGCGAAATCAGTCGTATAATGTAAGCACATTAATACCAGCAAAAAAACAGTAAACATATTTTAAGATAAAAAGATCAGTGGCTGGGGAAGAGACTAAACACTAGTTCATTCAAAACTACGTTTTCAATCTCTCACCGTACAGTGCCTTGGGACGAGAATAAAAAACTAAAAACGTTTTATCCTTTCTCCCTGTACAGAGACTAGGGACGAGAGTAACTCGAGAACAACGTTACTCGCTTGGGACGAGATTAAGATCGGAACGTTCTCTCTCCTCTCTCTCCCTCCGTCTCTATCTCTCTCTCTCTCTCTCTCTTGATTTCGCACCGAAGAGAAGAGCCCACTTACGTTTCGTCAAAAAACAGGTTATTTGACCAAAGGAAAAAACTGAAAGGTTTTTCAATTAAAAAGTTCCTTTAAAATAGAATTTAAAACATTTAAGCTTTGAAAGAAGAATGAACAAAACGTCAGAATCGATTTACTCTTTCTGCAAAGTGAAACCGTGATACTCTCTCTCTCTATCGTAACGATAGAGCGCAAACTGCGTAGCATAAATAAACTAAACGTTAGTTCATCTTTGAAACAGTACGAAGACTATTCAAAGAAAATCTTTCATAAAATATCTACTAAAAAATATTCATTTAATAAGTTTTAAATCATTAGCTCTGTAAAAGTTATTTACGATTGAAAGGGCTCAACGTTGTTTAACTTCGGTTTCCAAGTTAGGACCGCCTACTCTCAGGAAAGGTCGCATATAAACAAATCATTAAAATTTATCTTGATGTTTATTATAAATGGAAAGCTAATCGAAGAGGCCTAATAAAGGCGGGTGAGATATAAAATATATAGAGGAAAATCTATAATTAATTTATAACGTGATAAGATAATTGCTAAAAGCCTAAACACACTTCCGTACTAAGGGAAGGGTCGGCCATTTAAAAGTCAAGGAAAGTCCAAAAAACAATCCAAAGTCATCAAAAATTAAATCTATCCAAAAACGAGTTCAAGATTTAAGTTGAAGATAAAACACCTGTACTGCGAAAGCTCAAACCAAAATGAAGTACTTCACCAAATATGTTGTGAAAACTCCAGGTTCTACAGCGAGTAATGATACGTCTTGTCGTCAAGGTCGACAGAGAAGAATTGAAGGGTTTGTTTACATGCAAGAGTGGTATCTGGCCGATAGTTGGCGCTGGTGGTCACACCCGCAACCTTCATAGCGATCGCTCGCGAGTTTTTGAGTGTGTTTTCTGTCGAGCCGCTGAGTAGCAGCTATTATATATTCACCGGCTAAGTTAAATATTTAAAAACTATATTTTATCTTTCATAAATATCACAAATAGATAACAGAAGGGAAAATTCAAGGTCACTTACCTCAATCAGAGTGCAAATAGCATGGAAGAAACAGGTGACTAGTAAGAAAGGGATGATAACCTTGAACAACAGCAGACTGCCCATGATGAAAGGTGAAAACACAGTAACAAAACAGTAAACAAAACTTGGATCAAAGCTGTTTATACTGGCAATGTTACCTGTTCCAAAAAAGGCCAGTATTATGAAGAACAGCTGATATAAAGAGTTAAGAAAAATTTGTGATAAAAAGATTCGATTATATGACATAAAAACACAGTTATTATTAGTATCCAGAAAATCTCAAATCAATCAATTATTTGTATTATAATCCTATAGATTCATGTCACTTAAGCTAACTGATGCTGTGATCAAACAATTATAAATATAAATAAAAATTTCTATGGTGAAATGTTAGATGTTTCTTCTTTGGTTACAGTTTACTATGAAATAATGTTTATACTTCTTTAACATTACCTTACCATTTGGAAAATGTGTTTGTTGTAAAATGTTTACATGCTTAACATACAGCACTCTTTTCCAAAACAATGGGATGATACCTGCTACATTATGGAGGAGCCACATGTTTCCATTGCAGGTGAATAAATAGAAATGGAAATTCAAAATATACTCATTAGGCAGAGGGCTATAAAAAAAGGGATTTTGACGAAGGAAAAATCTATTTCTGGGGAGAGACCTGTGACGCCCGGTGAAAAGGGTCCTTCTTTACACTTTTCTAATATAAATCTTCCAAATATACTAGAGAAAGATAAAAGCATGGAATGCAGAGGTTACAACCCTCGCGCGATCACCTTGTGGGTGTCGTGTATTTAACAAGGGCGTGTGAAAACCACTATTCACAGGCTGTCTTCCATTTAGATAATCCCTTCATCAAAGGGGAGGGACGTGACAGGCCCTAGAGAATACAGTTGGGCTACCCCACCGACACCTACTACTCGCGCTCTCCAGGTCATCCTTCTGCAAGAACATATGGCTTGGCAAGGAAAGGGTGGGTCTGTACAAAAATAACCGGGAAGGGTTTCACCGGGCGTCACAGGTCTCTCCCCAGAAATAGATTTTTCCTTCGTCAAAATCCCTTTTCTGGGTCGATCTGTGACGGCCGGTGAAAATGTACCAGAGAATGCCTTCCAAGCCCAATAAAGTAATAACATAATGCGGAGAATACAATCACCATGTACGACAATAATATAATATAAAAATGTAAGAAACGTCCAATTACCAACTAGCCAAATGACATAGGGAGCGTAAGGCTAAATAACTAAGACAACAAGGAATCAACTGAGTGTCGAATAGCAAAAGGCATCAAACCTTACATGTCTAAGCATATCTAAACCTTAAAGGAACGGTAACTACAATAACAGTTAAACCATAGGAATTAAACATGGCAAATATCATAGGGCTAACGAACTACCCAGGAGAGTGGCGACGTGGTGTGAGTGGCGGGTAGGAGGGAGAAGAGAAGAGATGAAAGAAAGGAAGAAGCAGAGATTAATGGAGAGGGAAAAGGCTCCCCGCTGCCATTGTCGGGTATTTAAGGGCCTGTAAGATCTTTAGATAGTGGCGTTTGACAACCATAGGGGATTTCCAACCCGTATATTTTTTAAAAATCATCAAAGTCCCTGTTCTGGAAGTAATTGATGTAGGTATCTACTGTCCGTATATCATGAGCCTGGGGAAATGATTCCGGATTAGTATGTTTAAAGAAGTAGAGGATTTGTTGCCTGATGCCGTGAATGGAAATAGTACCTCCTTGTTCCCCGATAACTAAGGGGCCAGACGAGCGGGTGGCAGTTCTAGCTAAAAAAGGCCTTGAGAGTAGTGACTGAACACAGAGAAAAGATCCTAGGGAAGAAAAATAATCTTCCGAGGGGAGCACCTATTTTGCGGATCCTCATTTCTTAGCTAGGAAAGCATTGTCTGGAGAAAGGAGTTCTTCGGCTGAAGGGAGGAAATCTATGTTTTCCGGGTTCGTGAGAGAGCTGCTAGTTCTGATATTCCATCACCTGAGGCCAAAGCCGTTAGAAATAAAGTCTTCCTAAGAAGAGTGATAAGAGCAGGATTCATTGTCCGTGTCCGGCGCAAGTTTTGAGGACACCGTTCATAGACCAGAGTCCTTTTGTGGCCGAACCGAAGGTCAAAGCCTAGCACATGTTTTTGGAATAGATGAGAAATAGGAATCAGCTAGGTTAATGTTAAACCCAACAAGGAAGATCTTCTTCAAAGCTGACTTGATGGTGGTTAAAGTGCTAACTGTTAGGCCTTTGCCAAATAAGAACCTCAAGAAAGAGATGTCTATATTCGGAGACATACGAGTATGGTCTGAACTCTTAGGGAATCTGCTAGTTGTTAACGGCCGAATCATATTGGCGAATGGTCGAGTCCCTTTTGTCTGATTCGATGAAGAGATCAATTTCCGGTTCAATGTTCGCGTCTCTACGAGCTGCAAACTTCCTGTAGTCCACAAAGTCAGAGTTTTGGCTACCCTTGAGCAATCTGACACAGTGAGTTTGGATTACTTGAGTCAGTTTGGGGAACGGAATCCGGAAGGGACGGAGTTTCAACTCAAGGAGGAGAGGAAACCAACTGTTCTTGGCCAGTGAGGTGGTACTAAAGCCACTGCCCCCCGGAAGGAGCGTAGTTTGTGTAAAAGTCTCATTAGAAGATTCACTGGGGGGAATAGGTAAACCTTCTTCTAATGGTTCCTGAGTATCCACCGGAATGAAATTATGTCTAGAGACCATTCTGACTCCAGTGGTTTCGTCCTGGCTAGTGAGTCTGCTCTCACATTCTGGACTCCCGCAAGGTGAGTTACTGACAGGATCCAGTTCTTTTCTGTTGGCCAGGCGAAGATAGTGACCAGGATCCGATTCAGGTTGGGTGACTTGGATCCTCCCCTGTTGACGCAGTGTACTACGTCTGTGCTGTCTGACACTACTCTGATGTGGCTCGACCTCGGAGGAGAGAGTCTCTTCAGGGTCAAGAACACTGCCATGGCTTCGAGAACATTGATATGGGTCTGTTTCATGGCGGGTGACCAAGACCCCTGAAACATCTGATGTTCGGAGTAATCCCCCCATCCACTTAGAGGCGCGGCTGTATGGAATGTCTCTTGTGGAGGTGGGAATTGTAGAGGAACCGATTTGGAGAGGTTCTTCGGTTCGGACCATGGGCGTAGTCTCATTTTCAAGACAGAGGGGATCTTCGAGACCTTGTCTCTTAAAGGTACTGTAGCTCTCTTTCTCCAAACTCGATTGATGTCTTTGAATTTTTGTTATTGAAGTGAATTGGAGAAGGCCGATGATACTTTCTAAGGTTCTTCTGGACATCTGTTTGTGTTTGAGAAAATTCTTGATCTTGGAAGCTATTCCTCTTACCTTTTTGGAAGGGAGAGACCACGTGTGCTTCGAAAGGTCCCACTGAATGTCTAACCATTCTAAGTGGCCTGATGGTTGCAGGCGAGACTTTTGGAGATTGACCCGAAATCACAGGTTGTCGAGAAATCGAAGTACTTCCTTCGTAGCTCTGTTGCCTTCTATGGCCGACCGGGCCCAAATGAGCCAACCGTCCAGATAAGCCATGATCTGTATCTCTTGGTTCCTGAGTTGTTCTAACACTGTCTCTCCCAGTTTCGTGAATATCCTGGGATCAATGTTGAGGCTGAAGGGCATGTCTTGATCGCAAAGGCTTTCCTGCCTAGGCGGAAACCCAGATAAGAAGAGAAGTTTCGAGCTATAGGCACATGATAATAGTCGTCGGTAAGATCGACAGAGGTGGTGACGGCCCCACGGGGAAGTAAGGTCCGTACCTGAGAGATAGTCAACATCCGGAACTTGCCGCAGAGAATGTAAGAGTTTAGCTTTGACAAGTCCCGGTCCACTCTCAATGCCGACAAGCCTTTCTTCGGAATTGTGAACAGGCAGCCTTGGAACTTCGGTGATCGGTCCCGTTTGATTGCTTTCTTCTTGAGTAACTCTGTGGTGTACTCTTTCAGGATGGGAGTGGATTTCTGGGAGAAGGTCACTGGTGGAGGAGGAGGACCTTGTGGCCATTTCCACCTCAAACCTTTAGAGATTATGCTATGAGCCCACGGACCGAAGGTCCAATGGTCTTGAAAATGGTAAAGTCTCTCCCCTACCGGGACTACCTCGTTGTGAGGGAGTGAACCTAGGTCCTTTCCTTCCCCGAGCCCCCTTTTTCCTAGGTCCGCCTTGATGGCGGAACTGTCTTCTACTCTTGTATCTTCCTCTCTGGTGTCCACGAAAGGAACCTGAGGGTTCAGAGCTAGGGCTGTATGCAGGCGAGGGCATCCAAACGGGGTTGGGCTGTGTACCTGGGGAATCAGTGAGGTATCCCACCTGATGAGGGGGGATCCGGATGCATAGGCGTCGAATCAGAGGAAGACTGTGATGTCGAGTGGGTAACTGACTATTGATGGCAGTGACCCCGGTTCGTTTTGTAGAGGGCAACTCTCTGCTTCTTCTTGAAGAAAGCTTGCTTTTGGTCTTCGACCTTCTTTCTGGCAGTGAGGCCCCGCCTTTCCTGCAATTTTGGGTTGCTCTCGTATCATCTTGTAGAACCTTGCTCACCTCCTCCTGAGGGAAGAGGGTTTTACCCCATCAGGAGGAAACTATCAGCCTGCTCGATTCCTGTCTGATAGAGGCCTCAGATAGAACGTATTTCCCACAACTAACCCGATCAGACCACCAAACGTGTAGGTCGAATTGGAAAGGCAGAGATTGGTTCTTCATGAATATCCGAAACAAAGTCTCAGTGGGATAAATCGAGGCTAGGGTCTCCCCGAGGTGGGGTCCGAAGAGCTGGCATGGCCGAACCTTCTTTGTCAGCTTGAATAGTAAGACCTGTCTATTTATCCATAATAGGCAAGGCAACAATGAGAGCAGCTGTAGATATGGCGTATTCCCCATTGTGTGGGGTGAGCTTGGAATTATCGTACCCCCCAGACCGACAACATCCTGGTCCAGACAGATCGGGCCTGCCCTTTAGGAAATAATACCGTTACCTTCGGTACCTTGTCTAACCTAACCAAGGCATGCTCTTTCAATCGAACGAATCCGTTGAATGTGAATTCTAGTCCCTGAGAGTAAATTCTAGGTCCTCCAAAGGGCAGACGTCTATGCCATCCAGAGTTATGATACCATCTATATATGGGACATGTAAGGCAAATTTCTATGTGTTGTTTTTATCGAAGGAGGTTACTTCGATACGCCTGGGGCTGTAGGGGGAGTCATCCGAGTTCCTGAACGGATCTGACTCACCACCATATCTTTGAGCTCCGTCATAGCCCCCTAGAATGTGTTGTATCTGCTCTTTAACCCTATCCTTGGCTTTTAGCAGTCACGGTTTTATGTAAGGAATATGAACATCAGGATCCTTTGAGGGTCCTAGGTCGGTGACGCAGGTAATTGCAAAGCTGAAGGCTCAAAACTCATCACCACCTACCTGCCCGTCCATGGGGTCGATGTCCAACCCTAGAGAGGACACTCCGAGGAGATAGGGTCCTCTAGATGGAGCATTCCTTCCAAACCATGATACCCAAGGGCGGAGAGCCGCTCTTGCAGGCCGGAGAGATTCATCATCATCCTGAAAGAAGTGAGGGGATTAGTGATGAAGGAGAAGACCGTTCTCCTCAATAAGCAATGCATACATTAATCCGGATCAAATTAAATCATCGCCAAAGGATACCAAAAGGAAACATATTAGAACCAACTTACATCATGGGTCCGGAGTAGGGAGGACAGCTCGTTGCAGAGCGTGCATGACTCCGGGAACCATACCATGTAGGCGGACCTTCTGTAAAAGAAAGGGGACATAAGTCTGGATGTTCCTTGAAACTCTGGTTAGTGATCCTATTCACAGGCTGGGATCAACCGTATAACTATAACTAATAATAATGCCTATATTTATGCATATATTTAATTATAACTATGTATAAATATGGATAAATATCCATACAACATCGTGTTCAAATAGAAATAAATTTCTACTCAGTACTTGGAACCGAATGCTAGCCCCTTCTAATGAAAAGCCAGGTCGAAACCAACCATGCCATGAGAGGCTATCTACTGTTCCTTGAGACTCTGGTCAGTGAACAGATGAATCAATAGAATACTAATATCCAGTAACCACATAACATGTAACTATAAACCTCATCGGTAAAATAATGTTAACCCCGGTTCTGAACGGTTCTGAACGTCTGAGTCAGGGGTGGCCAACCTATGGCGCATGCGCCAACAGTGGCACATTTCATGATTACAAGTGTCACACTATACCCCAAAGATAGTAAATTGAATGACTTTTCTTCAAAATTGCTAATTATGTTCATATATTTTCATTAGGACTTTCAAGAATAGCTAATGAATATTATCAACGCAAATTCAAAGTGTCATTAAAGTAAGTACAGTTTACTTTGTATTCATGTTAAATCGTTTCCTTTACAGCTAAAACAAAAGATTGGCCACCCGTGGTCTGAGTGATCTCTGTTGCCACCGGAGATCCGGTGACAAAGGTCCGTCATAGTGAAAACGTGAACATCAGAGGAAAGCTAATATTAACCTCAATGCTGAACGTCTGTGCGATATCCGGTTAAGCCGGAGATTCGATGAAAAAGACCGTAATAACGAAATTGTGATTATTCATGAAAAAGGGTTCGTACCCTGGTTCTGATCGTCTGATTGATCAAATTGTTAACTCCGGTTCTGATCGTCTGATTGATCTCTGTTTGTACCATAGATCCAGTGACAAAGGTCCGTCATCGTGAAATCGTGACCCTCAGCGGTACGATAACATTCCTCAATACTGAATGTCTGTGTTATCTCCAGTGAAGCCGGAGATTCGATGAAAAAAGGGACCGTAATAATGTAATTGTGATCAATCATGACAAAGGTTTGTGTGCAAAAGGCCTCAGCCGGAGTCTGAGTGCCGGATTTGACCGTTGCACTCCAAATATCTGACTAGTTCTCACACAATGAGTATCCATATAGCGGAGTATAACTCAAGGCGGAGCTAAGGGTGTCGGCATAAAGCGACCCCAACTAATGACTCACACACTAACGTAACCTATTAATAGTGCTAGCTATATTAACAGTAACCACAACAATAAAACGTGAATATCATTAAATGTAATATCATCAACTCGGAGAATAAGAGGAGGCAGGAATAACTCGTGATCGTATAATAACGGAAAACGGGAAATCCACCTCCCTTACTCGAGCTTGATAAAGAAAACGAGAGAAGGGGTAACTCGTAACTGTAGAAACAGAAAATGAGCACTCTATGCTCACGCTCTCAAGGTTACATAATAAAAAACTAACATCACACAATAATATAAGAAAAATAATAAATTTGATTGCTTTTTTCTTAGTAATTGTAATAACCAAGAACGAAGAATAACGACAACGTAACAAATAAACATAAAGATATAGTCTAAAACGAGCACCTTCCTGAGGCGTGTACATAACTATAACAAAGACTAAATCGCTATTCTTCGTAGGTCCAAATTGGACTTGCTAGCAAATAAATACCATAGTAAAAACCAATAATAAATAATGATAATAAAATTGGTCATAAAACGTAAGTGATATAACCTAGATGACAGAGTACCAGATGGGCAAAATTAACTTGAAAAACTACCGAAGCGAACAATACCCAAAATGGCTGCCGATACCGAGGCAGGCCAACCGCTTCCAAAACTAAAATCCACAATACTGGAAAAGGAACAAATTCCCGGTACTGAAATAAACTGTCAAAACAAACTATGGTACTTAACATTGGTAAAGGTGAAGTAGCAACGTCAGTCATGTTGAATTAACGACAATCACTTGCGAAAAACACTGAGCAAAACACTTATCGACTTTGCGGGCAAGTCCAAAACAGAAGGATGAACTGGAGAGCGCGAGTAGTAGGTGTCGGTGGGGTAGCCCAACTGTATTCTCTAGGGCCTGTCACGGCCCTCCCCTTTGATGAAGGGATTATCTAAATGGAAGACAGCCTGTGAATAGTGGTTTTCACACGCCCTTGTTAAATACACGACACCCACAAGGTGATCGCGCGAGGGTTGTAACCTCTGCATTCCATGCATTTATCTTTCTCTAGTATATTTGGAAGATTTATATTAGAAAAGTGTAAAGAAGGACCCTTTTCACCGGCCGTCACAGATCGACCCAGAAAGAATGATTTAATTTTGTCATTATATAGAAAATTTGGCTTAATAGTAACAGCTCTCAGTCTTGAAAACAAACTCAAAAAATAACAAAGAAAGCTACTTGACAACAGTTCATTTTTCTGTAAAACAAATGACTGTACTTTCATACTAAAATAAATGTCACCGACTCAAAAATGCATTCTACTTGCATTCTGGTCAGAATATGCAAAGTTGCCTATATGCAAATGTTTAAACTGATCACGAAAAACGAAATTAATTAAAGCACTAGTTAATAAGAGTTAAGTTTATCTACACCACTTGCTTGTTTGACTTTCATGGGTTTGGAAGCACAAGTTACTTTGCTGAAGCAAGTTGACAAAAAAAGTATTAATCTCTTATCAAAGTAGTGTAGTAAGAGGTTAAAAAGGATACAAAGAAGTATGCTCGTCGAACATCTGACCATTCGAGTACTCTTGCAGAGCTTTCTGGTGCTTCTTTACCCCAGGATGCAAATTTCAGCATTGCAATCTGTAATGATAAAAAACAAGACTAAGACATGCAATATGACTTACTAAAATAAAGCGATCTTGCTATAGAAAAATGTATAAATGAAAATTTCCACATGTATCAACAAATGTAATTATATACAAAAGCACTGTGATCACAAATCAAGAACTCACCTGAACATTTTCTCCAGCCAGATAGAATTCCAAAATAAGCCAAAGGAACATTGCAATTGTCAGTGCAATATAAAAGAATCCCTCGTGTCTGATGCAGAGCAACAAAAAAGGGCATAAAAGAGCTGCAGTCACAGAGAGGAGTCGTCCCATGACATTTCGGGAGCCAAGAAGTGGCAAGAGAAATGACAAAACTGAAATATAAACAGGATTAAGCAACCAGTTACAGTACAGTACTTTATCTGATAACATAAGTTACCATATATACTGTACCTTATTAGCCTATTTATCACATAGCAAAAGACAGGAGAGTAATTTATACTATTGATGATACATGCCACCATTGTTATTAATCATTATAAAAACTAATGTAAATAATTTCACAGACTGGTGAGACAAAGTAACCGATTGCACTTGCTTTCACAACACTATCAGTGAAACAGAGACAGAAATTGCAGCCTTAATAAAAGCCATTAAAGTACTTCAGAGATAAAACTTTTGTTCAATATTTAGCAATATCAAATATGAGTAATTGATTATAAACTCGATCATTATAAAAAAAATATTTGATAGTTTTCCAATACCATGTATACTACAGAGAACTTACTAAAATTGCTTATGACCCAAAGAAATTATACTAATTAAAAATCTCTGCACAGATATACTAATCAAAATCTTCCCCAAAATAAGAACAAAATTACTTGACTCTACATTTAAATGGAAGATAGGTTGTCTTCACCTGGAATGTTGATTTAATTCCGCCACTTCCAGATTACGAATTTACCGGTTTTCATTTGTTACAAGAGAACCCCTTTCAATGTCCAACGCTTAAAAAATATTTTCTACTATCAAACAACACTGTCTTAAAAAATTCTCCTAAAACTTGCATAAAAAATTATTCTTACTAATACGGTACATTATTATCGTGTCATTCTTGATAAGAAAAACTCAATACTCATTATCCTTATCACCAGCCAAGCTACAACCCTATTTGTAAAAGCAGAATTCATGAGTAATATTTTCAGAATGGTTGTTAATACAAAGGAGTCCAGGGAATTCAAAGATGCATTACAAAGATTAAAGATGTTAGGTTTTAGTTCCAATATTGTCTAAAGAGATTCTCATCGGAATGACACCTGGGAAGTATCTTCCGCTGCAAACAGCTTAAACTCACAGGCGAGGCGGGATTTCATGGGCTGTCGCCATTGTACATGAGACGGACTTTTAATAATAATATCTTTTATTTCTATACTCACCAGATATTTATATTGTTTTTCTGTGGAAGCTTGATTATATCAATACTTACTCCTAAAACTAAAAATATTTCCATTTTTGTTTTCTTTCCCTCCATGGGATTATTCCTCTAATATTGTAAAAAGCATACCTAGCAGTTAGTGCCAATAAACTGTGGCTTGCCCAAGCCACACAGCCTTTGCCTTCTGTCACAAAGTTGAAATATGTTATTTTTATTAGTAAAATAAATTTTTGAATATACTTACCCGATAATCATGTAGCTGTCAACTCCGTTGCCCGACAGAATTCTATGGAGGGATACGCCAGCTATCACAATACTAGAAGGGGGTGTACTTACCAGCGCCACCTGTGGCCAGGTACTATAGTACTTCTTGTTGACACCTCCTCAATTATTCCTCGGTCCACTGGTTCTCTATGGGGAGGAAGGGAGGGTCGATTAAATCATGATTATCGGGTAAGTATATTCAAAAATTTATTTTACTAATAAAAATAACATTTTTCAATATTAAACTTACCCGATAATCATGTAGCTGATTCACACCCAGGCGGGTGGGTGAAAACCAGTGTACAAGATTAAAGGATAGCTAAGTATCCCATATTTCATATAACAGTTATCTCAAATAACAATGAAATAATAAGTACCTGGTAAGGAAGTCAAATTGAACCGTTACTCTGCCTCTTTTTTAAGTTCGTCTTCCTTACTGAGCGCAGCGTTCCTCTTGGAGGCTGAATCAACCCAAAGGTGCTAAAGTATATAGGGTTGCAACCCCTACTAAAGGACCTCTACAAAACCTCTAACCCAGGCGCTTCTCAAGAATGAATAGACCACCCGCCAAATCAAAAGGATGCGGAAGGCTTCTTAGCCTACCGTAACAACCATAAAAACAACAATAAAAGCATTCAAGAGAAAGGTTAAAAAAGGTTATGGGATTAAGGGAATGTAGTGGCTGAGCCCTCACCTACTACTGCACTCGCTGCTACGAATGGTCCCAGGGTGTAGCAGTTCTCGTAAAGAGACTGGACATCTTTAAGATAAAATGATGCAAACACTGACTTGCTCCTCCAATAGGTTGCATCCATTATGCTCTGCAGAGAACGGTTTTTATTAAAGGCCATCGAAGTAGCTACGGCTCTTACTTCGTGGGTCCTTACCTTCAGCAATGCAAGGTCTTCCTCCTTTAAGTGAGAATGGGCTTCTCTAATCAGAAGCCTTATATAATACGAAACCCCGTTCTTGGACATGGGCCTCGAAGGTTTCTTGATGGCACACCATAAGGCTTCTGACTGTCCTCGAATAGGTTTAGACCTCTTAAGATAATATTTGAGAGCTCTGACAGGGCAAAGAACTCTCTCTAGTTCGTTACCTACCATGTTGGAGAGGCTAGGTATTTCAAACGATCTAGGCCAAGGACGTGAAGGAAGTTCGTTCTTTGCTAGGAATCCGAGCTGAAAAGAACATGTTGCAGATTCGGTCGTGAAACCAATGTTCTTGCTGAAGGCATGAACCTCACTGACTCTCTTAGCTGTTGCAAGGCAGACGAGAAAAAGAGTCTTGAGGGTAAGGTCCTTGAAGGAAGCTGACTGGAGAGGTTCGAACCTAGATGACATAAGGAACCTTAAGACTACGTCTAGGTTCCAGCCTGGAGTGGATAGACGACGCTCTTTAGACGTCTCAAAAGACTTAAGAATGTCTTGAAGGTCCTTGTTGGAAGAAAGGTCCAAACCTCTGTGGCGGAGAACTGAAGCCAACATACTCCTATACCCTTTAATCGTAGGGGCTGAAAGGGATCTCTCATTCCTAAGATGTAGAAGGAAGTCAGCTATTTGGGTCACAGAGGTATTGGTAGAGGATATTGAATTGGCTCTACACCAGCTTCGGAAGACTTCCCACTTAGATTGGTAGACTCTACGAGTGGAAACCCTTCTTGCTCTGGCAATCGCACTGGCTGCCTCCTTCGAAAAGCCTCTAGCTCTAGCGAATCTTTCGACAGTCTGAAGGCAGTCAGCCGAAGAGCGTGGAGGTTTGGGTGCAACCTGTCTACGTGAGGTTGACGTAGAAGGTCCACTCTTAGAGGTAGAGTCCTGGGGATGTCGACTAGCCATTGAAGTACCTCTGTGAACCATTCTCTTGCAGGCCAAAGGGGAGCAACCAGCGTCAGCCGTGTCCCTTCGTGCGAGATGAATTTCTGCAGAACTTTGTTTATTATCTTGAACGGTGGGAATGCGTAAAGGTCGAGATGGGACCAGTTCAGTAGAAAAGCATCCACATGAACTGCTGCAGGGTCTGGAACAGGGGAACAGTACAGCGGAAGTCTCTTGGTTATGGAGGTGGCAAACAGATCTATGGTAGGTTGACCCCACAAGGTCCAAAGTCTGTTGCACACACTCTTGTGGAGGGTCCATTCCGTGGGAATGACCTGATTCCTTCTGCTTAGGCGATCTGCTGAGACGTTCATATTGCCCTGAATGAACCTCGTGACCAGAGTGAGGTTTAGACCTCTTGACCAAATGAGGAGGTCCCTTGCGATCTCGTATAGGCTCCTCGAATGGGTCCCTCCTTGCTTGGAGATGTAAGCCAAGGCTGTGGTGTTGTCTGAGTTCACCTCCACCACTTTGCCTAGCAGGAGGGACTTGAAGTTCAGCAGGGCTAAATGAACTGCTAGTAGCTCCTTGCAGTTGATGTGGAGCAATCCCTGTTCCTCGTTCCACGTTCCCGAGCATTCCCGTCCGTTCAAGGTCGCACCCCAGCCCGAGTCCGATGCATCTGAGAAGAGATGAAGATTGGGGGTCTGAATAGCCAACGATAGGCCCTCCCTGAGAAGGAGATTGTTCTTCCACCACAGGAGAGTGGTCTTCATCTCTTGGGTGATTGGGATAGAGACTGCTTCGAGAGTCGAACCCTTGTCCCAATGAGCTGCAAGATGGAATTGAAGAGGGCGGAGGTGGAGTCTCCCTAGCTCGACGAACAGGGCCAGTGATGAAAGGGTCCCTGTGAGACTCATCCACTGTCTTACCGAGCAACTGCTCCTCTTCAGCATGCTCATGATGCACTCTAGGGCTTGGCTTATCCTGGGGGCCGATGGAAAAGCCCGAAAATCCTGACTCCGAATCTCCATTCCCAGGTACACAATGGATTGGGAGGGAATGAGCTGAGACTTTTCTATGTTGACTAACAGACCCAGTTGTCTGATTAAGTCCAAAGTCCAGTTGAGATTCTCCAGACAGCGACGACTCGTGGAGGCTCTCAACAGCCAGTCGTCTAAGTAGAGGGAGGCTCTGATGTCCGATAAGTGTAGGAATTTTGCTATATTCCTCATCAGATGAGTGAACACCATAGGAGCTGTGCTTAGGCCAAAACACAGGGCTTGGAATTGGTAGACAACCTTTCCAAAAACGAATCTCAGGAAAGGTTGGGAGTCTGGATGAATAGGAACGTGAAAGTAGGCATCTTTCAAGTCCAACGAGACCATCCAGTCCTCCTGTCTGACCGCTGCTAGGACCGACTTCGTCGTCTCCATCGTGAACGTCTGCTTGGTGACATACGCGTTGAGCGCGCTGACGTCCAGCACCGGTCTCCAACCTCCTGTCTTCTTGGCCACAAGAAAGAGACGGTTGTAGAAGCCCGGGGATTGATGGTCCCGGACTATAACCACTGCCTTCTTCTGCACAAGTAGCGACACCTCCTGGTGCAATGCTAGCCTCTTGTCCTCTTCTTTGTAGTTGGGAGAGAGGTTGATGGGAGATGTGGTCAGAGGTGGTTTGAGGCAGAATGGAATCCTGTAACCGTCCCTCAGCCAACTGACAGACTGGGCGTCTGCACCTCTCTTCTCCCAGGCTCGCCAGAAGATCTTGAGTCTGGCTCCTACTGCTGTCTGGAGATGCGGAGAGTCAGTTTTTTCCTTTAGATGTCTTGGAGCCTTTCCTAGACTTGCTCCTGTAAGAGTCTGGACGGGAGCTTCCTCGGCTGGGGGCTCTACCACGAAAGGGCGGTATGAACCTCGTAGCAGGGGTATCAGCCACTGGGGAGCGATAAGTCTTGGGGACTGAGGTAGCAACCTTAGACTTACGAGCCGATGAGGCTACAAGATCGTGTGTGTCCTTTTGTATCAGGGCAGCAGACAAGTCCTTAACCAGCTCTTCGGGGAAGAGGAACTTCGAGAGCGGAGCAAAAAGGAGTTGTGACCTTTGACAAGGTGTAATGCTGGAGGAAAGGAAGGTACACAGCTGTTCCCTTTTCTTCAAAACCCCTGATACAAACATCGACGCAAGCTCACCAGATCCATCCCTAATGGCCTTATCCATGCAGGACATTAATAGCATGGCAGAATCCTTGTCCGCAGGAGAGGTCTTCTTGCTGAGGGCCCCCAGGCACCAGTCTAGAAAGTTGAACATCTCAAATGCTCTAAATACTCCCTTCAGTAAGTGATCAAGGTCTGAGAAGGTCCAGCAAACCTTAGAGCGCCTCATTGCAGTTCTCCGAGGCGAGTCTACCAGACTTGAGAAGTCAGCCTGGGCAGAGGCAGGTACTCCCAAGCCTGGTGCTTCTCCTGTGGCATACCAAACGCTCGCTTTCGAAGTGAGCTTAGTCGGAGGGAACATGAAAGAAGTTTTGCCAAGGTGTTGCTTAGTCTGCAGCCACTCCCCTAAGATCCTTAACGCTCTCTTAGAGGACCTTGCTAGGACTAGCTTAGTATAGGTGGACTTAGCTTGCTGTATGCCCAGCGAAAACTCAGATGGCGGAGAGCGGGGAATAGCAGAGACAAAGTGGTCTGGGTAAACCTCCCTAAGCAGAGCCAAGACCTTACGAAAGTCAATAGACTGTGGAGAAGGCTTGGATTCATCCACGTCTGACGAGGGATCCAGGTGTGCCGCCTCATCATCAGACGCCTCATCACCAGAGTGTAGCGAAGAGATCGGACAAGAATGCTGAACAGCAGAGTCAGAACGAGTAGGAACAATATTAGTGGTTTCCTCTTCAAGTAACTGTTGAGGGAAAACCTGAGGCTCAGACTGCAAAGGCTGAATAAAAGACGAAGCAGAAGGAAGGCGCATGGGTGGAGGAGGCTGACTCCTAGCATGAGTGGTTGAACCCAAGGGTTGCGCTTGCTGAGCGGTTGGCGGAAGCGGAGTAGCAAGTTCCTGTTCCTGTGGTGTGAGCGGAGCGCGATGAGGTAGAGGCTGCGCAGAACAAGGTAAATGTCTCGCAAGCTGAGGCTCCTGAGGCGCAAGGCTAAGGTGTAGTGGTGCTTGCCTTGTGGAGGGTTGAGCTCGCTGCAGCGAGAGCTGAGGAGACTGACTCATGGACGGGAGAGGTTGTTGTACCTCAACCGAGTGTTGCACCACTGGTGGAGCAGCAAGTGGAGGCGGAGGAAGAGAGGTATAATCCTCCTGATCCCATTGTAAAGGTTGCCTTAATGAAGGCGGAGGCTGAACACCACTGGGAACAGCAAACTCAGAACGAGGCTCAACATCGTACGCCTGGCAGGTGGTACTGCGATCAGGCGGAGCGAGCGCAGGCGGAGCGAGCGCAGGCGGAGGGAGTGTAGGCGGAGGCGGAGGCGCAACACTCTCAGCCCGACACTCACGCATCAAGTCCGAAAGCTGTGCTTGCATGGACTGTAGTAGAGTCCACTTGGGGTCGGCAGAAACTACAGTAGGCTGAGGTAAAGCCTTAACAGTCGAGCTCTGTTGTGGCAGAACCTTACTCCTCTTGGGCGGAGTGCAGTCGACAGATGACTGCGGCGAGTCAGAGCTGAGCCAATGACTGCAACCTGGCTGAGCACTCGCGGACTGGACTCTGCGTTTAAGTGGTCTCGAGACCTGAGACCAACGTTTCTTCCCTGACAGTTGATCAGCGGACGAGAAAAAGACGGGCTCAATCGTCTGCAGGTGGGAGTGACGGTCTTTGGAAGACACGCCCGCAACCACCGAGGATACTTCTGTGCGCCTAACAAGGCCTGCCGAACCCTTATGCCCTTCGACATTGCTTCTCCCCTGGGCTTGGGAGCTTGCAAGAGGTCCCGGACTGGGAGGACGACTGGCTCGCACAGAAATATCCTCACGCACCACACTGGCACTGACACTAGCACTTGGCACTGCACTGACACTAGCACTCGTCACAGCACTGGCACTAATTCCACCCACTGCACTCTTGACCTTAAGTTCCTTGACTTCGGCCATCAGAGACTTATGATCACTTACCACTGACTCTACTTTATCGCCTAAGGCCTGAATAGCACGCAAAACAACAGACATATCAGGCGGAGGGCAAACAGTAGGTTCGGGGGTAGCCACTACAGGGGTAGGAAAAGGTAGGGGATCATGAGGTGAGGAAAAAAGTGAAGAGTGAGAAGAACTCCTCCTAACTCTACCTCTCTCTAACTTAGTTGAATACTTCAAAAGACGGACAAATTCCAGTTCCGAAAGTCCGGCGCATTCCTCACATCGATTTTCTAACTGACAGGGCCTGTCCCTACAGTCAGAACAAGCGGTGTGAGGATCTACCGAGGCCTTCGGAATACGCCTATTGCAAGACCTACATCGTCTATGGGAGGGGGCTTGCGAAATGTCAGACATCTTGAATCCAAAGAGTTAGCCAAAGGGGGTTCCAAAATCAAGCAAAAGATCGTTAATCAGGACTATATAAAAGCTATCTAGCTAATATAAGAAGGTTTCCAGTAAAGCGACAGCCGAAATCTGAGAGAATACTTCACCAATTAGCCGTGAAAATACTCGAAGATCATAAGCGTATCCCAGAACGTCTTGCCGGAAGCACGACAGAGGAATAATTGAGGAGGTGTCAACAAGAAGTACTATAGTACCTGGCCACAGGTGGCGCTGGTAAGTACACCCCCTTCTAGTATTGTGATAGCTGGCGTATCCCTCCATAGAATTCTGTCGGGCAACGGAGTTGACAGCTACATGATTATCGGGTAAGTTTAATATTGAAAAAATTATCTATCTTCTTAACGTCACAAGTTAGTATGGAGGAGGGTGGGCATGTATATGAACATTAGGCAATTATAGACATAAATTTTATTACTAAAATTTAGTCTATAGTAGTACTCCACCCTATATCGTTAACTGGTTCCAAAAGACCCGATGTATGGCGATTTTCAACGTAGGTCGGACATCCAACTTTAGAAGGGACTTATATGTCTAAATTATATCAACCCCATCACTTCCAAATTTCCAAACATAAAAATTTGTTTGGAAGAATTTTACTTTTTCTGCTTAAGTGATCTGTTATGACGTTCGTTTTTCTAGGATGACCTGGTAAGAAGACTTATTCCTCTAAAATCTGTTCATGTCACAGAACCTCTGTTAACTGGTACAAGAATAGTGACCTTACACCACGCTGGTTCTGGATGCAAGTCAGAGCTGTCATATTGTCCGAAAACAGAGAAATGGTTTTTCTTGGTCCTGAAGGGCCTTGAATACTGCAAGAAGTTCCTGGCAATTGATATAAATAGTTGATTCCTGTGACCTCTATTTCCTTGACAGATGTAAAAGAACTAGAGCCCCTTCCCTTTTTCCCTGTGAAGCATGTATGAACAGAGAAAGGTCTGGGATTTTCATTTCCAAGGAAACTCCCAGGGATAACGGACTGTGATCGTCCCACCAACTCAGCAGTTGAAGTTGGTTCTTCATTACAGGAATAGAGACTGTCTCTAGATTGAATATTCTGTTCTAACTTCAGTTTAGATGAAAATGATAAGCTTAAACTTACAGGCTGAAGCAGGACTTGATTGGCTGTCCATGCAAATGCAAGGCCAGGGTGTTATGATTTAACTAGCAAGGAGGTCACTTCTTAAACAATAAATTACAATTCATGAAATAGCACTACAAATTCTGACAATCTATATAATTCCTAAACTTTCCTCTGATTACCCCCAAAAATTTGAATTTGTAATATTCCTTCACGAACACATTACTGATAGGGCAGCTTAAAATTCTAAATACATAATAGAAGGATGTAAATTAATTTCAAAGGTGAATCAATTCCTTGTTTTATAAAAAACAAAAAACTAGTCTCATTATCTTTCTGTTTAAAATTTGTTACATGTAGCATATTTTCAAAATGAACAAATTAACTTACTTAATATTCCCCATGCAGTAATCTGGTTCATATAAGGGAGACCCTCCTTTTGCTTGATGCTGAATGCAGTCGTATGTACCAAGTACACAGACACCAATACCATTACTCCTTGGACATATACTACTGAGGGTATGTTCCTTGGAAGGCCACCATCACTTCCACACCTATGTTGATTAGTGCAAGAAAAACAATATTCCATTTCTTAAAAAAAAATGTGCTAAGGTAGGTATAACTGTAATGAAAATCAACAATGTATAAAGTTTGTTGCATGTCTATTTCAATAACTGCCTTAATTATACCCAATGTATTATGTAGACTGTAAGACTGTGCATAATGTCATGCCAATTAAAGATACCAAATCATACTTAACTACTGTACAATTTTTGAGCAATACTTATCATACAGGACACTTAAAACATTAGAACCTTAATTTTTCCTTTACAGAGGAAAAATACCCATTGAAGAAGAGTGCTAGTAGAAAAAAAATCCAACCATTTTACGTGGCTAAAACAATGCAATATTTACTTGATTATCCAATAAAATAGTAACATCATAAATACAAGGATATCTCAAACATATTCTAACAAATGTGAAAAATATATAACATTGTACTGTATAAAATATAAACAAAATTCTAAAAGTAATTTGTATTTTTCTAAGCTATACAAACCTGAATTCTTTAAAATAATAGCAGTGGTTAACCCTTTTACCCCCAAGGCTATTTGGAACTTTCCAACCCTTAACCCCCAGGCGGTTTTCTTTTACAAGCACGTTTTGCAATATTTTTTTTTTAGATAGCGCTGACAGCCTTAATTTTTGTCATAGAGAGTTCAGGTTGGTCTCATTATTTTGGAAAATGCCTGAAGTTTCTCATAAAGTTATCAAAAATATGCAAAAATAAATGCAAATAGCCTTTTTTGCAAGGACGTACCTGTACGTCCATGGGGATTAAGGGATGAGTTTTGTGAAACGTACCAGTACGTCCATTGGGGGTAGAAGGGTTAACTGAGCCATTCACCATCATCACAAACAAATTTCAACTAAGGTCATCCTTCAGCATACCACCAGTCCCAAAGCTAACAAATTTTAAGACAACGTAGGAATGGCAATAGGAGATCAACGGCCCTTACATGTCTACAAGCAACTCTGATGACAAGTGACAATTCGTGCCACTAATGGGCATCAAGAAGCAATGGATTTAGTCTGCAAAATTGTTTTAACAAAGTTATTGTGCAAAATACTCACAGAAATTCCCAATGCATCCAACATGCCCATCAAGGATTTCCTATGCATAGTAGATGAGTTTCACCTAGCCCAGACATTGGAGGAATTCTTTCAATCAACAGTAGCATTGGCCGCCAAATAACTACAACCTCTAAGTGACGAACAATAAGACAAGACAGATTCCCCTGCCACTCCTGTCCACCAATCAAAGAACAATAAGCATTTTATTGAGCAGCTGCTACGCCTGATAATACAACCTGACAAACCAAAAGGCCTTTGTTTCTTCCATTTGAAATTTGGGAGTGAGGCTCAAAGTGTGCAACGTTGTTTGCAGAAAACCAACTAACTACCAGTGACACCCAGATGGGGAACACAAATTGGTGAGATTGTTTAATATATGATTTATGTTGTCAATAGTACCAGTGGACTAGGTATGTGCATGTATTGTCCACTTTACATAGGTAAGGGAGATGTGCATGAGTGTTGTAATTCAAGAGGAATTAGTTTGTTAAGCGTAGTTGGAAAAGAGGATAATAGAGTGATACTTGATAGAGGATGCAATCTTAGAAGTAGAGGGTGGTTTTAGAAGAGGTAGGATATGTATGGATCAGATTTTCACAGTTAGGCAGATATCCAAGAAATATTTAACAAAAGGTAAGTTGTATGCTCCATTTGTGGATCTGGAGAAAGCTTATGATAAAGTTGATAGGGAAGTGATGTGGAATGTGATAAGGTTATATGGAATTAGGTGGAAGGTTGCTGGAAGCAGTGAAAAGTTTCTATGTAAAGCATGTGTTAGGATAGGAAATGAAGTGAGTGAGTGATTCCCAGTGAGAGGGAGCTGAGAAAGGGATGTGTGATGTTGCCATAATTGTTCAATATGTTAGTTGATGGAGTTTTGAGAGAGGTGAATGGTCAAGTGCTTGGTCGAGGATTTAAACTGAGAGATGAATGATCATAAGTGGGAGGTGAATCAGTTGTTGTTTGTGGATGATATTGTATTGGTTGCAGACTCATAGGAGAAGCCAAGTCGATTAGTGACAGAGTTTGGAAGGGTGTGTGAAAGTATGAAGTTGAGAATTAATGTAAGTAAGAGTAAGGTTATGAGATGCATGAGAAGGAAGGGTGCTGATAGGTTGAATGTCATGTTGAATGGTGCGTTGCTTGAAGAAGTAAATCAGTTCAAGTACTAGGGGTCTGTTGTTGCTGCAAACTGTAAAGTGGAAGCAGATGTACGTCTGAGAGTGAATGAAGGATGTAAAGTGTTGGGAGCAGAGAAGGGAGTGATAAAGAATAGAGGGTTAGGAATGAATGGAGAGTTCTGTATGAGAAAGAGATTGTACCGACTTAGATGTATGGATCAGAGTTGTGGGAATGAATCTGAGGGAGAGACAGAAATTGAATGTACAGTACAGTATTCGAGATGAAGTGTCTGAGGAGTATGGCTGGTGTATCTCGATTAGATAGCATTAGGAATGAAGTAGTAAGGGTGTAAGAAATGAATTAGCAGTTCAAATGGATATGAATGTGTTAAGGTGGTTTGGCCATGTAGAGAAAATAGAAAATGGCTGTCTGCTGAAGGTAGTGATGAATAGAAGAGTCGATGGGAGAAGTACAATAGGAAGCCCAAGATTTGGGTGGATGGATGGAGTGATAGGAGGATAGATGTGAGAAAGTAAAGGGAGCGTGCTAGAAATAGGAATGAAAGGCGAGCGGATTGTGATACAGTTCCAATAGGCCATGCTGCTTCCTCCAGTCGCCTAGGTGACCGCTGAGGTAGCAGCAGTAGGGGATTCAGCATATGAAATTTCATTTGTAAACTGTTGTGGATTACAAGGGAGGGTGGACTATGGCACCCTAGCAGTACCAGCAAAACTTGGCTGAATCTCTTTGTCAAGTTGGGAGGAGTGAAGAGAAGAAAAGTCCCCTTTTGCCTTTTGTTTTTTATGTTTGCTTCCCAGCCCCCCCCCCCCAAAAAAAAAATGGAGGGACGTGCCTTGGTAGATAGATAGAGACAAGATGATGTCGAGGCTTTTTTTTTCAAGAATGAATGTACTGTACCGTATTCTTAAAACAGAACTAATCCATTTATACAGTACTTGTTTTAGACTCATAAGAAAATGAAAAAAATAAATTTGGAAGTAATTTATTTTTCCTACCTATACAAACCTTAAGTTTTTTACTTAGGAGTGTTTATTTCAGCTTTGCCGAAATAAATACTCCTAAGTAAAGAGCAAAAGGTTTGTATGTTGTGCTGGAACAAATAATAACCAGCTACAAACAAAGACATAGGTGCATGAAAACCTGAATGACTTGGTCTTTGTAAACATTAAAAGGGTAAACAAATATTGATGAAAAAGAAGAGCCTCATCCAAGGTAGTACTATTATTATTACTATCATTACTAGCTAAGCTACAACCCTAGTTGGAAAAGCATGATGCTATAACCCAAGGGCTCCAAGAGGGAAAAATAGCCCAGGGAGGAATAGAAACAAGGAACTAAAAAAACTCCAAAAAAGTAATAACAATCAAAATAAAACATTTAAGATAAATAACAACATTGAATTAGTTCTATCATATATAACCTATAAAACCTTCATAAAAACAAGAGGAAGAGAAACAAGATAGAAAGAGTGTACCTGAGTGTACCCTCAAGCAAGAGAACTCTAACCTAAGACAGTGGAACACCATGGTACAGAGGCTATGGCACTACCCAAGACAAGAGAAGAAGTGGTTTGATTTTGGAGTGTCCTCCTAGAAGAACTGCTTACCATAGCTAAAGAGCCTCTTCTACCCTTACCAAGAGGAAAGTAGTCACTGAACAATTACAATGCAGTAATCACTTGGGTGAAGAAGTACTGTTTGACAATCTTAGTGTTGTCAGGTGCATGAGGAAATAGGAGAATGTGAAAAGAATAGGCCAGACTATTCGGTGTATTTGTAAGCAAAGAAAAATAGAGACATAACCAGAGAGGGGGATCCAATATAGCACTGCCTAGCCAGTCAAAGGATCCAATAACTCTCTAGTGGTAGTATCTCAATGGGTGGCTGGTGCCCTGACCAACCTACTACCTATTACCTAGGTATGTTCCAAATATTAATTCAACAAATTCCACTATGCTGTACATATATGTGCTAGAATGATACCCAAAGTACTGGTATCCAAGAAGTAAATAATAACTATCATCTGAATTACATAATAGCTCATCCCAGTTACCTGTCTGGATAACAGGAGACTGTCCTCAAGGTTTTCTCCTCTATAGTTCCATAATGTAATAGCAAAAAATTTTAGGTAAACAGAAAGACATATTAGGATTATGCTAGGCATGAAAAGAGCCTTATGGTGGAACTCTGATATCTGTAAGGCTCCCACACAATGCTACCAACTAGCACAGAAATTTCATTTGTATATGAATGCTGGAATTTTTAAAGACCACAAATGTGAGATTATTAAAAGTAATGGGTTTGTTGTGTGTGCGTATGTCAATTTCCTTCATTCATATCTGAACTAAATACCTCATCCTTTCACAAAAAAATCAAATACAACTCTCCTTAGCAAATGGAATTTAGACAAAGTGCACAAGATAAAAGCGAAAATGTCTCAAATGATGTCAAAAGTTTTGTAGGAAAACTTGATATAAAACTGTTAAATGATGAATATGAAAATATATACTGTATCATATAAAATCATGATTACTGTGGTATATAAACATTTTATTTTAGATAAGAGATCATTAACTTAAATAGCATCTCTAGTCAAATATACAGTATCCTATTTCCCTATCTTATTAATTTTATGATCAGAATATAGTATAACCTTGGTAAAACATATATTAGGATAAACATAGTAAATAGTGCATCACGGAAAGCTTCTTCTACAAGCAACAATGTGGAATAATTTTCAACGTTAAGAATTATAAATCCCTTCTACTTGTGGCATAACACTCAATAAAGTTGCAATTACCATAGCTCAGTGATAAATTCCAACTTGACCAGAAACATCGACCCCACATAGAAGTGGGAAAAGATGTAGACAAAGAAGAAGAAGAAGTGATTAATTCCAAGTTGAAGACGAGTGGAGAGAATCCTGTGGTTAGTCAAGTCCTCAAACCATTTGTAAAATCTCTAAAGTTCACCTGATATTTCCACTTATTTACCACCTCAACTAGTTTCAGCAGTAAGCTTAAAACTACAGTAAAATAAAATGAAGGTTTGAGAATAAGGCTTAGAACTCTAAAATATAGATAGTTTAATCATATGATGAAAAAGGAGTAGGAAAATTAGCCTGACAAGCAATAAACATGGGGATAGACCAAGGAGGCCCTGTAGGAAGACTTATGATATTGTGGATAAAGGCGATAGATGAAATCTTAGCACTGAGAGGAGGACAAGATACAAAAGAGGGGTAAGAAATTGAGAAATTAGTAATGCAAGCAGGTGATATAAATACAATTATGTTGATGAAGATGATTATATATTGATTCATTCAAGGCTGGAAATTTGACATAAGTTGAAGCTTTCCTACACTGGACATTTCCACAGTGGCAGGTAATTACCTAATCTAATTCATTAAACCTTCCACCCAATGGTTCTGGATTGGCTATTGATTAAGGTAAATATGCTACTGTTGCAAGTTACTGCCTTTGCTTATCTAAACCATGGTTACTTTAGTTAATAGTAGTGACAATATTTTCAGACAGTGGGAATAATAAATTTTAGCTGCTAACATTTATTGAAGAGTATTCAGTCAGCCACTCCTGCATAATGCATTTTCTGTACAATATTTGCATCAATCCCTCCCTACAGACTAGAAATACTATAAAGTATGTTATTTGTCATCAGATATCAGGGCCCTTTCGAAGGCAGAGGATGTAACAAATCTGCTTAACCTGTATGAGGAAAAGCCATTCTTGCTCAATTCCCTTCAGCATTGCAGGCAGAGAGGTAAACAAAAATACAAAGGGGAAGTGAGAAAGAATATTTTCCCAGTTGGCAAATCTCACTTTAAGTGTAAACTTCATTTGACTGATTTATTGAAGTCATACAATGACATCCAGTAAAAGAAGATATTGATGCACTACTCATCAATACCCTCTCTTCCTTGATATCAATGCATGACTTCAATAAAATACTTATTTGGTATGTGATCAAAATCACCTTCAGATAGCTAATCTATAAATAAAAATAACATGTCAATATATTGGAATTTCAAAGTAACAATAAACTCCCTTTCCAGAAAATATTTTGAAGCTAAGCTAAGCCAGGTAACTAGAATTCAACAATGATGACAGGAAAAAGTTGGCTTTATATCATCAATGAATTTGGGTTAATCCATCTAAGCACTTTCATAAACATGAAATAGAATAATTACTAACATTGCAGACACCTACCAACTTTTTCATTCTCTTTTTTATCTACAAAACTCAACCAAAGCCTAATTTATAGATGTGAATGTGTAAGAGTATTTTAAATACTAATGTACTGGCTTTATAATTGTGGATTTAAATAAATAAAAAATATTATCTATAACGGTTGGTTTACATTAAAGGCAGATAAAAATTCTCAACATCTATAAAGATAAAATTATATGTCACAATTTTTTCTTGAGAAGATACATTTTACAAATAAGAAGAGGGTATAATATTACAATATTTTGAGTAAAGCAGACTTAAAAAATGGATTTTGAGCAAAGTGAAATATCTATTTTTGGGTGAGAGTGCTATGTCGTCCTGATGGAAGGTTTCTTTAGGTAGCTTCTGAAGGGATATTTGCTACAGTGATACTCCCAGAGAATTAAACTGAAGGTCTCCAGGATTCTAACTCTTGGCGCGAGTATCCAGTAAAGGATATCGCATAAAATCAGGGGACGTATACTAGATACAACACATAGCAATCTTCACCCTGAATAGATTTAACTCTTTTATGTAAGGGGGAAGAGTGGCAAAAGAAGGGGGTGCTGTTCTAGGTACCCACTGGACCTCCATCCCTACTACTACCGCGACGCCATTCCTCTTCTTGTCGTTAAGTAGAAATGGCCGCAGATAAAGTAATTTTGGGAGGGGTCAGCAAAAGGGTGGGTTCATCAGGACAACATGGCACTCTCCCCCAAAAATAGATTTTTCCCTTTGCTCAAAATCCGTTTTTTGGGCTCGGGCCATGTCGTCCTGATGGAAGCATACCAGAGAATTAACTTGAAATTACTATAGCTGTGGGTTTGTGTATGTGCCTTCTACCTTGAATGGATTTCCTTATCTGATCTACTAGACCTGTATGTGAAATTCCAGGTAACTGTCATTTCCACTAAGCCTGGAACTGGCTTAGTGCTTCCTGCCCCCTGCAGGGAAAGTGTTGACATCAACGATAAGGATTCAAGGTTTGTATTTCCGTAGGAACAGAAGGGAAAACTTTAAAGCTTACCTTTTTACTTATTATGGAAATCTGTATCCTGATTTCAAGTTCCACGCCCTTATAGGGATTAAATAGAACTCTAGCATGTTTTATTTGTGTGTAACTGAGGTAGCAGTAATAAGACGCAAATACGTTTTAGTACTGTATTTTTATTTTGCAACTAATTTATCAAATGTAGTTACAATAGAGTATGAATCTGATCCAGCATTAAAACACATCAGGGTCCATATTTTCTCCTGTAGAAAAAATATATAATTTCATTATCGGAATAACGCCACTCAATGGAGATGTGAAACCAAATCTGTCTGACATGTTCAGCTTTTTGGAAATGCATAAACACTGTGACGCAAACGTTCACTCGGCACTGGTGTTATTGGTCAGATATGCACCTATATGGAACAGTATGTTAATCATCGTTGTGATTTGCACTAGAAGGTAAGTATACCCATGCACCCGATGCACTGTAAATTCCCAAAACAGTCGACTGTTCATCGCAGCACTAGACTACGGGTTTAATGACACTACCCGCCGCCACCACAAAATGTTTTATTTCATGTACTTGCTTCGCATAGTGTTTGTAGAAGACCCTGAATGATCTCCACCCAGTGTATGAGCAGAGTCTTTCAAAGTTCATTTGTTGAAAGAAGTTCAACGAAGAAGCAACTTTCCTCGGATCGTGACCTGCGGGTGTACTGTCAGGATCCGCTCTGTGAATAAAGTTGGTGAGCTTCGCTCTCAGTTGTCTTAGGAATAGGTTTGATCCTGAAGTTTCGCCTCTGAAGAGCTGTCCTCCCTTGAAGTCTGAAGTTCTTCGAAGATAGACCTTAAGACATTCTATTTGGCACAGAGAGGCATCTTCCTTCAGTGGGCCGATTCTCCAAGGACCCCAACTTTTAGTGGGTAGCTCATTATTGGCAAGAAAGGCAGGATCAGGAAAAAGGTTCAGCTCTCCTGTGTCTAGGAACTGAATGTGGCATTTGTTTCTGGATAAGGCCACTATTTCACTAACTCTACCCCCTGAGGCTATTGCAAACAGAAAAATTACTTTCTGTGTTAGATCCTTTAGAGTACAATCCTCATTATTTAGGTTCGAAGCATAGTGCAAGACTTTGTCCAAAGACCACGTGATGGACTTTGGTGGGGTTGCTGGCTTGAGTCTAGTGCATGCTTTTGGGATCTTATTAAAGATTTCACTAGAGAGGTCCACTTCAAATGCGTACAGAAGTGGTCTAGCCAGGGCCGACTTACATGAGGTAATCGTAGTAGAAGCCAGGCCTTGTTCGTGTAGGTATATGAAGAATGCGAGACAGAAATCTATCGATATTTCTGACGGTTTCCTTGTTTTCACAAAGGAAACCCATTTCTTCCATGACGATTCATATTGTCTCCAAGTTGAACTTGACTTATACTCTTCAATGAAGTCAACTTTATCTTTCGAGATCCCTAACTTTTTGTTCGCCGCTAGGGCGAGAAAATCATGAGAGGTAGGTTGTTGGTTCTCGAGGATGAAGCGTAGACAGTCGACTTCTGGACCAGTTGAGATAGTACTGGATCCGGCAGAGGAAACAGCTTCAGTTTCAGCTCTAAAACAATTGCTTTTGGGCCACTTGGGGGCCACTACTGCTGCTGTCCCTCTGAAGGATCTTAGCTTGTCGAGGACTCTTAGCAGGAGATTGGTTGGTGGAAACAGGTAAATGTGATTCCACATGTTTCAGTCGAGGGACATGGCGTCCATCGCCTCTGCTTGAGGGTCCATATAAGGGGCTACGTAACGAGGTAGTTTCTTGCTGTCGCTCATTGCGAAGAGGTCGATCTGCAGTTCCGGGACTTTTTCCGAGATGAAGGAGAATGAGTCTACGTTTAGGGACCATTCTGTCTCTAGCAGGTTTCACCTGGAGAGAGCGTCCGCCGTCACGTTGCGGAACCCTTGTAGGTGAAATGCTGATAGGAGCCATCCCTTCCTCCTTGCCAGGTAGAAGAGCCTTGTCGATTTAGACATTTTACTATCACTTCGTTGTCCAGGACCAATCTGATGTGGATTGCTCTGCGAGGGGATAGTTTCTTCAACGTCAGAAAAACTGCCAGAGCTTCCAAAATATTGATATGAAAGGTTTTGAACTCGTGCGACCAATTCCCTTACAATCTTTTGTCGTGAGAATGGCCTCCCCATCCTTCCAGGGAGGCGTCCATGTGTATCACCACTGATGGTTGTGGTGATTGCAGGGGAATTATCGGTGCTAGGTTCTTGGCAGTTGAACACGGCCTTAAATGCGTGCGCAACAGGGTCGGGGTCAACCTTAGGGGATCTCTTCGAGCGTTTGATGCGTATTTTCTCCAGACTCCTGACGCATCTTTTAGACATGCTTTTAGGACCGGGTCTGTCACTACTGCGAACTGGAGAGAGCCCAATACTCTTTCCTGTTGGCATCTTGAAATCCTCTTGTGACGGATTAGTCTCCTGACAGATCCCGCTATCTCTCTCCTCTTCTTGGATGGAATGGAGAGGTGGTGTGACTTAAGTCACATTGGATTCCTAGCCATTGGAACTGGTGAGCTGGAGAGAGGCGAGACTTTTTGCGATTGATCTTGAAGCTCAGGTGTTCCAGGAACTGGATCACCTTGTTGGCTGCCTGCAGACAAGTAGTCTTAGATGCTGCTCATACCAGCCAATCGTCTAGATATGCTACCACTTGAACTCCTTCGGGTGTAACTGCTGGACGATTGTGTCTGCTAGCTTCGTGAATATCCTTGGGGCTGGGTTCAGTCCGAAGGGCATTGCTCTGAAGACAAACTTCTTCTTCTGTAGTTTGAATCCTAGGTAGGAGGAGAAAGGGCGACTCTTGGAAGATGCCAGTAAACATCTGCTCGGTCTATTGAGACCGTGTACGCCCCTTTTGGTAGAAGGGTCCTTATGTGTTGCAAAGTAAGCATCCGGAACTTGCTGTTCTCGATGAACTTGTTGAGTGGAGACAAGTCTAGAATGACTCTGAGTTTGTCTGAGTCTTTCTTGGGAACACAAAACAGCCTTCCCTGGAATTTGATGGACTTCACTTTCCTTATTACCTTCTTGTTCAAGAGTTCTGAGGTATATTCTTCTAACAAGGGGGTGGAGTGTTGGAAGAATTCTGGAAAACGGGGTGGAATTCTGCTCCATTTCCACCAGAGTCCATTCGTGATTAGGCCGAGGGCCCAGGGATCGAAGGTCCAGCGATCCTGAAAGTGATACAGTCTACCCTCTACCTGGAGCCCCTCATCACTTGGGGGGTCCTGCGGATTTGTTTCCACGACCACGTCCTCCTCGGCCCTGAGAGGAGTTACCTCCAGGAGAACTTCTCTTAGGGCCTTTTCCTTTCTGACTAGGGCGAAAGGAAGTCAACTGCCTCTCAAAGTTAGGGATAAACACTGGCGACTGAGCTACCAGTTATTGAGGGGCCATCTGGAAGGTGGTCTGAGGCATCGTGGTCATAGTCACAGCAGGAAGTTGTGCAGGTCTACGTGGTCTCCTTGTCTTTTTATTCTTGGGCTGGGGACCTCTGTCTGAAGAAGATTTCTTCTTTGAGGTCATGCCCCACTTTTGGAGAAGGTTCCTGTTCTCCGTGGCTGCTCTGGCTATGATCTCTTGGACCAGTTCCTGTGGGAAAAGGTCTTTACCCCAGATGCTCGAGGTAATCAGCTTCCTTAGTTCGTGTCTTATGGTCGCTGAGGCCAAAACGAACTCCCTGCAGGCTCTCCTCGCTTTGAGGAAAGCATATAAGTCTTTCACAAGGGTACCCATGTGAAACTTAGCCAGGAAGGTTAAAATTTCTGGGGCGTTATGTAGACCTGCACTCATTTCCAGGCAGTTCTGATGAGAAAGGGAGGCCGCAAGTCTCTCCTTTGTCTCCTGTTCCCTCCTCAGAAGATGGTCTGGCAACTTTGGAAGGTTCTCATTGAACTGCTGGCCTGCTATCTCTGGATTCAACTTAGAGACGGAGAAGGTTGGTGGACATCCTTCCACTTCTCCTCGCAGGTAGCCAGTGCTAGAAAGAATGGTTTGTATTCCTCTAGGGTTGGGCAGAGTTTGCCCTCGTCGACTGCCTTGACGGCAAAGTCTAGCGCTTTCTCCATAAAGGGGAAAGAGATGGAGGAAGGAGCAAGAAAGGTAGGATGTCTCTTGCTCAGTGCTGAGACTTTGGAGTTGGTGTATCCGGCTCCTTTCAAGGTTTTCAGGAGGATGGATTGCGCCTTGTCATGCTCGAAGACAACGATCTCTTTGGGTACAGTTTCCTCACGGGCTGCATGTTCATCCTGCAGTCTCACATAACAGTCTGGGTAAACTGAAAAGTTAGGCCAGAACTCAAGGTCTTCAATCAGTTTGGCCCCCAACTTCTCCGAGACGAATAGTTTCCCATTCATCATGGGCATATGCTCTGCATACCTCCAGGGGTTGGTTTTGGAGCAGTGAGGGAGATCCAACACTCTAAGGGGCTTCTTAGTGGCGCCCTTGGTAGGTCCAGGGCGGTCCGCCCTCTCCTGCAACAGTATCTGCTGCTGCCTGAGTGATTCTCTCATCGTCTCTTGTTCTTTTTGGAACAATTCCATCATCCGTTGAACCGAAGTAAGGATCTCTTCGTTCTTGTCGGCATGTGCAACTGGTTGTGGAGTTGGGGTTGAAGAAGTTGACGGCATAGGTTGGTATGCTGTCACGGAGAACTGAAGGTCTTCGGTTGCTGTTGAAACGGATCCTTCTTCCTTCGCTTGTGGATGTTCCACGTTTTCTTCAGGGCCTCCTTGCAGTAGGTCCTGCTCAGTGTCAGTGGACACTTTGGATATCCTTTCTTCATGCATGTCCATGCCTTCCAGTGCCTTATTTATGTCCGCATCGATCTTCAGTTGTGTGAGGGGAGGCTGGACCTGTTCCTGGGGCACAACCACGTTTGGTAGAGCCTTGGGGAACAGTAGACACCTTAAGGAGTCATTGAGTAAGTACGGTCCTGGAGAGTTCTTCTGGAACCCTCTTACCCATTTGCGAAGGGTCTCCCTCGCTGTACACCTAGTCTCTACGGTGACATGGGGGGGTTCTCTGAAGTCGTTCGCCAGCAGGGTTCAGCAGGTGGGGCAACCCTTTGGATCCCAATATCTAAGGACTCCCGACACGATGCAGCAGGGGGCATGGGTCCTGCATTCCGTGTGGCCACAAAAGTCTTTGCCCTGGTGGTTGCAGAACAAGGCTGCATACTTCTCAATCGGCTCCTCCTGTAAAGGAAAAAGGGCCCAATGAGTATCTATATTTCTTGTATCAGTGATATAAAAGCATACAATTTTTATTAACAATAGTAATTACTATTGTTTATGGTAGCTTAGGATAGTAAGCTTGAAAGGAAGTAGAAAAGAAACATATCTGTGTTTCCTCTCCCACGCCATTGCTGAGACCTCCGTCAGTAATAATATTTAGTTTCCCTGAAAGGGAGATTACAAGGTAGAAAAACTCTAGTAACTAGAGTTAGAGTTAGTAAATGTCTTATACTAACATTATCCACCTGTAGTATATATTAATACCGATCGGGTATTTAGGGTCCTGATGATCGAAAAAACCATCTGGATGTTGAGGGAGGGCTCAGCCTCAACATAATACGTGGTCCCAACAATTGTCTGCGATAGGAAACACAGAGTATGTTAGAAAACATGTGTACTACTGTATAGTTGTATACTGTACTGTAGTTTAGCTGGCAGCACTGCCGGTGTTAGGTAAGTACCTGGTGGTACTAACTGATAGAGAGAGAAAAAGTATTAAGGTAGGAGAGTTTCCTATTATCATGAGTAAACATAACAGTTGGAAGTGTAGGAGGGCTATCAGACCACCTACTGTCTCCTTGCCAGAATGAGAGTTCCAATGGAAGGGGAAAGAATCTGTCCGATTCTGGCTTCCACCCATCCACAAAAGGCCTGTCGCCGGCTATGACGTCGGAGGCAAAAATTGTGGATGGCAGCTCAAGGGAGATCAGAGGACTTCCCAAAGAGTGTTAGGTTTCCCACCGGTAGCCGTCAGGAGCCGTCTCAATCTTCCCTCCAATAGCATTCACTTCCTGTGAAGGAAGGGAGTAAGGGGGAAGTTGGCAGAGACGGCTGAACTAATCGCTACCGGCAGGGTACCAGCCGGTAACGCAGTCACCCTAGCAAGCCGGGGTGACTGTCAGAATACCGGTGAAGGAATTTTGTGACGGCTATGCCATCACTAAAGGACAGAGGGGGGAGGGTAAAGGATCTTATAGTTCAATGATATGAGAGGTGGCGGCAGGTATGCCGCCTATCTCAAACAGTGAACTGAGGAAGCATGGCTTCCAGTGCTGACGACATCGTCGGTGCCACGACATTGTCGGCAGCAAGACAAGGGCACCCTGAGTTAGTCACTATCTAAATCAAAGCCGGAGGCAGCAAGAACTTTGTTCTACTCAACGGCGATGAAAAAAGACAGTGGTTGCCGCCTGTATCTGCGGCGGCACTCGGAGGGAGAAAGGGTTTAGCTTCTTCTCTCAGAGAAAGAATGAATATAGTAACTTATCTATAGATTCTAGAGAATGTAAATTCTCATACAAATCGAGAAAGAACGATAGGGTGAGGCTAAACGTGGGGGATTACTTTACTAACATATATATGAGCGAGAGTAGCCTAGCTCTGGTAGGATCCCCGGCCAGGGTAGTTGGTACCACCGGGGTTCCCGCCGCATACGATCAGTAAAGTCACATAATAGGAAGAGGAATAATATTCATGTATGCAAAATCACCACTTGTATAATTTGCCTAAATAGCTAACATTATAGCTTAATACCGGGAATTGTCACCCTACTGACTAAATAAAATGCAATTGTAACGGGCGACTGCAGTCGTAAAATGGCTGCCTCTGGTTCTCGGCAACGCTCACCTAAATACACTTAAATTATTGAAATTTAACTGTGAAAAGGGAGACTCAAATTATACACAGGAAAGAATTAATACTCAACTTTCCAGAAGATGAAGATGCTGGAGATTGCATGATGAATATTCCGATAACTTGTAACTAAACACCGGGTTAAGGTGGGAGCACAACACGCTTAGAGAGCTACAAGAAAAGGAATGGCGTCGCAGGGTTAAGGTGGGAGCACAACACGCTTAGAGAGCTACAAGAAAAGGAATGGTGTCGCAGTAGTAGTAGGGATGGAGGTCCACCGGGTACCTAGAATGACACCCCCTTTTTTTGCCACTCTTCCCCCTTACATCAAAGAGTTGAATCTATTCGGGGTGAAGATTGCTATGTCTTACCTAGTATACGTCCCGATTTTATGCGATATCCTTTACTGGATACTTGCGCCAGGAGTTAGAATCCTGCAGACCTTCGGTTTAATTCTCTGGGAGTATCACTGTAGCAAATATCCCTTAGAATGCTACCAAAAGAAACCTTCCATCAGGACGACATGGCCTGAGCCCAAAAAGACCAAATGTTAGTTCAATGCTAGAAATTAAAGCTTCAGATATAATTGGTAATTGATGGTGTAGGGAAAATTCATACTTGACTCCTACTGGGAAATACTGCATTCATGCTATAATATTTAGGAGACGGTTTGCATACATCGTCTTGATGGCTAAAGGTCTTGACTCTAGCATTTATATATTGTATGATGGCTGTATCAAAGAACTTCATAAGTCATGCATTCATACATTGTTAGTAATTTCTTTACAAAATGTCTTGTTATATATTCAGACACAACTTTATATCATAGGAGTACTAAGAATGTAAGTGTTAATTATAAAAAAAACAAATTAAAAAAATAAGAGAAAAGAGCTTAGTGCATCACCAGGTGTAAAATAATAGAAGGTTCAAGTCAGTATGTTATAGTAATATAAAACTAGAGCTCATGATTTCATTCATTAAACAACTGCTACAATACAATACTGAAAAAAAAACAAGTGTAAATGTTTAACATGCTTCAACAAAACAATAGTCAGTTACTTTTTGAACTACAATGTTAACTGCATCAGAATCATCAAGGCATAAAGCATCACCACCATGCAATCTCATTTCTTTGCTATTGTAGGTTCAAATTCATCTCAATCAAAATCAGTGTGCAAATAAAAGTGAAAAAAAAAGCAAAGTATAGTTCTATGCCATATCCACTGAGGTGGTATGTCTTCTTGGCCATACACAATGTAATGCTGCCTAAAATGGTCAGTTCTTAAAACTCAATTAATAAAAAATGTGCTGTCAACTTGTCAATATGAGTGCACAAAGTTGCAGCATGATATCTTGATATTAATACAAGGCAATTGTGTATAAGCTTGCAATAACATTATGGCTACCTTCTTTTCTTTATCCTGCGCTTTATTTTTGATTGGCCCATGTCAACACTTTACGGTGCCCGAAAAAACATTGTAATATAGATTAGAAAAGGCCAAGGCCTAGTCCACAAATATCCAAAACAGCTTTTAATTCAAACTATGATCAATATCAGTATTTTTAGTTTGTTAATGAAAAGTTATATACATATAACAGCACAGTACTTTATAGCTGCAATTAAAAACTTACCAATAAATGCCAATACCTCCAAGTGAAAATGCCATCAGCCCAGCAAACTCTCTGGATAAAAATGGGAAATATAAAATTTTCAATAATACTATGATATAAAAATAGAAATTTAATATTACCTACAACGAGATGACTTTATCTGGTTCAATTTGTATTTATTATTTATTCATCTATCTGTTTACAGCCAGGATCCATGAGCTGATTTTTATGAAAACTCTAACCAAAGATGGATCTCATAACTGGTACAAAAGGATTATATTTTCATAAAGAAGGAAATATAATTTCTCAGGAGAAGCCTTTCTCAGTCTTTGAGGAAGTTTGCTATCTCTGGATATTTTCTGATATTACAGCATTTAGTGAATTCACATTAACCAAAAACAGTAACTCTCTTAGGCAAGTACAGCGCTATCAAGCTATATCACACATAGTCCTCTTTCACTACTTCAGTGTCCTGATGCAGCTTAGGATGTACTAATAAATAAGACTGAAAGGAGGAAAATCCTTAATTCTATTTGTCATTACAACATGCAAATATCTCATTTTAGTCAGGTTCACTATGTTATTTTACTAGATTTTTGTGGAGTATCAAAACTACATTTTTGGAAACTTTATTGCATACACAATTAGAAAAATAGTTTCCATTTGCCTTGATACTTAAATAGCCTCCTACTTAGATTTTAAAAAATGGCTGCTGTAGAAAAATGTTTTATTCAGTATCTTAGTTTCTAAATAACCTACAAATATGATTTTAACAGCTAAACTATCATTTACAGGCCCAGGGACTCCAATGAGATGAAAATAAATAAGCTACATTCAACCACAAACTTATTTGATTGAAATACTCCACTTTATTGAATGTTTTACAAGTGATCAGACATGAGCATTCCACCTAGTTTCCATTAAGAACCAACTTGTTCACCTTTACAAATGGGTTTAATCTAATAGGCAATCAAGGAGTGATAATATTCTGTAGCTTGTCACCTTCAGCAGCAATTGGGTTTTCATGTTTCAGTACAGCTGCCTTGATCTTTCTGATAACACCATGCTCCTTCTTGACAGCACTTTGCTTGAGGCTATGATGCTCTCTGGTTTTGTAAGATTCCAAGTCGAACTGACTCTTGAACCTTTTTTGCAACATTGTAAAGTTTTAGTGCATTCCAAGTCAAACTGACTCTTGAACTCTTTTGCAATATTGGACATTTTTGCTGTGACCATGAAGAACCTCTGTCTAGAAATGGCCTTGTTTGAGATGGTGATGAGTTTAGAATGAGTATTCACCAGTTTCTTTAGAAACTCGCAGGCATGGTAATGTCATTCTTTGTGACTGCAATGTTGCCAGCTTAGAGGTCTTCCCAGGTTTCAGGATAATTTGTCTTCAGATCACATACAACTGTGATGTATCTGGGTCAGAGTCACTTGCTCAGCTGTTCTCCAGCTTGGAGATGAACCTCCAGGTCAGCAATAAGGGTTGCAGCAAATAAGAACAGAATTGCTTCCACTCAATGTAGGTAATTCACCATTGCCTTGAACATTGCATTCTTGGATCTCCATTTCTTCCCTTTCTTGGAAAACTGATATCAGCAGTGGTCTAAGACTAAAGGAGGAGATATTGCTTTGTTTGTTTCACAGACTCAGCTGCTTTTATGTGCTTGCTACCCTTGAAGGAGACAGTTTCAACTCCCTCTACTGCCTTTAGACAAAACTCTTTCAGTAGCTGATTGTCCTTGAAGAACTCTTCCAGTGCCATTTCATAGAGCTACATATGAATAGGTTTGGGCATGAAGATTATACTTGTGATGGGTACATTTCAGGATATGCCTTGTGGTAGATTCATAGACATATGCTTTTATCCAGGCATAATCAATTACAGGGTTCTCCAGAGGCACCAAGAGTGTGGAGAGCAACCGTGACAACATGAAGGTTCCCAGTTGTTGGGCAACTGTGCATTTCAGGTCAGCTCTGCCATTTATCAGTTGGACCACCTTTCCATAAAGAGCCATGTAAAATGAAATGACACAGGGGGGATTTTCACCAACAGGTGGCTTTCTCAGTAGACTTGCTTGCATGATCACAGCCGACAGGGGGTACCATCTCTGGGGAGTTATTGAAGGGCTTAGACCTGGGTTAGTGGCTTGCTTTCAGACAACTGAGAGTTGTATCCTGCCCATCTAGAATATTGCTAGATGTTTCCTCTAATTCCATACTGGATAAAGAAGTAGCAACAAACCAGCATAGCTGCAACATCTGGTAAGATCCTAAGATTCCCTTACTGGTGACAGACAAAGTGGTTTATTCTCTTGACAAGCTGTTGTTTTGGCTTGTCAAGGTGCTGCATATTTACATGGTTTGGAGAGATAGATAGACTCTGGTATCATCTATCTTCAAGGATGGTACAACTAGTTTTTCAAGAACCTTTACCTTTTAGTAAACAGCAGTAATAATTCCATGAGTCATTCCTTTTCCAACAGAGGTGTTCTCTCAAAAGTCCTTGTTATACATTGCGAAGAACACAAAGGTAATCTTCTTCAAGAATGGTGGTGCATACATTCCTTTGAACTCTCAAATGCATTGTATAATAGCATCAGCCAAAGCTGTTTCAATCAGCAGGATACAGCCATATGGAACAGTACTTATGAGCACTGAGAGGATCCATTAGCATCTTGTTCTGGGTGTTTTGTTCAACTGTCAGAGCCAGTCCTAGGACCTGTAGGTTTTATCGTGCATGGGGTGGCATGAATGTTGCAGATTCCTTTCTTGGCTTCTAATTGACCTGTCTGTTGAATATGAATATAAGAAATTTGGAGATAATTTACATTTTTCCTAACTATACAAACCTCTACATAGGATAAAGTATCACCTTGTATAATGAGGTTTAAACAGGTGGACAGTAGCTATTGGCTGGGAGCAAGGAAGCCCTGACCCCTGCTTGCATTCTGGTAGCAGCCGGGACTTTAAGGGGTAAGTTAAACTACTGTATGAATAAAGGACTCGGGTTTGACTTTCAAGGAAACCCATTTCTGATTTTCACGGCCAAGTGACAAGAACATCAAGTTTACTACTGTAATAAGCTTTGTAAGCCATAAATAATTAAAATCACCAAACAATCTTTTGTAATTAATGCCTTTTAAATTCAATCTTCAGCCTTGCTCTTTGGACACAACCTACAGGAACTAATGTTAATCATAGAAAAATGGTAGAAGGAAAAGTTTCATTTTAGTGATTAATTGCATAATCAACGGGTTAAGAGTTGCTACATCGCATCATAAAAACTGTTACTTGTAAAATGGATGACATGAAAATATACAATTCATGAGATGAAAGATTCTAATTACTACTTCATCTCTTCTACTCAAGAATCAGCTGAATTATATTTATCTTTTATAGCTTTATTCTGTCTTATGATAATAAACTGATGAAAAAAAAGGTCTCAACTACTGTAAAAAGATTTCTTTTTCCAGTACAGTATCACAATCTTATTTAATTCTCGTTCTGATTAGCTTCAAAAATAAGATTTTCTAATACAGTGGTTGAACTGAATTATAACATAATCCTTTTCCTGAAAAATAAAATTAGATAAGAGTAATACCCAACCAAGAACACTTTACATGAAGTAAATACAAAAATAATGATACTTACACCATTGGGTAATAAGGCTCTTTTCCTACTACAGGCATGTAAGTGAAGGAAGCTAAAAGAATGCAGGAACCAATCCAGACAAGGCGCATTGATTTCTCCACTGTACCCTGCATTGAATACATGATCACTGGCCACAGGCCAATACAAATAAGTCCCAAAGAAAGCATTGGCCGAATGAAAAACGCAATTACCTGCAAGAAAAACAAATCATCATTAGTATTGCAATGTCAAATTAAATTATATTTATAGAGCTGAACATTGATTTACATATGATATACTTATAGTCATCTAATCAATTACGAAGACTTTATACATATATTTTGTATTCTAACTTTTGTGACCATAGTACAAATTGTTAATAATAAAAATAAATTAGAAAATGAAAGACTTTATAAAAAATAGACCTCATATCCTCAACCACTTTCATTCGATACAAAGCTCTAAGTTGAGGTCCAAATGTCCACAAAAATGTATAGACTAAGTACTTGCTATGAGAGAGAGAGAGAGAGAGAGAGAGAGAGAGAGAGAGAGAGAGAGAGAGAGAGAGAGAGAGAGAGAGAGATACTGTGTGTGTGTGTATATGTGCATGCTCGAAAAATAAATAGGAAATAAGTGCAAATTTGTATTTAAAATTCCTAATAAATAAAATCTTACAAAAGCTTGATATATAATAACTTGTTTGAAAACCAATAGCAGATACCTGATCCTGTCAACTCTTAGAAAAAGACAAATTATTGCAGTATGACAGTTGACCTCCATCTACAAATACTGTACAATGCCATCATAGATGGAACCAAACCTTGTCAAGACCTCTTCCAGTTGATGAGTATACCCATATAATGCAACAAGTAACAGTAATAAACCATGTTTGTTCTCCACACTTGTTGTTTCCAAAAAGTTCAACCAATTATTTAAATAACTTCACAGCCTACTACATGATTGTATCTCTCAAAATTTTACTAGAATAAAAGTCACAGTGAAGAATGCATTGGTTGCTGCTAGGTTGAAACACAGCACATGAAACTGAAATACTTCTACTCTCCAGCCAAAATTACTACTTCTGCAGTTATGAATACTGTACATTAGAACTCTAGTGGTGTCCGAGAAGATTGCCAGCAATGAGCTGGAATTTCTGTCTTGAACAGACATGGTTATGCAGCCTCCTTGATATTGCTGATGTGGTATGAGATTCATCATCTCCCAGTTCAATATATCACAATTCCTGGATTAGGTCAAAATGAAAGAATCCAACCTCAATACTTCCTCACTGAGAAGACCAGAATTCGCCAATGCTCGAGATACAGCAGCACATGTATCCCTTGCAAGTTGCTACCAAGATGAACACTGATGTGAACACCTGGGGAGCACCACACAGTCTGAAGCCGACTCTTGAACTGGTACACCGTACCAAAGAAGAAGTGGAGGTATTTTTTAGAGGACTAATGCACGCATCCTTCAGGTTCACCGAAAGCATGAAGTCTTCCTCCCTGATGGAATACAGCTCAGACCCTACTGTTTCCATCCTGAACTTCATTTGATGAACAAACTTGTCCAGGCATGCAACTGTTCTCAATGGAGAGAGGTTCCTGACCTGTCTCCAGTTCCTGTTGACTTCACCAGGAAGAGCTGACTATATTACCCCAGATTCTTCTTGAATGACTTCAAGCAGATTCTCCAACATCCCTTCTACCTCTTTCTGCAAGGCCACGGCTTTTGGCAATGTTAGAGGATCAGACGAGAACTCTATCCGTAAGTGATGTGGGGAGGGGCTGACATTCCAGAAAGGGTAGTAAATAACCACCCCAAAGGACACTATCGACCAATGGTATAGCACCAAGTCTCCACCAAGCATCCCTCTACTCTCAGCAGCAGGAGAGAAGGAACACCAGTAACAGTGTTTCCCTCTCTCTCTCCCTTCTTCCCGCCACCCCTCTTTCAAAAAGAAGCAGGTTGGGTGGCTTGAAAGAGCTATGCATGCACAAATTCCTTTCTGGAAAAACTTGCAGATGGCAAGATCAGGGTATAGGAATGGGCCAGAGCCCTTCACTCATTCAATCTTGCAGGCATGGCCCAACCCACACTGCAGTTCCTTTTGAAGGACAAGGGCCCTTGAAGGAGACTGCATGCTGGATCAGGGAGTCTACAAAGCAGTTCTTTTCTTCTCCATTACCACCTGCATGCGACTTCTCAGACGGAGAGACATTGCTGCCCTCATCGAGGAGTTCTGTATTAACAGAGCTACCTTTGGGCCAATTCATTTGGAGAAGCAGGAAACCAAAGCATCCCTTTTCTTCTCTGGGTTTGCCTAAAGTTTGCTGACTGGAGTGCAAGGAAAGTCACTGTCTACCAGCCAGTGAATACAAGGCTCTTATACTTCTCCAAAGACTGAAACTGATAGCCCCATTGGGTTGGCAAAGTATGTCACTGCACCTGGCCACTGGTCAAGCCAACAGAAAGTGTGGAGGGAGGCCATGATAGACAATTCCATGGCCACTGATTCAGAGGACAAGGAGGTCATACCTTCTGCCTTGAGTACTCTCTCAGCACACTAACAGGTCAAGCTATAGAGATTATGCAGCATGCTGTGGTGCATAGAGCATCTGCTGTATAAAGAGTGGGAGAGGAGCAAGATCCTGTTTGAGAAGCTGAACACAAGAAAGTTCTCAGATCCACAGATCTGATCATCAACTCAACCCAGGGCCAAACCAACTAGATCTAACCAAGGCAACTAAAAGGATGACCTAGACCTTTGAGGGGCACCGAAGTGCTGATAAATGACCAAGGTTCTCCCTGAAGGCAGTACTAAGATTGCCTCAACCAGTCTGTTGCAATCACGAATATATGCAAGAACATCCACGGAGAAATACTGACTTGGGATTGTCAGCGTCTTTTGGCACAAGTCCAAGGTCTGGTGCCTTGAGGGTAAACAAATCCTGAGTATCTCATACCCAGCTGGGATAAAAGATGTGCCAGGTTGCTCCGGCAATTCACTCTTCACTTTCTTATTACCTCCACCAACGAAGTTGGAAGGAGGTTCTGTTTTACACCCTATTTGTGTGTTTGCTTGTTTGTGTGTGTGTGTGTGTTTGGTCATGAACAGCTTCCTAGCCACAATTTTAATTGTAGAGTAATGAAACTTGCAAGGATTAACTGGTCTGTAAAAAGCTGGAAATAATTGAATTTGGAAGGTCAAGGTCATGGTAAATAAAAATGTCCAATTCACGTAATCAGCCATAAATTTGGACATCGTTGTGACAGAGACTTCAAACTTGGTTCATATTTGAGTGTATGAAAATCCATGCCAATTGATACATGTTAAGGTCAAAGGTTGACGGTCAAGGTAGAGTTCAAGGTCAAGGTCAAGGAAAAGGTCAAATTCCAGTCATCAACCATACGGCCACAATTTTAATTGTAAAGTAATGAAACTTGCGTGGATTTTAAACTGGTATGTAAAGAGCTGAAAATTATCAAATTTTGGATGGTCAAAGGACAAGGTCACAAACGAGCAAAAGATTTATATCACATAATCAGCCATAAGTTTGGACATCCTTGCCATAGAAACTTCAAACTTGGTTCATATTTGAGCGTTTGAAAATTCCCGCCAATTAATACATGTTAAGGTCAAAGGTCTAAGTCAAGGGCGAGAATTAGCTGCCACGGCGGAGGTCTGGGCTCTACTGAGTACCCCTCTAATCAAGACTGTTCTGCCCCAAAGAAAGTATTGAGAACATAATTGGGGACAGGAGATGGTCCAAGAAGGCCAACAACAGCAGGGAAAGAACCCTTGGCACTAATCAAGGCAGAGATGGAAGGAGTAGCACATACTCCTCCTTCTGCTGATCTTGAAGAGGGGATGGCCAAGCTCTATGCAGGGGCCATCTGCTCCCAACTCTTGGGCTTCTATTGGACACCTAAAGTGGTGTCCTCCTTTTAACCTGCTCTACCAAAGTATTACAGGATGACTGAAGAGAAGGAGTCCACTACCTCGGTAGGAAGGGTGATGGAGTTTACTGTAGCTCCTTCATCAACCGGGGAACAGAAAGTTTACGGGGCTGTACACTCCTGCCCTGCTTGGAGAGACCAGAGCCATAGGGGACTTGGCCAGAATCCCAACAGGGTCGGAAACCACTCAGGCACCATCCACTCACACCCCCACAAAAGAGAGGAAGTGCCGTAAGTAGCACTTGTCTTATGATCACAGTTTGCCTTCCTGGACTTCTTTGACCTCATCCTCCTCTTCAAAGTCTTCTTCATCTTAAAAGAAGAATCAGAGTCGGAGGTAGAAGAGAAAGACGAGGAAGAGTAGTCAGGGGAGGCAGAAGAACGCACATTTCTTACTCTTCCCAACCCTCACCCCAGGGTCTGCTAGCAAAGGAACTGCAGTCTGAGTGACTAACAACAACAAATTTCCCCTAAGGGAAAAAACCACTCGCAATTCTCCAACAGGAACAACATGCTCCCCAGAGACCAAACCAGAGGCATCTGCATAGGGGCACAGTAGCAGCCACATTCAATGAGGAGATGGAAGAAGCAAAAGATTTCTTCTGTGTCTTCTTGGCCATTGGAAAGACAGATCCTGTAGAAAGGTTATTCCTCTTCCTCCCCTCAAGGCGCACACCTGCCATTGCATAGGAGGCCACAACCCACACTCGGCACACAGGGATTATGAAAAATCATGCCACTAAAGGTAAACACAGCCATTTACACATAAACCACTTGCAGCGTGCACCCTTTTCCAGCAAGTATGAATCTCTTACTTCACATTTATCCCTAAAAGCAAACAACAGCCAGTATTCACATCCAGAAAAAAAAAGAAAAGGAAAAGTTCAACTTAGGGCACATCCGTACAGGTTGTGGTTGAAAATAACAAAAGTGGAGATCTTCCTACACATTGAGGGGCGGGACTTCTGGTCCCCACTTACCCCTGTCAGTAACTAACTTGTCAACAAATTCAGCAGCCGTTCCAGCTCACATTGAAAATATCTCCCTATTTAAAGGACAAAAGATTTACATATGTGTAGGAACAAATAACTTATGGAAAGTCAAGTGGGTCACAACATAATGTTGCCTGATCATGCACAAGGGAGCAGATGAAGTGTGACTGATGAATATATGATAAAATTACAGTACATTAAAGCACATGGTACACAAACACATAAAGCAAGATTGATCTGCTATGCACTACAGTATATTAAAAGTAATTTTTCTTCCTTTTTATAATAGTAGATGTAATGAGTCAGTTCTCAGTCATCAAAATCTTTTTGCATAATATCTTTGAAACTTTGTCAGTTTTCCTTTTAATTGTTCTAACACAGACTTTTACAGTATATCTACATCTTGTTGCAACCAATTTCATGGCACCAAGCACTACTCGTTAAAAGTATCAACCTAACAGTCAGGATAAAAAATAACAAAACCCAATAGCTTCTGTTAATCCAGGCTGGTTCTACAAGAGTATATTAACTCAGTTGGATGGTTAAGCTCCCAAATAAAAATTTCTGAGAGCAAGGTTTTAAATATAATGTACACCTGACAAACTAGATTGCGGGGACTAGGAGATATATATTGGTGAAGGGGAGATTGCCAGGCACAGGAATTATTCAAGGTCTTTTTGCCGGGGTTGGGTCTTCTACACCGAAGAGAGGGTATGCAAATGTTTTACTATTCATCAAAATAATGGCAACTTTTATTTATATAATGTAAAAAAAATTCAAAATTAGTCTTAGTATACCAAAGACACTTATTCAGAAAAAGACATTGATCACTAACCAGTATTTCAATTCCTAAGAAAATTGATATCATACGTATGGCAATTTCCCACACCATATTAAAAGATGATATAAGCAGCCATGTGACACGAAGAGAGGCACAACTATGGTGTACCAGGCTCCATAACCCCACTGGAGTCATGAAGTATAAATAGTGTTGCCAAGGATGTTGGTGAGCTGCAACAAGAAAATATAATTCAATTCCATATCATTCTACAATTATGAAAACTATAATTTTCCAAAGATACAAAATATTAGTTCTGAATAGAATTAACCAAAAATCTGAATCCACTTTTGAAGGTAAACTTGCATCAGTAATGGAAACAAGTAAATATAACAAATTTCAAGAATAATATATATTTTTCCTAGCAACACAAACCTGAGTCCTTTAAAATAGGCAATGTTTTCAGTGGGGCTTGAAAGGCTCTTGGAATCATTAATGAGGTAGTTAACGACAGGTGGTGAGCACAGGCAAGAAGCTGCGCCATTCTCTTGTCAAAGAATTTTCACTTTTGATCTTTGCCTCAGGACTAAGAAGGGTGGTTGAGGTGGGAAGTTCAACTTTGAAGGACTCAAGCCGACATAGTCAGATAAAATATAAACTTAATTTATGATTCTTTATTCATTCCTAAGCATATACATGCCTTTCATCCTTTAAAACTGGTTGGTTCTTTTCTTCACTGGAATATGTCAGTCTCTCTGGTCCCAAATTGTAGAAAGATAACTGCAGTAACCTCCAATCAGTCAACATAGGGATAAGTAAGCCGGGCACAGTCAGTAGCCAGTTATGTACCTGATACTGTGCTCAGTCAATGAAGGTATCTTTCGCCATCAAAAGGGAAACGGAGTCCAAAATGAAATACTTGGAATACGATAGCCAATGAGTGGCAATTCATTCTACTACCCTCCCCCTTGTTAAGAGAGGATGGGGAAGGACTAATTCTTACATATCTAGTATAGTGTACGAAGAATAGTGCTCTGAAAATTAGCTTACCAACATCAGTGTCAAGCATAGCGTGTAACAGTATGACCGCTTCAATCCCATGTGAAGTGCATTAAAAAAGCAGAGGAGCCAGTCATTTTACCCTTTATCTGGACTTACATCAAACATGTTACTGTAAACAGTATGCTTTCTGTCCCACATCTACTTGAGCAGCCACCATAGGCCCAAGAACAAGTCTTTAAGAATGTGTTGGTATACTCCCTGACTAGTGTATAAGGATGGTCAGTCTTTTCACATGAGTCTCCTGCACTTCTCCAAATATTCAAGGGATGATAACTCCACAACGTGTTCATGAAGTGTGTCACAGCACCTGACCCCTGGTCAAACCACGAGACTCCTTAGAGAGCGGTTATGACAGAGGTCTCCTTGGCCCCAAACTTAGTAGCCGAGAGGGATGTTCCTTGTGATCTAAGTTTCACTGCCTCAAAGGTGCAAGGAGAAGGATTTTTTGAATCGACTGGAAGCAACATAGTTCTCAGATCCACTGATCTCATAGTCAACTTGATTCAGAGCCCAACTAGCTAGATCCAACAACCGCAACTCCAGAGAAGGTCTTGACACTTCAGGGGTACCAAGACTATGGGCTGATCATTAACCAAGGTCCTTACCTGAAGCTGGCACCATGGATGCCATACTAAGTTCCTTGCACACACAAATGATTACAAGGAACACTCCAACTCAGGGTTCTCTGCTTTAGTTGGTACTAGGGCAAGGTCATGTACCCTCGGGTCAAGAGAATCCTTCTCGCCTTCATCCCTCCTAAGGGAAGATGGCTTGGTAAGGTGCTCAGGGGATCTAATCTCCATCCCATGAATACAAGCATTCCATTCTAAGGATGTAATCAGGGACTGATGACAGACCAGCTGGTTGTTATTGGTAGATAAATATACCTAGCATTGCTCAAACCAGAGACAGAAGAGGTACCAAGTACCCTTTCCTCTCTTCGTTGTGGTAGAGAGTCAATCATCAACCAGTAGCTGCTAACTGTTCACAAGTGCGAAACAAAATCCTTGAGAAGTGCCATTTTCTCATACTGTATGGGATACACAGAACCCTTATAAGAGAAGGAAGCAGCACTCCCTGGTACATCGAGAAAAGATGAAAGAGGACACTTAGTCTCTTCAAACACTTGGTTAACAGAAAGAGAGTGGGGCCTTACTTAGCCAGTCAATCTACCTAACTAGGCAATCAACCATACCCCAAGCCCAAAACCCATGGGGTCTTGACAAGAGGCCGTAGCCCTGGCTAACAGGGTAGTCAAGCCAGCAGTGGGACTAAGGCACAGAACCAAGGTCAAAACCAGCCTGGCTACTGGTGAAGCTGGACTAGCCACTTGGAATACCCCTCCCGAGGATTGGCATAAGGATGGGATTGAAAGAGAAGTGGTGTCATCAAGAGTTTATGGCACTTTCTACAACTGGCCTCCCTAGACCTACTCAACTTCTTCTTAGATGAAGGGTAAAAATTAGAAAAGGAGAAAAAATTGGAAAAGAAAGCAGAACAAACTTGCTTCTTATCAACTTTTCTTTCATGCTCTGGAAGCAGAGAATTCACACATCAGAGCAACAATAGATGATGACCCTAATCAATGGAAGAAACAACAGTGGTTTCTACAACATGAACCACAACATTGCGGGTTACTTTCCTGTGAGAAGAAGTAGGCACTATCCCTGGTAACACACACAGGGGCTGAGGTTACTGGCACAAGGATAATGAGAGCCATGGGTCACAGGATCACAAGAACAGGGGTGACAGGCACTGGGATGACTGGCATAGGAGTGACCAGCACAGGTGTGATGGGCACAACTTTTACTGGCAAGGGAGCTTTCTCACATACTTCACTGGCCTTGAGAGAACCCTTTGTTGGCATCACACATTGCAGGAATCACCACCAGGGTCAATGACACTGGTATCCCCAATGGTTTCATTGGGGGTCACCACTGAAATTACTGGCACTGGGGATATTGAGGATGAAGTAGCTTCAGATATTAGCTCCCTCGAATATGACATAAAGGCCCTACTTGGTTGTAGGTAGTCTGCTTAAGAAGAGCTTCCAGCAAATGCTGGAGTTCACCCATCACCTCAACTCTCCAACTCTGAAAAAAAACTTGCCGATAGAGATCTTGGTTCTTCTTTGATCCTGAAGCATACTCTTCAGGACCAAGCCAGGAAACCCTGATCTATATTCAGCACATGGGGATTATTGCAAACAATCATCCACCTAAAAAAGCTCAAATTCAGTGTGATCTCTATCAACGACTAAGCCATAAACTGATGCAGTGTCAAAACAACAGTACTGTATATCTGTACACAGTGCAGTCAAAAACAGTAATGACAAGTCTTACACAAAAGAGTGAGTGGGGCTACTCGCCTGAGCTCACCAACTATTGTTAACTACCTCTTTAATGATTTCAACACCTGTTGCAGTTCTGCTGATGACATTAACTATTTCAAAGGATGAAAGGTTTGTATATGTGTATGAAAAAAATGTAAGAATACATTTACAAAATGTTTTCACTCAATATTATCAAGAAAAAAAGAATTCAAGTAATTTTATATAGGTTTTGCCCAAAAAAAGGTATTTTTAGAGCATGAATACATATCATATGTGTATATAATCTCTTCTCTATAATAATGTTAGCTAAAAATCAAACCAAATATTCCTCAGATCATCTTTACCAAAGAAAACCAAGAATTATCAAAAGCACTATATTAATCAACTGAGGCCTGACCAGTAACAGATAGAGTAACATCAGCTTCTAATCCACATCAAGATTCTAGAAAATCCACGTTTGCCAGTTCTTTTATATAAAATTTTAAGCAACCTTAGCATCCACCTTAGAGTTTTTCATGAACCAATACTATTTCAACGAAATAAGTTCTATCTCCTCTTCTTATAAATTTACATCTCTGGAGAAAACAAAATGCATACAGATCTCTCATACATTAATGCTAAGCATATCATACTAGTGCCAATATGATAAAATAAAATGTTTCCTAAGATAAAAATATTAAACTCAAATTTAAAAATCATATGGGACAATAATAAAAAATAAATCTAGTGGCCCAGTAAAGGAGCCTGATGCATTATATCAAAACTAGTGTACGCAACCGATCAAATATGATGACTAAATATTCAGATAGATATGTACACACACGTACCCTTCTCTTACCAGGATATGACTAACCACTCCACTACCCGAGAGATGGGAAGAGCTGGGCGTGACCAGAAAGAAATCTATTCATATACATAGCCAGACACTTACTCTTTATTAAATAGAGGTGATAAAAGTTAAGAAATACACCAACTATGAAAACAAATGTTCATTAATAGTTACCTAATAATTTGGTAATATTGGTTATACCCCAGACTAACAAAATGAGGGCAAGCAGCACAGATGATCTGGACACTCTTCGACCCTCGATAGTACCACCGGCCATTCTTAAAACAGCACTATGATCCTGGAATTATAAAAAAAAATATAGGTAAATAATTGTAATTAAGCATGAAGAAACTAAAATGGAAATAAATGAATTTTTAGAGAACATAAAAAAGAAAGCAACACACTATCTTAACATGAGAAATTTAATACAGTATTTGATTGATTTCTCAAGATTTAGCTTGTCTGTCAAAACTTTCCCGGATGTAAATGCCTCGCACAAAAAGTTATATAATATTAATACACTGGTCTGTTCAGTTCAGGTATCTATACACATAATTACACATATCCTCATGTCTGTTGTAACATTTTGTAGAACAAGTCATCTCTAACAGATGAGTTTGCATCATTGACTATACTGGCCATGCAGAATTTTAGTAGATGCTCAAGTTTCACACACACACACACACACACACATATATATATATATATATATAAATATATATATATAATATATATATACGTATTTATGTATATACATAAGTATTTATGTGTGTGTGTATATATATATATATACATATATATATATATATATATATGTATATATATATACATATATATATATATATATATATTTATGTATATACATATATATGTATTTATGTAGTGTATGTATATATATATATATATATATAACGGATTTTGAGCGAAGCGAAAAATCTATTTTTGGGTGAGATGGCCATGTCGTCCTGATGGAAGTTCCTTAAAGTAGCTTCCTGAGGGATATATGTACTACAGTGATATTCCCAGAGAATTTTACCTTTAGGTATCCAGAATTCTAACTCCTGGCGCGAATATCCTTAAAATTTCTCCCAAGGATATCGCATAATATCAGTGGACGCATTCTTGACACGCCTCCATAGCAATCTACACCCCAAACAGCGTTTTGGCTTCGAGGAGGATGGCAAAATAAAAGGGAGCCGTCCAAAGGCTTTCCCCGCTCTCGTAATACTATTGGGAATACAACAGCGCCTTTCCACGATGGCGGACATTCCTTGTAGCATTGAGTGTGGTGTTACAGATACAGTACCATGGGAGGATACTGTGAAGATCTTTTCTTTTAGAAGAGATGGGTGGGTCCATCAGGACGACATGGCCATCTCACCCAAAAATAGATTTTTCACTTCGCTCAAAATCTGTTTTTTGGGCTCAAGCCATGTCGTCGTGATGGAAGCATACCAGAGCATTAGTGTATCTGTGGATTTTTAATCAGTGCCTTAACCTTATAGCAACCTTTTCTATGGTCATTGGGACCACATGAGACAAGGGACGTTACCGTTATTCGTCACCATCACTAATCATAACCAATGTTAGTGCTTCCTGCCTCCTACAGGGAAGAGTCATTCTAGACAGTAGAAAAGGGATCTTGAGGTTAACATACATAGTATGACCAAACATAAGTACACACTGAATATACAAATAGCCTCATAGTTGTATATTTTGCTAAAATAACATCAGTGTCTCTTATATCTAAAATTTAATGCATACAAATATATGAGGGATACTTACTTTGGTAAGTTGAAGAACTCTGGGATGTATATATACAATTGTCTGGCGAAGGTGGACGCACTACATTCTAATAGACATTTATTACTAATAAATGACTAAAAGATGTTCAGTAAAATGAATGTAGTATGACAATGGGATTATACCTGTAACAAGTACAGAGACTATATTTCCTTCTTGAAGGAAGAAATGATGAGTGCCACTCTCAGACTGAAGAAAAATTATAAAACAATTTCTCTTCATAATTCCTGTACTGGTTACTTCTATCTGCACTGTGTACTTCGTACACCGGCACTAGTGCTATTTGTATAATTCCACACCTGGGATTTTGAACAGAGCTAGTGTTATCATGGTAACACTTAATTAAAAGAAGTCAAACCTAAGAAGGGTGACCACTTCTCCCTTTAATTGACAGTCCCAGTCAATTAGCTGTTCATCCTTGACTCCTGTTAATTACACAAGAGCAACTCAGACAATTTAGGGAGACATACCTTGAATTGTCGACTTGCGACGTCCTTGTCTAATTTTCCTACTGAAAATGTCAAATGGACTTCCTTCCAATCCTTTTCCTGTCCGGGAAAAGCTGGTGACAAAGGCTTGCACTCATCGAGTGTGGGACATGGCTTACCCGCCTCTACCGCTTTGGCAACAGAAGTAAATGCCTTCCCCATAAAGGGGAATGAGAGTGAAGTAGGAGCAAGAAAGGAAGGGTGTCCGTTATTCAGTGAGAATACCTTCGACTCTGAATAACCCGCCTTTCTTAGACTACCTGAAAGGATAGTCTGTGCCTTATCATGGTTGAGAATCAAGACCTCCTTTGGTTCCGTTCTTTTCATGACTTTGGTTCGTACTTCAGTCGAACCCAACAATTAGGGAAAGCATCAAAGCTTGGCCAGAATTGAATTTTGTCCAAAGGAACAGCACCTATTTTCTCTGAGATGCAGAGATTGCCATTTGAAATCGGCATCTGCTCCGCGAACCTCCAGGATTGGTTATGGAGCATGTTGGTAGGTCTTGATTCATGGGTCATCTGACTGACCCCTGGGAAGCGACAAGAGAAACTTTACGAGGATTTATCTTGCGTTTTACTTCCTGCTTTTCGTTTTGTCTACGAAAGCTCTCTATTTGATTCTTCAGCTGGATACATAATTGTACCACATTATCCAAATTAGGGGTAGAAGACGAAGATGTCGACATCGATGGCTCTAAAGCCGGCACAGGCGTAGGAAATTCCGACGCAACATTTTCCTCTTCTACCTTGGGGCATTTCTTGCCCTTAATCCCAAAGGTTTTCTGGCCGTCACGGGATGTAGTTAGCTCCAGAGGCACTACTGTTTCCTCACTTGCTTCCGGAAATAGTAGCTTACGCATCCCGTCATTAGGTAGGAAAGGTCCCGGAGAGATCTTTTGAAAGCCTCTCACCCTGTTGCGTAATTTATATTGAGCTGTATCCCTAGTCTCTGTAGACTTGGGATTTTCAAAACCTTCGGAAATTAATGTCCGACATATGTTGCAAACCTGTGGGTTCCAATAATGTAGGGATCCGGAAATAATATTGCAGGGGGCATGAAACCTGCAAGTATTATGACCGTAAAAATACTTACTCTTGGCCTTGCAGAGGACTGCAGTACAAGGTATCTGGTGTTCCTCCTGTAAAGAAAGGAAAACCAAATGAGTATACAATGGATTATCTCCTTAACAATCAACATGCAAATGTCCTTTACAATAGAGTAGCTTAGGATAGTAAGCTATAAAGGGATAGTAGGAGATACATACTTGTGTACCCCTGTGAGCAAATGCTGTTGCCTCCCCTCAGTATTAACTACATGGAGATTTCTCTATAGAGTAACTCCAAGTAGAAGGACTCTTACCCCTAGGGGTAGAGAAGTATCAAATCACTGTCCCAAAATAATGTTAATACTGTGGGGTCAGGATGACTGATTCTCGATCAGAATATTGAAGAAAACTATTCATTCAATATATGAACGGTACCAGCAGAATGCTCATACAAGGGTACCCAAGGTATGTCAGAAAATACTACTGTATCATGGTACTGTAGTTTTCTAATTGCAGTGAGTCTATATTGCAATTTACTGGCTACTGTACATCATGTATTGTAGTCTAGTCATTATGCTGCCTTCATAGTAGCATATGACAGTATGGTCCATCTAGCATGAAGCCAGCTGGACTAGGAAAATAAAGACACATATTTGTATATCCCACTCAGCCTATTTGCTATAGTCTTCCTACTATATTAAAATATAGAGTTTCCCGATCAGGGAGACTCAAGGAAAAAGGCTTCACCCTTTAAGGGTTAGGAGTGCATTACTCCTGCCTTGAAGTGTTTAATATTGTAGGGTAATCCTAATACTGATTTCTAATCAGGATATGAAGAAATCATATCATTCAATATAGGATTGGGCTCAGCAAATGCCTGTGTTGGATATCCAAAATATATTGGAAATAACTACTAGTATAAACTATATAGTAGTTTTCTATCTGCAGTATATTCTATAATGCAGATATACTGGCTACCTGTATAAAATATACAGTAGTTCAGACGGCATGTAGCCGGCATAGCTAGGTCTTGCCGGCATACCCGGCATGCTAGCTAGAGAGAGAGAGAGAGAGATAGCATGGAAAAAAGGCTACTCCTTACTGTGAATGTATACTGTACAGTAATTAAGGATGTAAAAGTCTAATTTGACTGCCTTTTTCCAGAAAGAAGGTTCTAATAGAAGGGGAGAATGTACCATTCAGGCTTCCATGCAGCTACAGTACTATTGCCGACAAGGTACCGCCGATACACTGCCGGCCGGCAAGTCCAGCAGTACCAGTACAGTCGGTGTGCTGCCAACTGAGTCAGCACTACCTGTGCCGGCCTGGCCGGTAGTACCCCGGCAACAGGACCTGTAGCAGCAGTCCAAGGGAGGACTGAAGAACCTTGGGAACAGAAGGGACTTCCCTCTCACGGCCATCATGGTCGCCAGCAGCCATCTTGGCTGCTGGCTGGGCCGGCAGTTGCTGGCTACGCCGGCAATTGCCGACAGATGATGTGGTTGGCGGCAGTATGCTCTGCCGTCAGCCAAAGACATGGCTCGAGAGGGAGTCTGGCTGGCTCCGGCAACCTACCAGCAAAGGAAGGTTGCAAGATGCCGGCCTAAAGAAAGACAATGGCTCAGCCATCAAAAGAGGACAGAGGGGTAGGGAACAGGGTCCTGTAACGAGTGTGAAAGGAACTGGCAAAAATTGTCAGTCCTACCACCTGTAAAAGAAACTCTGTTTCGGTATCGGCAGAATCCCAGGGAACAGGAGAGACTCAGTTCTCCATCCCAGAGATTGCCGACACAGTTAAGGGGATGGCGGCACTGCCGCCTCCTCTCAACAAAGAAGAAACAGAGTTCCAGTGCCACGTATCCTAGGCTAAAGAAAATTACTCTTCCGCCCAGAGTACTGTGGCATAGGACTAGTCTTTTAGTCGCAAGGAGAAGATGGTATCCTACCATAACTTCAAGTGCGGCTAATGAGGGCTAACCTCCATTGCCGGCCACCTAGCCGGCAGGGGAATGATGGTATCCTACAACCCATTCGCCCTGCCAGCAAGTCGCCGACATAAGACTAAATACTCTGAGATTCTGACTAAATCCCAAAACCCAATGGTATACCACAACCAACGGTTAAGGGAAGAGGCAGGACAAACCCTAAGTTAGCCATGTCTGAATAAAATTCAAGGCACGGCTATTAGGGTTGTAGCCTGAGGCAACACTCAGAGGGAAAGAGATTACCCTCAAGTCTCCGAAGAGACGTGTAATGTTTCATAACATTCTAGGAGGTATCAGTCTCCACTGAATGAAAACAATACACGAGGGTAACCGGGGAAAGTCTGAACGTATAGTAAAACGTCTAGGTAAGGTTACCTAGGCTATACGAGATCTCGGTTACCTAAATCACCGAAACTCTAACTATACGATCGACAGGGAAAAGGGGGAAACAAAAATTATGCACATTATCGAGACTTTACAAGAATAATTGCCTAAATAGCTAAATAAATAAAATAATTAAATAAAGCTATTAAAAACTGGAAGTCGTTCTGCTATCTAAATAACACATGCCTAACGAACGACGGCGCCATGGCGCCTTCAGTAACTGGCCTAGCTCTTAAAAACAATAAAATACTCCAATTTCATTGTGAAACAGGAGCTAAAATATACTCATAGTAAAGACCCGATACTCAACTTTCCAGAGGCGGAAGAAGATGGAGAAAGCATAATAATAATCCTGTAAAACGATCGAAAAGTTAGATCACCAGGAAATATCACCGAGCGAGATCGCTACAAAAAAAAGAAATGTCCGCCATCGTGGGAAAGGCGCTGTTGTATTCCCAATAGTATTACGAGAGCGGGGAGAGCCTTTGGACGGCTCCCTTTTATTTTGCCATCCTCCTCGAAGCCAAAATGCTGTTTGGGGTGCAGATTGCTATGGAGGCGTGTCAAGAATGCGTCCGCTGATATTATGCGATATCCTTGGGAGAAATTTTAAGGATATTCGCGGCAGGAGTTAGAATTCTGGATACCTAAAGGTAAAATTCTCTAGGAATATCACTGTAGTACATATATCCCTCAGGAAGCTACTTTAAGGAACTTCCATCACGACGACATGGCTTGAGCCCGAAAATATATATATATATATATATATATATATGATAAATTTTGCACATTTAGACGTGTTTTTCATATTCAAATAAGCCATATATATTTTTGATACAATAATGTCTGGATTCTCTTAACGACCTCGGGATCAGAGCCCAGGCGAAATTACACAAAGACAAGAGCTTGTGACCGGCCGGGAATCGAACCCTGGTCCGGCAAGCTTGTATAGACAGTGACTAAACCACTTGGCCAAGTGGTTTAGTCACTGTCTATACAAGCTTGCCAGACCAGGGTTTGATTCCTGGCCGGTCACAAGCTCTTGTCTTTGTGTGATTTTGCCTGGGGTTCTAATCCCGAGGTCGTTAAGAGAATCCAGACATTAATGTATCAAAAATATATATATGTATCTATCTATGTATATATATATATGTGTGTGTATATATATATATATATATATATAGATATAGATACATATATATATATACTGTACACATATATATACACACACATATATATATATATACATATATATATATATATATGTATATATATATGTATGTATCTATCTACATATATACATTATATATATATATATATATATATATAAAGAAAACTTTGAATAAATTTCATTCAATAACCAATTGAATATAAAATAATACAATTATAGCATGAGAAAGATTTACCCACAGCAGTTCAAACTTACCCTTAAAAGATGACATATCATTAAAAAAATCCAGCCTAAAAATCCCAAGGCAATGTGAATGGACAATGCAAACCGGTCATAATTTTGATAGTAGTCCACACCTTGCTGGGTCATGGATATCAAATGCAGGCTCTCATCATTCTGAAAATAAAATATAATAACTCCTTAAAATTCTAATGACACGCTGCTTTTTCTCCAACATAACTTCAGTCACAGAAAGTATGAGCAAAGGTACCCAAGTACAGTTGAAATTCAAATTCCTGACTAATATCCATTACAGTAAGTGGACATAATAAGTTTCATAATACAGAAACACATAGAGAGTTAAAACATAAGTATAGCATAATTTTAAGCACAATCTGTCATAAAAATTATAGAGCCTACGGCCATTCCTAAAAAATTTGTCACAAAACAAAAATAAAGTAAGAATCAGCAATATCCAGCGTTATCTGGTGACGACTATATCTCTACAAAGAAGAAAGTTTGCTCTCAGATTACATTTAGTCAAGGCTTGAGTAGTCCACAAGTCCAAAATATTGCACCTCAATCTTCATTAATTAGAAGTGATATCAATAACTGCAAAGTTTTCTGTTAGATATCCAAGTCCCATTCTTGAGACTCAATTGAGTGACAAAAGGATTTTCTTTTAAATGAGGTGGGGAAGGAGAAAGAACAAAATCAAAGATAACAACTGCACTGTGAGAGGCTAAAGGAAATGGAGGAAAATTAAAAAGCGGGTTGCAATGTAAAGATTATAGGTGATGAATGAAAAGTAAATGTTTAATTGCAATGTGCCTCCAAAGGATCATAAGTAGTGCATACACAGCACCTTAGCAGTGTCCCCTTTATATAGATATATAACTAAAGTAACTTTATTTCTTTAGTCACCTGCTTTATCCATAGATTGAACTTCTGTAAAATCATGGTTATTCTCTTTCTTCAATAAATATCACTTAACAGAATTAAATCCTACTCTATACTCAAATAAAGCTTATTGCATGCAATTAACAAGAAAAGGTTACACTGAAGATCACACAAAATTAATAACCTGGTAAACTGAAAGTGGTAATTAAGAGACCAACTTTTAAAAGATAAAATTCTATACTTACTGCCTCTTCAAAGTGGGATCTCCTTATGTTGTTCCTAATCTGTTTAAGCAACTCAAGTTCCTTGTCTGGAGTTAGAATGGTATAGGGCCAATAAAACATGGGCAAAATTTCTTGCTCTTTCTGAGCTCTCTTCTGCTGATACTGTGCAAGCATTTGACGGGCATTTGCAAACAACGCATCAGCTTTGTAAAGCTCTGATGAGCCAAGGTACTCCATGTGCAATATTCCCTGGAATAGACACCAATTATGAAAAAGTATACCTATATATAAATACTGTACAATAATATAACCTCCTCAACTAAAACCTTAGCTCTTTTATATTCTATTCTTAACGATTGCACCAAATACTTTATAAAAAATAATTTTAATGTTATAAACCCCATCAACTAATTCATGTTCTATCTGCAGTATCAATTTATATTTGTTATACCTCCTTGACTAGCATTTCAAGCCTTCATAAAACTGAGTTACCTTGTTTAAACAAACTCTAAAAGTAACTTGCATATTCCCTAGCCATAAAAACCTGATTCCTTTAATTAGAGATTACTACGGCATGAGCAGGAATTGGTCATTGAAATGGATAATAAGCTGTTATCCAACAGCTGAGGGAGCCAGGTAAAGCCCTGCATGCCCCTTACAGTCAGTTCTCTATTCACTTTTTGCTACCTCAACCCCAGGCTTAGAGGGGTGGTTTGAGGAGGGAAGTTATATTAAAGGACTCAGGTTTGTATGGCTGGGAAAAATACAAATTACTTTTAAGATCTATCATTTGTTCCAATGAACCATACAAACTCCTGTCCTTTAATTAGGGAGAATCCCTGCTTGGAGGGTTGGAGGTCCCCCTTGAATCAGACAGGATGATTCTTAACTTTTCTGAGGTATACAAAATGTATCGTATCAAAATCAAAGGAACCTCTTTCCAAAGGGGAAATAGTGGCTGAACCAAATACTAAGCATATGAGTCATGGGTTAGTACTAAATAATCCCCAACCTCACTTGGGGGCTGGTGAGATATACTTCTTTGGTGTTAAAGAATGGAGCTCGGAGGTGTAACTTACCAGGATCTAATTCAACCAGCTTGCAATGCTTCAACTGCTGACCCTCTCAAATACTGTAAATAAGAAGAGCCAGTTATAATACATTCATTCCCAACTTATGTCTAAACAATAACATTGACAAGATGCAATGTCATCATAAAGAGCTGGGCTTGCTACAAGATGGATTGAGCAGCCACCACAGGTCCAAGCACTTGTAGGTACAATCTCTCAAAAGCCCAGATGGTGGTCTGTCTCTTTCAGACCACTGCCTTCAGTACTTGTCCCACCAACAGGTTTCTTTCGAAATAGAGAGATAGGGCAATACCCCTGACTTCGTGAGATCTGATCCTGGCTGGTGCCTCAACTGTCTCATCAGCAGAGGTGTAATCTCTCTGGATCATTTCACAAAGTCAGAGACATGGTGTTCCTTGACACTTCTTTTTTAGACCTGCCAGTGCTAACGATGAGTCTCCTACACTTAGGCCTGAGATGTTGGATCCTTGTCAGAATGCACTGCAGAGACCTTAAAGGACACAAGAGCATCTCATCTTCATCATCACCTGACACCTCCCAGAGGAAGAGGATGGTGTAGGACTCGAACCTGGGGTCATGCGCTGCCGGATTCTACCTCTACCTCTTGGCCACAAACTCCCGCGCAAAACTAAAAGAGATCTCCTTCCATCCGAAAGAATAGGTAACTACATAAGAGAGACTGTGCAACTTGCTCACTCTCTTTGCTGATACTAAGACTACCAAGAAGACAGTTTTGAGTGTCAGATTCCTGTCTGACAACCTTTATAAATGCTCAAATGGGGTATGAGTAAGAGCCCTGAGAACCAAGGTCACATCCCATTCCAATGGCCTGAGATCCCACAACGGGCAAGACTTCTCGAAGGTGGATGAGAGGTCTATGCCCTACAGTTGAAAGACCATACTCAGTGGTAGCTTTTGACGAATAACAAGGGCTGACTGTATGCTGAACCCATATAAATGTTCTTTAACTGTACTATACTGTACACTGTAGTCTTTTCTAACTGACATAGAATGGACAATAGAAGCACTAAATGTGCCACCTGAGGCCTCCAGTACCCATCAGGTTTAGTAAGTTTTACAACTACAAGTACTTAAAATCTGAAGAATCTGATGTGGAATGGAGACAGTAAAATGTTGGCTTTTGACTTTGGATACTAATTCTTGCCCAATTCAGACTATAAAGACCATTCTATTGAATAAAAAGTCGACTGTACAAGCCTGGAGTCCCATCGAGGACCTCTTGGAGAGTGCCCTTCTCTGACATAGTCTGAATTTCTATCCAAAGGGCTATGTCCGTCGCCGATCCCTTAGCAAAGGACAAAGATCTGGTTGGGGACAAATCAGGGGAGGAGGAAAGCTGGTGAATGGGATGATGACCCCAACGGAGGACACTGACTGTCCAGGGTTCAGTCACATGGCACTGCCACTTCTGCCACCCAAGTCTCTCACATTGTCCCCCGTTGGTACTATGGGGAGAATGCCACCCTGGTGGGGACCTCATCGACGTGTACTAGGTCTCCTCCTCTTCATCTGGCCTTCTTGCCCTGAAAAGGGGGCCTTTGAGGATTACCCTCCTTAGGATTGAATTGTCTTTAGCCAATCTTGACAGCCTTATGGCCTTGTCTATCTACTGGAGAAGCCTTAGGTCCAGCAGGGGCCAACAAGATATACCGAACTGTAACAACCCTGTGGTGAAGGGAGTCTTGGCTAGCCTTCCTCCACTTTTCAGTCATCACCTTGACGTCCTCCAGAGGGAGCAGGGACGAGGTCTTGATCGAGCAGTTTCAGAGATGTATACAGTAATCTCCCTCCTCAGCACCTACAGTACTTCTGAAACTTGGAGTCAAGAGCACCACATCTCTTCACGACCCAGTTTTCCCACTGGTTAGCTTCAATGTGTTAAAAATTCCATCGCCCTTGTGCCAGTAAGGACGATGTTCTTGGATAGAGTATCTTCAGCTTATTGGGGTTGGACAGGTCGTATCTTCAGCTTATTGGGGTTGGACAGGTCTTCGGTATTGGCCAAAAATCTCCCCATCCCCAACCAACGGCCAATCCAGGAGGATACCTGATGCGTAAATTTCACCGTCCTCTCCGTGTTTGTGGCATCAGTAGGGGTGAACATCACTGATAGGGCAGCCAGCTTCTCCGAACTCCAGCCCTGAGCCACAGCAGACACTGATGAGTCTAAAGGCAGAGAAGGGAAGTTACTCAGTACATTGCAGTACTTTCTCTGCTTCACAAATGTGGAGCAAGAGGCTTAGTAGACTGCCCAGCCCTAAGGGAATCCTGCCTTGCAGATATCTGCAAGTCAATTTTAGCGATAGAACTAGCAGTAAGCTTGGCCCACAAAAGTTCTAGGCTTGGTCTACTAGCTCTAAAAGTGCGGCTCAGTACAACTATGGCTGCATCCCTTCCCTTAGTAGGGGAGTAAGGAGCTTCACCAAGGCCATTGACTTGCTTCATGCACACTACCACTTGCAAAAATGTTGACTGACTCACCTTCCTACATGTTAGGAGCCTTTGGGGTGGCTAGAGCTGGTAGTTCACCGAACAAAATTGTAATTCAGAAAAATCTTCCATTTCCAAACGTGAACATGGTTGAGTTTGAGATGGGTCATTGTCAACTTTGATATGAACCACAGGGGAACGAGGTCTAAGGAGTCACCTCCTGCCTCAGGAGTTGCCAAAGAGTTTACAGCGTCTTGTGTCATTCCTCTCTTAAGCCTTACCAGTGAAGGAGGAAAGGATGCTGGGATTCTCCTACTGCCCCTTGGTCTCAAGAGACTTCGCAGGGGCTTGAACCAGGATGGACTTTGATTGTACAGCTTCTAAGGAAGGAGCCCTCTCAACAATCTCGATAGGCGACAGCATGTATGAATCAGTGAAGACTTCCATCAGAGATCTCAATCCCCTGTAGGTCCTGGGGCAAAAAGTATCCCCCGGAGGTGTAACATGCCTCTTCTGGTTATGGTGCCTCAGGTTGAGCTTGATGGGGTAAATCCTAAAATTCTCCCAGAAAGGATTGCACTCAGAGGCTTTAAGATTAAAACTGCGCTTTAAGTGCCGCTGCGGCTTGGAAATATGTTCTAAGGGAGTGTGTTTGCGAGCTGGAATATATGTGGCTGACTCCAAAAGGAAATTAGGTGTGACCCTGCTCCCTTCAGCGTGACAAAGCTTAGAATCTGAGGGAGCCTCAGAGGCTCGAGGACACAGATACCTCCTCTGAACCTGCTACAGTCTTTACAAAGTTGGAAAAGACTGCAGGATCTCTTGAGGCTGGCATGGGGACAGAGAATACCTTAAAGATTTCCTGTCACAAGCGAGTTTCCTTAGAGATTGCTGTAGGCTGGCGAGAGGGCTGTGAAGCCTGAGAAACATGAGCATGTGCTATATGAGCTTGTGACTGGGTGACTTGTGCTACCCCCATTGGCTCAACCAACATAAGGGGGAGCATGCACAAAGCTGTATGTGACTGAGTGCATTCCTGTGTAGCATGCTTGACCTGAAAATGACCAGCAGGTTGGGAGCTCTCTCGAGGCACAGGTGGGTGAGCTTGGTGAGCAAGCAGATGAGATGCTACACTCTTAACCCACACACGAGAGAGAGTTGGTGATTGGACCTGGCGAGCCTGTGCACGCTCGAGACTCGGTGAGTCTTTCAGAAAACATTGGAATGCTGAGCAAGTCACTGGTCATTGAGCTCCAACAGTACCAGAAGGGTCAGCAGGCTCAGAATTTTGCCTGTCCCCATGATGATTCTCACACTCACCACAAGGGGTGAGTACACTGAGGAAACAGATGATCTGCTGCAAAAGATGAAGGTCCAGGGGGCAAGAAACTGTGCAAGAGAGACTCATTCCTGTCAGTTCTAGAAGGGAAGAGCCAAAGCCAACCCTAGGAGGAACAGAAGCACTGTCCTGATGACCCCCACAAATCAACACATCCAGTACCCTATTCTTTGATGGGGAACCCCAATACAGTAGTCCCAAGAAAGGCAACAAGAAACTAAAAGCATCTCAAGATGCGGGCTTTACAAAGAAGGAAGGTTTCACCACCTCACTAGGGGAGATGGAAAGAAATTCCTCATCCAAGGGTTGACAGAGAGTTAAACGACCATCGCTCTTCCCCGATCGATTACTGGAGGAGGCCGAACAAGAGGAGGCAGAGGGGAGGGTACCAGTAGAGGGAGGAAGAAGGTGGAAGGCAGGGTTTCTTTAACACTCAGGAAGACCCCGAAGGCAAAGAATCCTTTTTAGATTTCTTCCTCCTTCTGCCATATCGCTCCTACTGGGAGGATAGCCACTCCCGCTACTCATCGTATGGAAAAGCCTAAGTACTAGAGTGTCTTCTGCACAAACGGCACTTGGTGAGGTCAATCTCCAAGGCCGACATAAACATGCCGTAAGAGTGGCCCCGTATACCAGGACAAATCAACATGTTGGCAACCTCAAAATTCAAACATCGCTCACACCTGCGAAAAAAAAATTAAAGCTTTCAAGTTCAGTTCTAAGAGCAAAGAATAAAATGTCTGCCCTCAACCACAGCTGAAATCAAAGTGAGCAAGTGGAGGGGGGTGTGTTTCCTTGCTACCCACTGGTAAAGACTGGACCAGTTGTTGACATTTTATTAAAAGTTTTTATAGTCGTGCTATTATCTTCTATGTAAGGAACAATGATTTGTATTCATATCGGAGCAAACCATTATTAAAAAAAAGATATAAATTATTCTGAAATGCCATTTTCAACTTGAAATTTGTCTAAAGACTAAAATATACCATCAGCATACCATGTTATTGACAGGTATAGGAATACCTATGATGGAGGACATGAGAGGAGCTAGATCAGCTTGGTGCAAATCATGTCTTCTAACATGTGTTAAACCCCACTTCTCAATACGCGCATCATACATCATCTTTTCCTTGAATTCTGAAGGGTCTTTGGGATGAGCGACTCCGGCACCCCAGGCAACAATTGGTGTTTCAGTCTCACTTGGATCTCCTGCACCATGTGAGCCTATCAAATAATAAATTAAAAGATTTGCATTATTATGGAATATCTAAAAACCTACTATAAGTAAATAAAATACAGGACAGTATCTAAATGCAGAGCCAAAGTGGGAATTGAATCTTTAAATGAAAACTTTGAAACAAAGTGAAATAAAATAACTATTAAGCATTCTATTCAACAAGCCAGTTTCTTCAATATCAAGTTTTCTCTCAAAAGTCTGCAAAACAAAAACTGTTTAAAAAGAATCTTTTCTGTACTGAAAATATAAACTGCAAGTCGAAGATATGTACAGTATAAATCAGAATAAAAAAATACAAAACAACATAGTATACAACTAACGATGGGTAAATTCTTTTTGGTCAAAATCACAGATTTTAAAAGCAGTTTCTACTTTTCATAATTATACAAACACGTATCCTTTATGACTTCAACAAAGATGAACTCAGCTGTCAGAATTTTTAATAAGGTGTTGGTAGTTACTAGTGGGTGGCGGAGAAGCCGTGCTCCCCTGCCTGTACACTGAGTAGCCACTTTGACTTTCACCAAAGAATTGTGGAGTGGATGAGGCAAGAAGTGTAACTTGAAGGGCTCAGGTTTGTGTAGTTTGGAAAATGCAGATTACTTTTAACATTTGAGATTCATTCCTACGTGAATACAAACCCTCATCCATCAATAGGAAACTCATTCTTAAGAGGGAGGAGTTGCAAGAGTGCCAAACCCAACCCCCTTCCTACCAACCTGAGAAAAGATTTTGGCTAAGTCTTTGTAGGTTATAAAGTCTGAAATGTATTACTAGTGGAAAATGATGGGTTTACATTTCCGTCCATCCTCCCCATCCACATGCTTATTAGCGTGACTGCTGCACCCAAGGCAGGAAAAAGAAAAGGAGGAAAAAGGGCCAGACACTCTTACCTCTCATTCTTAGGCTAACATTGCGACCACTACCTTAGACCAGATGCTAATTGTACTGTAAGGGAGCTAGGTCTGCTACATAAGGTCCTGGTGAGAATGAGTCAAAAGAATTGGGGATATATTCCTCAGGTAGTGGGCTGTGAAGGTTGCAGGCTATTTCCAAACTTCTGTCTTCAGTACTTGTGCTACTGGCAGATTTTTCCTGAAGGCTAGCATCGCACCAAGTCCTATAATTTTACGACCACGCATTTGAGCAGGTTTTTTCGGGTCATCTGTTGGAGACATGTGCTCTCCTTATCATTTCTCGAAACCAGGAGAAGGTGGTGTTTCTGGGATTTTCTTCTTACACATGCTTAAGCTAATAAACAGATTTTAAAGCCGAGGTCTGAAGGACTGAGTTTATTTCAGGTAGCATCTTATCACCCTCACAGGGCAAACAAGCAAATCATCCAGATCATTAGTCACATCCATAAGTAAGATGGAGGTCTAAAACTAAGGGTCGTTAATGTACGGATTCTGAGTTTTAGCAACAAACTCTGGAATAACGGTAAAGAAGACACTCCTCTATCCCTCAGTATGATTAACAATACATAAGATGACATGAAGTTCACCTACTTGCTCTGCCAAGTCCAGGGCAAGCAAGAAAACAGTTTTTTAAATGTCAGGTCTTTGGATAACCCTTGCTTCAAAGGTATGTATCGTGCTCTTTTAAAAGACCTAAAAACTTTGGTGATGTTCCAAGTTGGAGATTTAAGTTCTCTTGGAGGGCAGGATTGCTCGAAGCCCATCATGAACATAGACAATCGCATGATGAAGAAAAGTCAAAGCTCTTAAGTCTAAAGAACCGGCTTAAAGGTAAGAGACAGCCTCTCACCTCTGAGACTGAGAGGAGCTTCTTTCTGATCAGAGTACCTCTTCTATGACCTCAATCACAGAAGATAGCCCACTTTGGAAGGTAAATGGCTGCATAAAATCTTGGAAGGTATCCACAAATCTGTGCAATACCTCACAAAAAATCCACCCGTGAAGCTGTAAAAGTAATTAGGCGTATTGAAATACCTGTACTGTAATACCTGCTTGTACGGAAATAAACAATCTATTAATTTATCTAATAATTATATTTGATTTAATAATTTTTTACCATAGTTAAGCCATCAGCCATCTTGATATCTAATGAATCATTTCTTGTCTTTCAGGTTAGTACAACACGCTACACACAGTAAGGTTCCAAGAATAAGGAACTATTAGCAATAAAAGAGAAAGCTGTAAATCCAGTGTAGCTATACAGTACTACCCTAAAGAGACATTTTTTGGTCTAATATTTTCTCATGTTTTCTTCACAGAAATGGGACCATATAAATTGTTGACTAGTGTAATGTTGAAATACAATTATACACAACTATTTATCTTGTTAATTTGGGTAAACCAGCCTGCTGTTGGTGCTCAAGGAATTAAATTATAGTGTTATAAATGAATTGACTTTTAATGTGAAGGTATATTTTTTATTTGATATTCATCAGAAATGTAAAATGTGTGTATGTGTTAAATGACTCTGAACCTCCAAAATATTTAACCTGAAGATTAGCCTAGAAAAGGTGGGGAACTTTATGATTTTGAGCTGGTGACCTTATATTGTGATGTAGCTTCTCCCAGCCTGATTTTTTTGTGAGGGCCCTCTAGTATCATTTGCTTTGTTCTGTTGAGGGTCCTGTGTGGTGCTTCAGTGTTTAAATTTACTCAAGTCCATGCTTAATTTACTAAGAATACAACATTGGTGATAAAAATGTGGCACTGTATGTAGTACAGTTCATATTTTTTTCTTAGTACGGTATTCATTTTTTATTCTACGCATAGCCTTTCCTTCTTTTTTCTAATTAAAGGACTTTAGTTTTTACTCTTTTATTTAAAGAAATAAGTATTTCTTTACAAGAATCCTTTGGTTACCCTTCACTTAAACTGATCTTTTCCTCAACAGTTCAGTAATGGTCTAGTATCTTGTTGTTTATTCAATGTAAGGTTTATGCTATAGAGAAATTTTAAATGAGATTCAAGTTGTTGGGTACCCTTGCCCAGAACCAAATCAAGGGGGTGATACCTAGTGTTAATATAGCATTGATTTTTCTGAGGCCAAACCACTTAAATATAGTGCAGCAAGAATGGCGTTGGCATCCTGAACAGTCATTCTGCATAATACATCTGGCCGAAGCTCGCTACCCACAACAAATAGATAAACATCACTGAGCTGTGGTGTCTCTGCATGTGGGGCTAGCACAGCATTGTTGGGCTAACTAATAGCTCTTACACTACTTCAACTAGGATCATGATTAGGTCTGGGGACTACTCAGCTTGTGGCAGTTTAGGAACCATTAGGATATTCATTACCCTGTTGACTATCCTTCAAATGGGGCAAAGGGGCAGAAAAGCAAAAATATATACATTCTTCCACAAATGTTGAAATAAATCTTCTAGTGCAGCTGATGGGTCCAAGACCAGTGAGCAGAAGACTGGGAGTTTTTTGTTGAGTCGTGTGGTAAATATACCTATCAACAGGGAGCCCCACAAAATCAAAAGTATCCTCCCCACTAGAGGATGAAGGGACCATTCGACAGCTACCATTTGTCCCTGGCAACTAAGTTGTCAGCGATTACATTAATTTTGCCTGGAATAAATCACCCTAGCAGCTTCTGTGTATTGTTTAATGCCCAAGAAAATGCTTGCTTCTCCAGCTTGCAGAGTGGCTAAAAAACAGTAGGTTCTTGCTTGTTGATGTACTGCACTACAATGGTGTTTTCGCTCACTAACGCCGACGAGTGGCCTTCAGACGCTGTTGGAATGCTTGTAGCGCCATGAAAGCTCCCTTCATTTCCAACAAGTTGATATACAAGCTTTTCTCTTCCTTGGACCAGAAATCCAAGATGGTCTAATTCCTCAAATTGGCGCTCCCATCTCTCCTTCGATGTGTCTGTAAACAATAGCATTTATGTGGACAACACTCCAAGGGAGTCTCCTTGATGAAGATCTCATATATTTGCCACCAAACCAGGTCATCCAAAAGTTCCTGGATGAAGGGAATTGCTAGCTGCTGATCAGTGTCTCTTCAGGCACCACTGAAGGGATCACTGATGCTTCTCTAAGGAAGAGAGGTGTCTTAGTAACTGTTGTCACTTTCAATAGTTGTTGTTGGGTAAGAAAAATTTGTGCTACTTTTCTGAGTCTGATGATGCAATCGTTCACTGAGTGAATGGCTATTTCTGACAATCATTACAAGGTGACACTTTTGAGCTATATGCCCTCGCTATTGAGGACACAACCGATGAGGATCTACTTCAGGAGCACTCATGTAAGTGCTGCAGGTCTTGGGTGGCACTCCTGGACATTACATTTCTGCATAACGGGCAGCATCCTCAATGAAGCAAACACTGAAAGCAAACACTGAAAGCAAACAGGCTGGAATGAGAAAGTTATAAAACATTAGTAAAATTCTGCCAAAATATGTTCTGACCAGCGAGCATGTGTGCACTTACTGACAACTGAAATCTAAGCGAGTTGTCAGTGAGCTGACGGGGACAGTCACCTTCCAGGTACCAATAATTGCTTACACCTCATTATAATTTTAACTGCTGTGTTCCAGCTACTCTATTATCTATTCCCCTAGGTAAAGGACAATGGTTGTATTCATGTAGAAACAATAATTGATTAGAAAAGACAGCCAAGCTTTGCTAGCACTAAAAGTGCGTCCGTACTGCTTGGAAGCTGATGTCAAAGTAGGTATTAAATGTACAGGCAGGGTCGGGGCTTCTTCACTACTTCCAAGTAACTACTGACAACTTGTTAAAAATTCTAGCTCTAAACAGCCGAGTTCCAGCTTTGCTAAAAGAACAAGAGAAAATTAAAACCACATACTTACCCCAATCAGTCATTCCATGATCTGATGTAAACACATAAGCAGTTTTCTTGTCTTTATAAAAGTCCTCAAATATTCTTACCACTTTTTCAATTCCTTTATCAACAACTTCAATATTTCGCAAATATTCTCTGAAATATAAAGTCTTTTGAAATTTACAAGGGAAAAATTGAGAGTATTACCATTATTACTTATTCACAATTCAATTCACATAAATTTATGCATTAATTTCTTTCATTTTTATACTAATACAATTTATAAAACATACTCAGAATATGGTTTGTGGGCATGACCATTTGTATCAATCCCAAGTAAATGCAGGAAGAACATTATTCGATCTTCATGAAGCCTGTCATATAATTTCTTATCCTTTACAGCTTCCTTGAAGAAGGTTTCAACATGATCAAAGACCCATCTGTCCAGCTTTGAAGCATCGCCACTAGCAAAGTCTTCTTCTTCTGCTCCATACATAAATGTTTCGATGTGCCCCCTTTCAGATCCTGTTATAGAAACCAATTCAGAAAAAAATGTCAAGAGCCAAAAAGAATTTTACTCCTTTGTAGAATACAAATAATCTTTTTTTCCATTTAAACAAATTGATAAAACCTAACTTGGCGGGGTACTATACTGTACTTCTATAATCAAATAACATTTAATGAGTATGACATAAGCTAGGCGAAGGGAACTGGATTTCTGTTGTTGCTAATGGGAGGGTAAGAAAAAAAAATCACAAATTTAAATGGTAATTTATATTTTCCTAACCCCAGTATACAAACCCAAGTCCTTTAATAGAAGATTAATTTAAGTGTACCTGGAACTCTGTAGTTAATACTTATAACAGAGTGTTGGGAGTAGCCTGTAATTACCAGCAGGTGGCGGGGAAAACCACACCACTTTTGCCGGTACATTGACCCGCCATTTTATTTGTGATTTTCGGGAAAGATGATGTTAGGAAGTTGAGTTAAAGGACTCAGGTTTGTATACAGTTGTTAGGAAAAATATAAATTACCTTTAAAATTTGTCATTTGTTCCTATACAAATGCAAACCTATGTCCTTTATTAGGAGACTCATCTTTAAGTGAGAGAAAGTCCCTATTACCAAACAGGCTGGCTAAAATCACGGGATCACTTATCTTGGACCTGATAAGCTGCAGAAAATTGTATCCTAGACACCTAACGAACCAGGATCAAATGTACAGTCATGTTCACGGCCCAGGTAACCAAGGCTGCTGCAAAAGACTCATTTTCTTAGATTAGTATATCTGTCAATCAAGGCCTGAATAATTTGATGGGTTTCTCTGTACTGTGCATATCTATTCTCCCTCTCATAAGAAGGATGGTGAAATGAATACTTCTATCTAATAGAAATAGAAAAGCTGCTAGCTAAAGTTGAGGCTTACCTGTATCCACATCTGTCCAGCTATATAGGATTCCAGCTTCTATATTCCAAGCAGAGGTCAGCCCTGAAGTACTGCTACCCGAGCCAAAAGTTTTGTAGGCATCCCCAAACTGGTAGTAAGCTGGGGGACATGACCTTCCTAGCAGGAGCATTTGAGACCAAAACCTCTCCATCTGGAGGGATATCCTCTCCGTCAAAAAGGTGGGCCTGGTGCCTTGCCTCCCAGGCTGTTGAAAATCTGGTGGAGTCAGAAGTTGTCTCTGCTGAGGAACTTGTTTGAAAGGCCCGTTCCTTTGTTGCTTCTGAGGAGCAGGTATCCTTAGTGCCACTGCTCTCCTCATCAGAGAGGCTTGTCCCAACCTCTCAACCATAGGAGGGAACAGCGAAGGAGAACTCGCCAAATCTGAGGGGACAGCTGCTTAAAGCATCTGGCAAGACTGTTTTTAGAATACAGTTTCCCCAAGGGAAAACAATTTGATATAATAAGAATTCTAGTGGTTTGGCCCCTGATCTTGACAATTTCTCAAATTGCTTAAGGGCGTGTTTCTCTTTAGGCAAAACCATCTAAAACCAGTGGTCGAGCCAAGAACAGGCTTGGATTGCAAATATAGCAGCTACCTACACATTTGCCATTTCAGGACCTAAAAAGGAGTGGAGTGGAGATTGGATAATCTATCAACTGATACGGAGGGTACCAGGTTAGCAACGTCAGCATCAATTGGAAGTGGGCTCTGATAAGCACCACAGTGTACAGAGAATCTTCTCTGTCGAGAAAGGGCCAAGAGCAATAAACTCTGAGGACTTGCTGGCCTTAAGGGAATTCTCAGACGTTGAGACTTGCATGTTGAACAAATCTAGCGTGTCCTTAAATTGGTAAGAGTGCCACATTAAACTTGTGCCTAGGATTTTGTGATTGGGGAAATATAGAATCAATAGCGCACTGCCTGTTAACGGTTTGCACATAAGGAGTCTCGTCTAGGCCATCCAAACAGCAGATAAGACTCATGATTCTAATAAACTGTGACGGTCCTGAAACAGACACGGGGACCTTGAGGGAGGCGACATCGACTAAGCTGATACTCGCAGGCACAGCGAGGCTCTCAGGAGAGTCATGGTCAAGTGATTGTTCCACTTTCGGGATAACTGGCTGTTCAACCTTGAGAGTTATAGGATGATTCCTCGGATGTCCTTCCTTTCCCTTGCTGCATTCATGTTGTGGCAGGAACAGGAGGCAGAGAAAGAACAGGAGGAGCCCAGCTCACTCCTGTTATAAGAGTACAGTATTTGCCTCTAACAGCAGAGTGCGAGACAGAAGTATTAAAGTCCTTCTCTGAACTTGACCTAGGATGGGAAATGAAATTCTCTGTAGGTTGCCATCTGGAGCATCTACAACGTAGGTTGCCATCTGGAGCATCTACAACGAAAAGAAGGATTATCTGAAAGATCATATTGTCATTGTTCTGAAGAACACATAACATAGTTGATCATATAAAGCAATGGATTTGCTATTTGCATAATTCAAGGCTTTGGGATCGTGAGATCTAGCTGGTTGTTTATAAAATTCTAGAGGAACTTTAAAATAATGAGATGTTGATATGCTGTATAGTAGCATGTCCCCCAGGGGATGCTGTTCATAAACAGGCTTGAGAAGTGGTAGCAAGCTCATGGCACACGTTAACATGTATGCCTTACAGAGAAATATCCTCACGCGTCAAAACGGCGGCACATGGAGTGACGTCATTATGAGTGGGCACGACAACTCAGATTTATTGGCCTGACCAACCCACAGAGGAATTTCATCACACATAGGAATGGAAGCACATGGAGTGACATCATCACACATAGACCTTTGTCACATACAGACTTGTTATGCTAAAAATTCAGTCTCGCTGAAATGTGATTAGACAATACTCGGGGAATCAATAAGCGTTTTGTCACACTCAAATTCTTAGTGCTAGTAAGCTTAGAGAGAGACGAAGATAAATGTTTACAACAGCTTTCCATTGCCAAGTCTTGGGATGTGGACACAGACGAAGTAGTCCGACCACCATTGTAATAAAGGGATGAAGAGTCCTGGAATAAGTCCTGGAAGCTCTTTAGAGGAGATCGATGCCAAAGATTGCTGGGTGTAATATGCAAGCCTGATTCGTGAGAATGAGCTGGAGACTGGTAATAATGGCACATGTATTTCAACAAGGCTGCTTTACTACGAGGGGATAGGGTAGGTTCAACTCTATTGTTACGCGAATGGGAACGCAGAGAGACTTTCAACCGTCGGATTGGAGATACTGCCAAGAGCGCAAAGCTCTTCTCCGGATAATTATTAATATACTGTTTACCCCTCAACACACTCATGGGAGGTGAGGGAGATCTATTCATAACAGGGTAATCAGGGACTGACAGTACTGAGATCAGATCTGGCTCTGGGAGCCCAGCGGCTGTAGCCAAGAGATCCACTACAAGTACGGCTCAAGCTCATATTGTACATTATCAACACTAGGTGATAAAACATTAACAAAATTATTATGGCTGTCGTCACTGGGTTCCTGACACGAAGGACCTGGTTTAAAGATAACTTTTGCCGTAGAAACAAACTTTCAAATCTTGCCACTACTGGTAAAAGATGAAGAATGAGAGTGATCTCACTTAGTTCATTTCTTGCGACAAGAACGATATCTCTCCCACTGGGAGGACAGCCACTCCCTATAGTACCCACATGATGATTCCATTGAACATCCAAGAATGGCAAACAGGATATGGATCAATATCTACTCGGCTCATGAAAGTGCCACAGGGACGCCCATCACAGCCGGGGCATGAATTTTTGATATTAAGCCTACTAGCTATAATGCAATCACTTGTAAAACACAGATAAGGATAGTAACACAAATGACAGTGAATAATAAAAAAAAAAAAAAACACACATGGCACAAGCACTGAGAACTATAAGGGTATGCGTGGTGAATGCGAATGTCTAGACCGTAGAGAGGGGAAGGAATATGTCCTCTTAACATAACGACCAGGAGAGTAGTGGAGAATGTCATGCAACAATGTCCCGCACTGCCAGGCATTGTGGTTGCTTAGCAACATTATTATGATCCAATTAAATCCCCTTTTCTTTTGATTGCCTGGTTGTAGAAAATGAAACTAGGAGTAACCCATTTAAACAACTCAGAAGTTTTTATCCATGTAGGAATAAACCAAGAACTGTAAGTTAAATGTAATAAAAAAGCGAAATATCTTCTAAAAGAAACGTCCTATTCATTAGTCTTATGTAACAGGTCATTTTTAGCATTGAAATTAAATCCCAGACATTTCAGTCCATTTCAAAAGCAACAATAGCCATCCCATAGTACCGTGCAACCATGGTGTATCAAGGGTCTCTGAATACCCCCAGAGCAATTCTTTGTGTTTGAACATGAGCTAAGAAGTGAAGCAGGGAAGAGGGAACTCTCCCTTAGTTAATGGATTGAAAACTGAATTTTACTCTTTTTAAATATTTAACTTAGCCGGTGAATATATAGCTGCAACTCTGTTGCTCGACAGACAAAAACTGTACAAAAAAACTCGCCAGCGATCGCTATACAGGTTGCGGGTGTGCCCATCAGCGCCATCTGTCGGCCAGATACCAAGCTCCATGTAAACAAAGACTCAATTTTCTCTCTGTCGACGTGTCGACAAGACGTACTTTACTCGCTGTTGCTAACTGGAGTTTTTCACATCATCTTTGGTGAAGTACTATATTCTGGTTTTGAGCTTTCGCTGTGCAGGGTTTTTCTTCAAATAAATCCTTGAACTCTTTTTTGTATCGGATTCATTGTTGATGACTTAGATCGTTTTTTGGAATTTTCCCTTGACCAATTCAAAATGGCTGACCCTTCACAAGTTCCCAAATTTAGAAAATGCAATGCTAGGGACTGTTCTAGGCGTCTTCCGAAGGCTTCTATCGACCCTCACACTGTTTGTTCCAATTGTCGGGGTAAAACCTGTCAATTGGAAGATCGGTGTGAGGAGTGCGTGGGCCTTTCGGAATTCGATTTTATCGAATTTGAAAAGTACACACGCAGGCTAGAGAGAGATAGAATTAGGAGAAGTTCTTCTAGGTCTATTGATGTTTCCTCTCCTCATGCCCCACAACCTATTCCTTCCCCTGTAGTGGTTGTTCCTAACCCCCCTCCTAGCACTCAGGAACCATCGATGGCTGACATGATGCGTGCCATCCATGCCCTGGGGGAGAGAGTTGAGTCCCTTGCAAGTGACCGCAATCAACTCATGGCGGATGTTGAGGAGCTTAAGTGCCAAAGTGCAGTGGGAAGTGATAAAGTGCCAAGTGAAAGTGTTGTGAACAGTGTAGCGCTTGAGGGTTCGTCTGTTCGTGCCTGTCGTCCTCCTAGTCCGGGACCTCTTGCAAGCTCCCAAGTCCAGGGGAGAAGCAATGTCGCACGACGCATGGGTTCGAGAGGCTTTAATCAGCGAACAGACGTTCCCTCCATGGTATCAGGCGTATCTCCCCAAGATCGCCCCTACCTACGTAAGACGAGAGAGCCCGTTTATACCTCGTCGTCTGAAGGTGTTTCTCGTAAGAAACTTTGGACCAAGGTCTCACGACCTTTAAAGCGTAAATCGGTCCCTTCAGGACAAGTCCAACGTCCCGGTTGTAGCCACTGGGTCAGTTCGGACTCGTTGCCGTCATCTGATGACTGCTCACCGCCTAAGAGAGGCAAAGCGGTACCGCTTCAGGCACTAACACCGTCTGTCGCCGCACCTGCTCCCGTAGACCCTAAATGGGCCTTGCTGCAAGACATGCAGTCCAAGCTTACGTCTTTGATGCAGGACTTTCATGAGGAGAAGGTTGCTACCGTACCTTCTGGCCAACAACCTTCCAAGCAGTCGGTTGTGCGTCCTGTTGACGCTGAGGTAACCTTCTCGCGTCTACCAGTTGAGGTGGTTCCTCCACCGATGCGATCCAGTGTGGGTTGCCAGCCGCACGTTGACGTTAAGCGACGCACGGAGGTGGTTGTTGACGTTCTGGACGTTCAACAACCATCAGAGGTGACTTGTTTTGACGCGGTGCGTCAACCTCCGCAACCCGGTGTGGTTTCCACTGCTCAACCCTGTCGGTCTAGACAGTCTCGGGTGGACGCTGTGCAGCAGTTCCATGACGTTGCGTCCGGCTCCGTCACGCATGCACCAGTGCGACCGGACTCAGCGAACCTGACGTTGCCCCCTCCGTTGCCGTTTCCTCATCAGTTTTCGGATGAGGAACTTTCTGATGATGATGTTGCTGCACAACAAGACGACCAACAGTCAGAACTGGACGAGCCTAAGTCAACTCAACCCTCTTTGGACTTTAGAAAAGTCTTAGCTGTGTTCAAAGAGTTGTTTCCTGACCAGTTTATTTCTGTGGCTCCTCGTTCTCCGCCGTCAGAGTTTGTATTAGGCATGCCTTCTACCGCACCTGCCTTTACTAGACTCGTCCTCGCACGCTCATCTAAGAGAGCTTTGCGGCTGATAGGAGACTGGTTAGAGTCCAAGAAGAGTTTAGGGAAGACAGCATTTGCCTTTCCCCCATCTAAACTCTCTTCTAGATCGAGCGTCTGGTATGCCACGGGAGAAGTTCTCGGCTTGGGAGTTCCTGCCTCTGCCCAGGGCGACTTCTCAAGTCTTGTAGACTCTCCCCGCCGCCTTGCCATGAGACGCTCGAAGATCTGTTGGTCACCATCGGACCTGGACCACCTTATGAAAGGGATCTTTAGGGCTTTCGAAGTCTTTAACTTTTTAGACTGGTGCTTAGGAGCCCTGAGCAGGAAAATCTCTTCGCCAGATAAAGATATTTCGTTGCTCATTATGTCCTGCATGGACAAGGCCGTCCGTGATGGGTCCAATGAGCTTGCTGCCTCATTCACGTCCGGAGTCCTGAAAAAGCGAGAGTCTCTCTGCTCGTTCCTGTCTGCTGGAGTTACACCATGCCAGAGATCGGAACTTCTCTTTGCTCCCCTTTCCAAGTGCCTGTTTCCAGAAGTCTTGGTAAAGGAAATTGCTGCTTCGTTGGTGCAGAAGGACACTCACGATCTAGTTGCGTCCTCAGCTCGCAAAGCTCCCCCTTTGCCTGCATCTTCCGCTAGACCGAGGATAGACACTCCAGCGTCTCGCTTTATTCCGCCCTTTCGTGGCAGAGCCTCCAGCAGAGGAGGTGCTCGTGCCGAAGGGAAGCGAGGGAAGAGGAAAGGATCCAAGTCCTCTAAGGGCAGAGTCTGACTGCCCGCAACTTCAGACAGCAGTGGGAGCCAGACTCAAGAACTTCTGGCAAGCCTGGGAGAGGAGAGGCGCAGATTCACAATCTGTGAAGTTACTCAGAGAGGGGTACAAAATCCCTTTTGTACGCAAACCCCCTCTAGCAACGTCTCCCATCGATCTCTCTCCCAGGTACAGAGAGGAAGAAAAGAGACAAGCCCTGAAACTGGAAGTGTCTCTTTTGCTAGAGAAGGGAGCGGTGGTCAAAGTCTCGGACCTTCAATCACCGGGATTCTACAACCGCCTCTTCCTAGTTTCAAAGAAGACAGGAGGGTGGAGACCGGTGCTAGACGTCAGTGCTCTGAATGACTTTGTCACAAAGACGAAGTTCTCCATGGAGACCACAAAGTCAGTCTTAGCAGCGGTCAGAAGGGAAGACTGGATGGTCTCGCTAGACCTAAGGGACGCCTACTTCCACGTCCCCATTCACTCAGACTCCCAACCTTTTCTGAGATTCGTTTTCGAAAATGTGGTCTACCAGTTTCGGGCCCTGTGCTTTGGCCTAAGCACAGCTCCTCTCGTGTTTACGAGGCTGATGAGGAATGTGGCCAAATTCCTCCACTTATCGGACATCCGAGCCTCCCTTTATTTGGACGACTGGCTTCTCAGAGCCTCTTCCAGTCGTCGCTGTCTGAAGGATCTCAAGTGGACTCTAGATCTGACCAAGGAATTGGGACTCCTAGTCAATTTGGAAAAGTCGCAACTGGTCCCATCCCAAACTATTGTGTATTTAGGGATGGAGATTCACAGTCTAGCTTTTCGGGCTTTTCCGTCGGCCCCCAGAATAAGTCAAGCCCTGTTATTCATCCAGAACATGCTGAAGAAGGAACGCTGCTCAGTCAGGCTGTGGATGAGTCTGGTAGGGACGCTGTCATCCCTGGAACAATTTGTGTCACTAGGAAGACTACACCTCCGTCCTCTTCAATACCATCTAGCTTTTCACTGGAAAAAGGACAAGACGCTAGAAGCGGTCTCGATCCCGATTTCCGAAAAGATGAAGTCTTGTCTGACTTGGTGGAAGGACAATATCAACCTAAGAGAGGGTCTTCCCCTGGCTGTTCAGACTCCCAACCACGTTCTCTTCTCGGACGCATCGGATGTGGGCTGGGGCGCGACACTAGACGGTCGGGAATGCTCAGGACTGTGGAACTCGAGTCAAAGGAGCATGCATATCAACTGCAAGGAGCTGTTGGCAGTTCATCTGGCCTTGAAAAGCTTCAAGTCTCTCCTTCGAGGCAAAGTGGTGGAAGTAAACTCAGACAACACCACGGCCTTGGCGTACATCTCCAAACAAGGAGGTACCCACTCACTGACGTTGTAAGAGATCGCAAGGGACCTGCTCATCTGGTCAAAAGGTCAAGACTTCTCCCTAGTAACGAGGTTCATCCAAGGCAACTTGAATGTCATAGCAGATTGTCTCAGTCGGAAAGGGCAAGTAATTCCAACAGAATGGACCCTCCACAAGGATGTGTGCAAGAGACTTTGGGCCACTTGGGGCCAACCAACCATAGATCTCTTTGCAACCTCGCTGACCAAGAGGCTTCCAATATATTGCTCCCCAGTCCCGGACCCAGCAGCAATACATATAGATGCCTTCCTCCTAGATTGGTCACATCTGGATCTCTACGCATTCCCACCGTTCAAGATTGTCAACAAGGTACTGCAGAAGTTCGCCTCTCACGAAGGGACAAGGTTGACGCTAGTTGCTCCCCTCTGGCCCGCGAGAGAATGGTTCACCGAGGTACTTCGATGGCTAGTAGACGTTCCCAGAAGTCTTCCTCTAAGGGTGGACCTTCTACATCAGCCTCACGTAAAGAAGTTACACCAAAGCCTCCTCGCTCTTCGTCTGACTGCCTTCAGACTATCGAAAGACTCTCGAGAGCTAGAGGCTTTTCGAAGGAGGCAGCCAGTGCGATTGCTAGAGCAAGGAGAGCGTCCACCATTAGAGTCTACCAGTCGAAGTGGGAAGTCTTCCGAGACTGGTGCAAGTCAGTTTCTGTATCCTCGACCAGTACCTCTGTAGCTCAAATAGCTGATTTTCTCTTATACCTGAGAAAAGGACGATCCCTTTCAGCTCCCACTATCAAGGGCTACAGAAGCATGTTGGCATCAGTCTTCCGGCATAGAGGCTGATATCTTTCCAACAATAAAGATCTTCAAGACCTCCTTAAGTCTTTTGAGACCACCAAGGAGCGTCGTTTGGCTACCCCTGGATGGAATTTAGACGTGGTGCTAAGATTCCTCATGTCAGACAGGTTTGAGCCGTTACAATCAGCCTCCCTGAAAGATCTCACTCTAAAGACTCTTTTCCTGGTATGCTTAGCCTCGGCTAAAAGAGTCAGTGAGATTCATGCCTTCAGCAAGAACATCGGATTTTCGTCAGAAAAAGCCACCTGTTCGCTGCAACTTGGTTTTCTAGCCAAAAATGAGCTGCCTTCTCGGCCTTGGCCTAAATCTTTCGATATTCCCAGCTTATCGGAGATCGTAGGCAATGAACTAGAAAGAGTCTTATGCCCTGTTAGAGCTCTTAAGTTCTATTTAAAGCGTACCAAACCTTTACGAGGCCAATCTGAAGCTTTATGGTGTTCAGTTAAGAAACCATCTTTGCCTATGTCAAAGAATGCTTTATCATACTTTATCAGATTATTAATACGAGAAGCTCATTCGCATCTGAGTGATGAAAACCGAGCTTTGCTTAAGGTTAAGACGCACGAAGTTAGAGCTGTAGCAACTTCCGTGGCCTTTAAGCAAAATAGATCTCTGCGAAGTATAATGGACGCAACCTATTGGAGAAGCAAGTCAGTGTTCGCGTCTTTTTATCTAAAAGATGTCCAATCTCTTTACGAGAACTGCTACACACTGGGACCATTCGTAGCAGCGAGTGCAGTAGTGGGTGAGGGCTCAACCACTACAATTCCCTAATTCCATATCCTTTTAATCTGTCTCTTGAAATGTTTTTAATGTTGTTTTTATGGGTTGTCCGGAAGGCTAAGAAGCCTTTCACATCCTGGTTGATTTGGCGGGTGGTCAAAGTCATTTCTTGAGAGCGCCCAGATTAGGGGTTTGATGAGGTCCTGTTGTATGGGTTGCAGCCCTTGATACTTCAGCTCCTAGGGGTCTATCAGCATCCTAAGAGGATCGCGAGGCTCCGTAAGGAAGACGTACTTATAAGGCAGAGTAATCGTTCAAGTCGACTTCCTTACCAGGTACCTATTTATTTTGTTTTTGTTATTTTGATAACTTCTAAAATGAAATAAAAACTCTTAGCTCATAAAATGTAAACATATTATACTGGTCTCTACCCACCATCCTGGGTGTGAATCAGCTATATATTCACCGGCTAAGTTAAATATTTAAAAATGATATTTTAATTATAAAATAAATTTTTGAATATACTTACCCGGTGAATATATAAATTAAATGACCCTCCCTTCCTCCCCAATAGAGACGCAGTGGGACGAGGAGAAAATTGAGTCTTTGTTTACATGGAGCTTGGTATCTGGCCGACAGATGGCGCTGATGGGCACACCCGCAACCTGTATAGCGATCGCTGGCGAGTTTTTTTGTACAGTTTTTGTCTGTCGAGCAACAGAGTTGCAGCTATATATTCACCGGGTAAGTATATTCAAAAATTTATTTTATAATTAAAATATCATATTTCACAACAAGATACGCTACCCATCAAAGTATGAATGTGCTTCCAAGTTCTTTTTTTCTATGAAGGTTAATGAGAGGACCTATATTATACTGATACTTGAGTGTTAATCATTGGTTAAAGACATAGTAATTCACTAAGATTACAGGATTAGAATAAAAGTTAATCTTGTTGCTCAAAAATTCACAAAATAAAAGAAAATGGAATGAATGAAGGAAAATCTCAAACTGAGAAACTTGGTGGACCACTGGGAATCACGGTGGTTCACACAACGGCTGCATGATACCTCAGAATCTGTACCACAAATGCGTAGTGATGCCTGAAGCCTGTTGTTCATTTCAAAGTTGAATAAAGTATAGGAGATTCTATTTTGATAAAAGACATAGAATTACTAGCAGCAATGTGTTCTTTGCAAAACAAGCAATTTCTTTTTCATAAAATAACTTTGTTAAAATTTTAAACTCCATTATATTATTACTCTACAGAAATCATACCACTCACACTTTCATGGTATTACACATAGTACATTCATAAATAACAGAAACCAGTCAACAATTACATTGACATTTCTCTGAGCTTTCTCAAGACAAAGAAAAATAAAAATCACCTGCAGCAAACATTGGTAAAATGTCAGGACTTCCCCAACACCATGCATGACGGCTCTCATTGAGAACTGAATCAAACTCCACAGGGTTTTCCTTCCACCCTCTTGCTATTGCACTTGGATCTTCGTAAAAGCCAGCAATGATAGCCACATGCCCTGGCCTAGATTCTGTTGGGACTCTGGTGTGAGAAACCCCCCATGTACCTTGCTCTTCAATAATAGATCTGAAAAAAGGGTAGCATTAGAGGGAACATCATTGTATATACAAGCAATTAAAAACAAATATCTGCAATATGGAAAAGATTTAAGTTTATCCTAATACAGGAAAAATACATGAACTTGGAATTTGTAAGGATTTTCATGATGAACTAGGTACTGTACATGCAATTCTGAGAAATCTACAATGTAAGCTGTGCAGTGCTAATGCAACTCTTATCTATAGGACCAATACAATCATAAATAATCCTTACATCGGAAAGACAACAACACTCATATTACGGCACAATATTATTAAAATACTACCCCACAAAACATTACTAATCATTACTTTAGATTCCTTAAGCAGTACTGTACAGTAATTGGTTTGGTGAATAACAGTAAGACAACCATTTGTATTATTACGGCTGGCAAATTACATAATCTCCCTAGTTCCAAATTTACCTGTTTATTTTAACATAAATCTGTTATACTTGAAAATTAATACCCGAGCTCTGAGAAAATTATGCAACTCCCAGACGGCAATATATAAAAACACTGAATTTCCAAAGGTCTCTTACATACACTCAAAACAAAATTGGGTGATTATATTACTTGAATTATTAAAACATCCTCTTACTTTGATTCTTAAACAGGTATTATGAGCAAGTACTGTACTGTTAAGAAATGTTTAAATATATTCTATAAAAAGTTACAACACTTATGCAAAAAGAATTATCACAAAATTAAATTACTCGAAATATTAAATCTGAAAAAATCCTTAGACTAAGACAAGAAAATATTTCACTATGAAAATTATACTATCACTTGTTTCACAGGAAATTAATTTATAAAAATATTTAATTTTGATAATCAATAAAAACAGTTAACACTTTACCAGTCTAATGATTAAATACTAAATGAAATTTACATAAATATAACTTACATGTTTTGGCTCACATGAGGTAACTGAACAGTTAAGCCCAAAATAAATACACTTCACTTTTTAACCTAAATCTCGCAGGATCAGTTACAAAAATTCATGTTATACAAATACTTTCATTAACACAATGCACTTGAAATCCCATTCAATGGATTTATCAACGCTTGAACACACTACACACGATAAATGTTGGATAAAAATCGTTAATCATGTTTGAGTGCCCACACACTTGATGCACTTGAGAGGCGAGGGCGGATGAACTTTGGCTCTTTCAAAGGGATAGGCTGGATCTCTTCTTCTCCTTACGATTTACTAGGGGCACATATATATTGACTTAAAACTTCTAAATAATTCTAAATAGATTATTCTCGTGGCTTAGGGGCAAGGCCTAGCGGCACCAAAGTTGCCAACTAATCAAGTAGCAGACGAATACCAACACACAGCGCGGATACTCTCTCTCAGCTAACTCCACCCACCAACCTCTCAAAACATTAAAAAAAAAGAGTAAATCTATTTCTAGAAATTTCATGTACAGTACTTTCTAACCACGTGGAAAATATAAGAATTGTGTAATCTTTCGTAAACATGATGTAATACCTCATATTATTACCTCGTGTGTGATACAGCATACCTAAAACGATATTACATAAGAGTTTGTGACAAAATACGTGAAATGAAAAAGTTAATTCTTAAAAATACCGTAAATTTACATACACTGACTTAAATGAGAAATACAATTGAATGAACGACGAAAGTCTTATGTAATTACATACAATTACTTAAACCTACATGAGAGGAACTCACCTTACGAGCTGGCTATACATCTCTTAAATACACAAATGAATATGAATAAAAAATTTACTCTATACTAGACCAGCTACATAAAGAGTATATTTAAAATACAATATACATTTTGAATTAATTTTTGTCTCCTTGTATTAAAAAATGGTTGAGAACTCTTATGTACACAACAACAAAAAACTGTATCTAAGGCTACACCAAAATCCTTTCATGAACTGAAAGCTATTATCTAAAAGGTAGGTATTCAATAATAAATAGAAAGCTGTAATGTATTACCATGCAAGATATGAATAATTTCTTCTGGTATATACAGTGGAAGCCTTTTCATTAACATTGAAAATTTGTAAATAATGAAAACTTCACTCAGTTACAAATCTAACTTGAGGAATTCATTTTAAAATATAAATGACTTAATATGACGAATTCGGAGATAATTTGTATTTTTCCTAACAATACAAACCTTTAGCTATTCATTAGGGGTTATTACTTTTAGCTAAGCTGAAAGAACGAGCCATTAAAATTTAGCGAGGGTTTACTACCCATTCCGCTCCCACTCACACACCAGTGATTTAACTTACTTGGCTTGGAGGTAGGACTTCAAGAGGGATAAGGCTGGTGGGTCAGTTTGTATGAATAGCTGAAGTTTTGTATTGTTAGGAAAAAAATGGATTTTTGGGTGAGATAGCCATGTCGTCCTGATGGAAGGTTCCTTTAGGTAGCTTTCTAAGGGATATTTTCTACAGTGATACTCCCAGAGAATTAACCATAGGTCTCCATAATTCTAACTCCTGGCGCGAGTATCCTTAATATAGCTTCAAGGATCTCACATATCAGGGGACGTATTTTTTGATACGACACAGCAATCTTCACCCCGAATAGATTTAGCTGCATCATTTTACGGGACACTGAACACTAGCACTTTTAACTATTTCACATTAGATCTTAATAGACCTTCCCGTTGCGAGAGATTATACTCTTTCGCCAAGGGCTAGAAAGAAAATACAAATAGGTTACTGTATATGATTAATATTAGTATTCTCAAAATCGAAATATTAAATAATGATACGGGTATTGTGAAACGATAACGATCGTCAAGAGTACAACGTAACGTAAATTAACTTTACGCTTGTGAAATCTCTATATAAATCGAAAATTAACAAAGGAAATATACTAATAGGCCAAACATATATTTAAAATTAATATATTTCCCTATATTATAAAAATTAAAATAGTTATGCTTAGTAAGTTAATAATTTAAACATTTCTTGCAAGAAAAGAAAATAATTCACATATTTGCAAGTCAGGCTAAGTAGATTACGTCACAGGATTGTGACGTCATCACGATGGCGGACTGATTTCCTTCAAGGCATTCAGATCTTGCCTAAGAGTTTACGTCATATAATTGTGACGTTATTGTTTTATGTTTAAATGTTTTTCCTTCCATTATAACTTTAATTGTTCGTTAGTAAATGAAGTAAGGGGAGAAAAAAAATCCTTGATCCTATCCATTTCAATCTTACGAACATAGAAAAGAAAACAAATACACACATGCCCTCTGCTACAACTGTGTGGGAATCAAGAGCAGCTTGAAAGCCGGTCTAGCCCTACACACAAAGTTTAACAACAGAGGAGCCATCTTGAAAATCAAGTTAAATTAAACTGTCCAAGTTGGACCAACAAAAAACTATCTTATTTTGAATGAAAAGGAAAATCCAATATCTTCGATAGTTGAAAAGGCAGCGAACGCCATTAACAATAATCACACAAAAGGTAGATCACCAAATTGTAGAATAAAGTAAGATATCAGCAAAAAGCATTTCCTAGGTGTTGACTCGACCAACGGCAGGGAATTTCTGAGGAAGGCTGGGAATAGTTCTGGTAACCTATGAGAGATGGCGTTCATGTATGACCATCTAATGTCATGGCGGCGATTGCCGCGAAATTTGAATTTCTGCTGTGCGCGCAACGAAACGCGGGATTTAAGCTATATATATGTAACTACCAGGGAAGTTACATATTTAAAAATATCGAACCTTATCCATAAATTCTAGGGGATATATGTCCCAATCCAAATTAATAAGGAACGATATGGTGAGGTTAAACAATGGGAATTACTTTACTAACGTATACATAACGAGTTAGGCTAACCTAACTCCGGTGGGGGCCGCGGCCAAGGTTGGTACCACCGGGGTCCCCGGCGTATACGAAAAGTAAAGTTACATATCGGAAGAGGAATAATCAAATAGTATGCAATATCTTCACTAGTATAATTCGCCTAACTAGCTAGAAAAAAATTTTTATAGCTAAATACCGGGAGTGTCGCATTACTGACTAAATAAAATGGATTTATGATGAGCGACAGCGGTCTTAAAATGGCCGCCTCCGGTGTCGGCTACGCTCAACCAAACACTCTTAAATCATACAAATTTAACTGTGAGAAGGGAGCCTTAAAATTATACACAGGAAAGATTAAATACTCAACTTCCCAGAGGATGAAGATGCTGAAGATTGCATGATAATATTCCAAGATGCTGAAGATTGCATGATAATATTCCAAAAATCCGTAACAAACACCAGGAATAGCGTGGGAGTGCACTTAGCTTAAATGCTACAGATTAAAGGAATGATGGGCCGTAGTAGTACTGAGAGGAGGTCCACCAGATACCTTGATAACGGCTCCCCTTTCGTTCCCCACTCTTCCCCCCTCAAAGAGTTAAATCTATTCAAAGTGAAGATTGCTATGTGTCGTATCAAAAAATACGTCCCCTGATATTATGTGATATCCTTAAAGCTATATTAAGGATACTGTACTAGTGCCAGGAGTTAGAATTCTGGAGACCTATGGTTAATTCTCTGGGATTATCACTGTAGCAAATTAGAATTCTGGAGACCTATGGTTAATTCTCTGGGATTATCACTGTAGCAAATTAGAATTCTGGAGACCTATGGTTAATTCTCTGAGATTATCACTGTAGCATATTAGAATTCTGGAGACCTATGGTTAATTCTCTGAGATTATCACTGTAGCAAATTAGAATTCTGGAAACCTATGGTTAATTCTCTGGGATTATTACTGTAGTAAATTAGAATTCTGGAGACCTATGGTTAATTCTCTGCGATTATCACTGTAGCAAATATCCCTTAGAAAGCTACCTAAAGGAACCTTCCATTAGGACGACATGGCCAAGCTCAAAAATACAAATTATATCCGAATGTCATTTGTTCCGTAACTGCAATACAAACCTACGCTATTAATTAGGGTGACTTACCCATTAGGAGGGTGGACATCCCTACCAAACTAACTTTTGGTTTTACCCGGGGGCTCCTTATTTTGAATAGGTGTGTACCAAAAATAAGGAGTCCCAGCACCTCGCTAAATCTTGCTACGCAAGATCCGCAGCCTGCGCAAGCTTTGTGTCGAGATGTTCAAAAGTGTGACTGTCCAGGTAAAAGTTATTCCGAGTCTATTGTAGGAAAACTGTTGTAACCAGGACTTTCCTAATACTGTACTGTACCATCTCGCAAGGGTATGGGGGACGCAACAGTATTAGCTTAATACTAGGAACACAAGGGAGCATGGTTTACCTGTAGTGGTCTGAGGTCAGCTTATGCAGAGAACCCAGGATGCTGCGCTTTCCTCAAAAGAGGGGAGGATGAAGAAAAGAATAAAAGCCAGCCAAACCATTCACGCAGACTAAAACTGGGTAAGTGCCCTCAACCTTCTGCTACTTGTAAAATAAGGAGCTTGAGGTATTATATTAGCTGTTGTGCAACCACCACAGGGCCGATAGAAAACATATCGAGCCTCCTGTGGGTCACATCTTGTAGGTAGTGGGCTGTGAACATGTTTTAACGTTTCCACACCACAGCCTGTAGAACCTGCATCACCAAGAAGTTTCTTTTGAAGGCCAGGGATGTAGCTACGCCCCTGACATCGTGGGCTCTGGGTCGATGTGAAGGAGGAGGATCCAGATTCAGGGCATGGTCTATAACCTTGCAAATCCAGGCAGAGATGGAATTCTTAGTGACCCTCCTCTTGTTCCTCCCTGTGCTGACGAAAAGTGCAGACACACGGGGACGGGCTGCAGCTGTTCTCTTGAGGTACAACCTTAAACTCCTCACTGGGCAGAGTAAGAGATAATCAGGGTCATCAATTACAGAGCGGAGACTCGAAATCCGGAAGGAGTCGAATCAGAGAGCCGCTACTCCAGGATTCTAAGTTTTGGCTACAAACTCAGGGACGAAGCCGAACGTTACAAGTTCACTAACTCGCTTGACCGAAGCTAAATCTAGTAGGAACAACGTCTTACAAGTGAGGTAGCAATCTGTTGCCTGGAGTAATGGTTCATAGGGGAGGTCTCGCTTCAGACTGAGAACAGATAAGTTCGTAACTCCGTATGAGCAAGGAAAGTTCTAGCGATGAGGAAATATCCATCCCGTTGCGTCTCAGGGCTAGCCTTAAGGCTGAGCGATAGCCTTTAACCGCCGAGACTGAAAAGCATATTTCTTCACGCAAATACATGAGGAACTCTGCTATTGCTGGAATTGTGGTATTGAGAAGAGAGACACCCTTTCCATGACACCAACCAAAGAAGACCTTCCACTTTGGCTGATAGACTGCTGCTCATGGTTTCTGCAGGTATCCAGATATCCTCCTCGCAACTTGTTGCGAAAATCCTCTCTGAGTGAGGAGATTCTGGATAGTCTGCAGGCGTGACTTCATTACAGCTTTGTGGAAGATGTTGGCATGTGGTTGTTCAAGTAGATCGTGTCATGTAGGGAGTTCTCTTGGAGACTACGTCAGGAGGTGCAGAAGCTCCGGCTACCATTTGGCAATATGCCATAGCGGAGCTATGAGTCATTGGGAGGTTGACTGATGTTCTGGCCTTGCTGAGTACCCTTCTCTGACAGAACAGGAGAAAGGCGTAAACGTCGATGATGTCCCACTGTTGTTGGAATACCTCTTGCCAGAGAACCTTGGAGTCTGGGACTGGGGAGCAGTTCAACGGGACCCTGAAGTTCATGGCCATTGTGAAGACATCCACGGTCGGAGAACCCCACAAAGTCAATACTTTGTTGGATAGGCCATGGGGCATACAGCAATATTGTTCACTTTTCTTTGACCCACCCTGCAACTATCCAATTTTTTTATATGTTATTCAGTATGTTCTTAGCTACAAAAAAATACAATGTTCTCCAAAAATAACATTAATTAGTAATTACTAATTATTAGCCTCCTAATATTCAACAGGATTTAGTTCAATTTCTTGCCACTAGATGGCTCTGCACAGGTTCTTATCCAATAAGAGCATTAGAAACGGAATCTCGCGCTCTTGCCACATCTCTAATGCGCGGTTGACATATTTCTCTCAGATGCGGAAGATAGCGTGTTTTAAAAGGTACAATTCCACTTTACATCATCATAACTCAACATTATCTCAACTCAAGACATCAAATTCTTTTCCGTTCCTGGTATTTTGCTGTAGTGTTGGTTAAAAAGGTTCGTAACTCAGTTTTGTTGATCAATATTGCATATATATATATATATATATATATATATATATATATATATATATATATATATATATATATATAGATATATATATATATATATATATATATATATATATATATATATATATATATATATAGATAGATAGATAGATAGGTAGATAGTGTGTATTTGTGTGAGGCTGTTTGCCTCAGTAGCTAAAAACAATTTCAAGGTCACATGTTTTATAAAATAAAATTATAATAGTGAATCACTTGCATAATGCTTGAATTAATTTATTGGCATTACAGCAGCAAAGGTCACGATACCCGAATCTGGTGTTTATCAGTCAGGGATGTTACCTCATTGGCCACCACAACCATCAGTAAAAAAAACAGATGCTTTTGACACGGGCTCTTGCAAGAATTTTGGGCTCATGAGCACGGGCTTCCAATTGCATCCCAAAAATCAACTTCAATATGTAACATCAGACTTTGGGAGTCTGGTATGAGCACCAGTGAGTCACTAGGTAATATCTGAGACACTTTATTTGCTACTAGCAAATTGGTATAGTGTTCTACGTACCACAAAGTAATGTTTATTACTTCAAAGTCTTCAAAGGTCTTTCCAAGTCTCTCCGGGCTTGGGACCAGCTTCAGTTCGTATTCTTTATTGATAGAGAAGTATAGCAGTATTCATCATCATCATCATCTCCTCCTCCTACGCCTATAGACGCAAAGGGCCTCGGTTAGATTTCGCCAGTCGTCTCTTGTCTCGAGCTTTTAAATCAATACTCCTCCATTCATCATCTACTTCACGCTTCATATTCCTCAGCCATGTAGGCCTGGGTCTTCCAACTCTTAATAGTGCATTATTAAGAATATATTAAAATGAAAGTCTTTCCTAAAGTATGCTTTCAAAACATTTTGAAAAAAAAAATGGAAAATTAATGCAACTTAAAATAAAAATAGGAAACTTAATATAAGGAATTTTCCTTAGTCAAAAATATCTATAAAAGTCCTGTTTCTGTGAATGAAGCGAGGTACAAGAGATTCCACTTTTGTTACAGGACAGACACTGCACTGCCACCAAATCTTGACTCATTGGAGAATCACATTAAACGGGCCAACTACCAAGCTGCAATACATAGACGTTGTCTTCAGACAAATATGGAAGCTCTAAATCCTGTGGGAAATGGATGGAAAATGGAACAGAACTGTTTGAAAATAGTGTGGAACTCTTTTCCAATTGCACCGGAGTCAATTCTGAAAAGTATTTCTTGTTCCTGCCGGAAATCAGGATGTAATCAAGGGAACTGTTCTTGCCGTGCAAACAACCTGAAATGTTCAGATTTGTGCCACTGCACAAACTGTGAGAATACATCAACTGATGAAGATAGCCTGATACGAGACACCGACTCTGATGATGACATTAACGAGGAAGGCGAGCTATGAGTAAGTTGAAAATGATTATAATCAGGCACAATTTTTAGCATGAGGTTGAGCATGAGCATGGACTGAAACTGACATTACTAACAATTTTGATTTTTAGAAAAATGTCTTTTACAAAAAGTTACTTTAAATGAAAAAAACACTTTTTATCTAGCACAAACGGAAACTGTATCAGCATTAGGCATATTCCCTGATAGAGAAGAAGACTCATTTTAAAAAACTATATTATGTAATTTGTAAAAAAATAAAATGTCTATATAATTGTATACTTATCTTAATATCATAGTCTTTCTTTTAAGATATCCTTTTTGGTAAACCATGGACAGAAATTGTGAAAAAAACATTCCTCCCAATGGAGAAAATGTGAATTTCATAGGTTAATGTATTTCGCCTGTAGTGGGTTAATGTGCAACTTTACAGAGGAGAACATTGCATTTTTGGAAAGAGCACCCCAAAATTACATTGGAACAAGTTTTTTCTGGTAGTTGCGAGGAGGGTCAATCAAACTCATTATTTAGGCATCTTTTGTCAGCATGCCCCACGGCCTAGAATACTAGATGATCCAAAGACCACAAGGTACTCACTAACTGAGATGCTCTGCTCAGGTTGACGGCGAGCACATTCCGCTTGCCCGGAATGAAGCATGCCAATAGTGGTATCGAGTGAATCTTGGCCCATCTCAGTATCTTTACTGCTAGATGGGATAGAGGCTGCGAAAAGGTACCTCCTTGTTTGTTGGTGTAAGCGCACTACTGGGGTGTTGTTGCTCATCACCACCGCTGGGGCCTGCCAGGAACTGGTGGAACTGTTGAAGGGCCAGAAAGACTGCCTTCATCTCTAGGAGATTTATGTGGAAGTACTCTTCTGACCCTGACCAAAGGCCTGTGGTCGTGTGGTGCAGCACATGGCAACGCCCCCCGCCCCTTTTTTTTTTTTTTGAAGCTTCTGACGAAAGCATCAAATCTGGGGGGAGGATGAGATAATCTACTCCCTTTCATAGGTTCTCATCTGACACCCACCATTCAAGGTCCATCTGTTCCGCTGATCCCATGGGGTCAAGAAGTCCGGGGAGTCGATGGCCTGATTCCATCGGGACTTGTCGCAACTGGAGAGATCGAATCCTGAGGCGACCATTGGGAACTAGACGGGCCAGATATGAAAGATGTTCAAGAAGACGTAGCCACGTCTGGGCTGGAAATTCTTCTCATGTGAGAAAGGTCTTGCCTCATTATCCTATCGTCTGATGGGAAGGCTTTGTGGAGATTGGTGTCTATAATCATGCCTAAGTATACCAGTCTCTGCGTAGGAAGCAGAGCGGACTTCTCGAGGTTTACCATGATCCCCAGATCTTGCCAAAGTCTCAGAAGTTTGTCTAGGTGTTGAAGAAGGGTTGCCACCTAGTCCGCTAGGAATAGCCAGTCATCCGGATAACGGAAGAGACGGACGGATGCCAATCCTGTGCCCCCAAGATGATACTAGGGTGAACACTCTAGTGAAGACTTGAGGTGCTGTGGAAAGACTGAAGCACAGCACCTTGAAATGGTATTTCCTGGTGTCTAGGCTGAATCTCAAGTACTTCCTTGAAGACGGATGGATTGGGATCTGGAAGCATGCGTCCTTTAGGTCCAGTGTGCACATGAAGTCCCATGGTCTTGCTGCTTGTCTGACTGTGTCTGCCGTCGCCATCTGAACAGAGTTTGCTGGACAAACTTGTTCAGAGCTGAGAGGTCGATGACATGCCTTCAGCCTCCAGACACCTTTTTCACAAGAAAGAGTCAACTGAAGAAGCTTGAAAACTCGTCGAGGACATCTTGGAGAGCGCCCTTCTTCAACAGGGTCTGGACTTCTGCCCAGAGGGCTAGCCCCTTTGCTGGTCCCATTGCAAAGGAGTCTATTGACACTGGATTCCTGATCAGGGAAGGGAGAGATGTTGTGAACGGGAAGCGATACCCTGAACGAATCACGGAGATTGTCCAGAGCTCGGCCCCGAGTTACTTCCACCTGTCCCAGCAACTTTGTAGGCATCCCCCCACTGGTGGATAAGCGGGGGGTATGTCTTTCCTGGCGTTTGCGTCCTCGGTAGCTACCTCTGGGAAATTTTCCTCCCCTGAAAGACTTAGTGCCTTTCCTGTCTTTATTCAGAAAGGGCTTTTTAAACACTGATGTCTTCGCTGTTGCCTTGTTCGTCACGATCTTTGTTGGATGGGACTGCTGAGGAGCTGGTGGTTTATAGGGCTTGGATGTCAAAGCCCTATGGAGGAGGGAGTCCTGATGGGACTTCCTCCATCTCTCAGCAGCGTGTTCCACGTCCTTTTGCTGAAACAGAGAGGTCCCCATTAAAGAGAAGTTCCTGAGCCTAGCAATCTTGGCATTTGGGACCTGCTGGTGGAATATCTCAGACACCGCATCTCGAAATTTCAGGATGGTGTTTGCCCATAAGTTCAAGACTTGATGGGTGAGAAACTCGATGGTGCGTGTGCCTGAGAGGCATAAAGTTTCCATCGCTTTCCCGGTGTGTTCCTTTGAGAAATCCTTGGTTCGCACCAGGATTCCCAGGGTCCCCAACCAAAGATGAGGCCATGAAGTAGCCTGCATGGCACACTTAGTGACCTTCTCCTGGTTGAGGATCTCTGCTGCCAAGAACGAGACATAACGGCCAGAGAGCCTCTCTAGTGAGACTCCCTTGGTGAGTACTTCCAGAGTGTGATGGAGAGGAAGAGCTGGACGTGGCTCGTTCAAGATCTCAAAATACACCCTCTGTTGGACGTGAAGAGGTAGGAAAAGTTTGGAGGTAGAGCCGGAACGTTGGGAGGAGGAGAGCTTGGAGAGCTGTTGGGCGATTTAGCCCGGGCACTATTTAGCCCTTGAAACCAGGGCAAGGCTGCACTGGTCTTAGAGGGCTTCTGAGTGCCGAAGACACGGTCTGAGACTGAGCCTTTGCCCTCTTGTGGGGGTACCTCCGGGTCCGAAAACCCGTTGATTACCCTAATTAGAGTCAGAACCTGCCAGAATGCAGGTTCTGACTTTCTGCTCCCCCTCCAATGTGGGACTAGCAGCGAAGTCTCCTTCTTCCACCCCCCGAGAGCTCCTATCGGAGTGGGTCGCAGGCATCCCTAGAGTGAGTAGTGGCTCCTGTAGGCCTGGAGGTCCTTGAAGAGGATTTCGGAAGAGTCTTGGAGTCCTTAGATTCATTCCGAGGAAGGAGGTAGGACTAAAGCATTGAAGGCCGAACAGGATTGTCCCTCCTGACTTCCATCGGTGGTGGAGAACTCTCCGTGCGAAGAGAAACTTCCTCCAAAGGTGGAAGGGAGGAAGTTCGGACATCACGCGACTCCCTCGCTAGAGGTGAGTTAGGAGAGTGTCTCGCGGGAGAGACTTGAAGGCCTAACAGGAGTTAAGCTTCACTCTAGGGGATGTGATCGCGTCTGAGACTCCTCTTCCTCTTCAGGGGAGAAGAAGCCAAGGTTCCTCATGGTAGGTTTTCTGGTGCCGATGGAAGGGAGGTTAGAGATGAGCATGATGACATGGCAGGCCCGAAGGATTGCACCACTGTTCTGACAATGGCACCGAACCAGGGCTGTTTGCTGAAAGACGCACTGTCGGACAGATCCCCTGAAAAGAAAGGGACCGAAGGTCCCCTGTGAGGAGTCTCAACCGATGTTGGTGGTGGGTCTGCATTTGTAAGACGAACCTTCGGGATCGTGAACCCTTCTGTGGAGCCTTTCCCTTTCCCCGTTGATTGCGCTGTAATACGTTTGCGGGGAGGGGAGTGAGGCGATGGCGACCAGTCACAGTCTTTATTGTGACGTTCCTTGCATATTTGAGCCTGTAGAACCTGTTTAGATGGTTTGCGCAATTGCGTAGGAGAGCGCTGATAAGCCAGAGAGCGCTTGCGTGCAGGAGTGATGGCACGCAGTACGATGCTGCACAGGAAACTGAGAGTTTGCAGGTGAGTGCAGGCGAGAAGGTGGGTGCCGGCACGCATGTGAGCGCTAGCAAACCAGACAGTGTTAAAGCACAGGACAGCGCTGGCACGCAGGAGAACGACACTGCGCGTGAGCGCATTGACGCGTAGGAGAGTGCAAACAAGTTGGCGAGTGCTGTAGCGCTAGTAGGTAAGTGCTGAGGCACCGAAGGGCGCTGAAGCGCTGCAGAGCGCTAACGCCACGGGAAGCGTTGGTGTGCTGGAGGGCGCTGACGAGATGCGGGTGAGCGCTGGTGCACTAGAGGGGGCTGGCAAGCGTTAGCACACAGCTAAACACTTAGAAGGTGCAGCACGAACAGGCAGATGATGAATCGGTGACATGAACGGTGAAGGCAGGTCAGCAGCTCGGCGTGAAGGTTGAACTGGAACCATGATGTGCTCTTTAAAAGGGTTAACATTCACTAACGGGGTTCGCGAACGATCCACAGATGAGTCCATGACCGAAGTCTGAGGACTAATTGTAGCATTGTCAGGAGCAGGCCCAGGAACAGGTGAAGGTCGAGAGCTGGAAGACGACTGAAGCGAAAGCTCCTCTGCGGGAGACGGCTGCGAGGAAGAGCCGCCTTTTCACCGATGGTGAAGGCCCACCCCTAAGGCGAAGGGAAGGGAGAGCTATCTGTCGAAGATGCCCTCTGGGGGCCAGTGGATCTGCAAGCTGACCTTTAAAAGCAGCAGTCCTCTGCAGAAGTCTCTCCATGAGTGAACTCCCCTAAGGAGGAGAAACACTCGCAGGAGAGACCGAAGAAAGACTAAGTACCCCCCTCGAAGGATGAGCTGGAAGAGGGGGAACAAAGTCAGCAGCAACATTTGGAGTGTCTGAAGGTGCAGGGGCATCAGCAGCGGCCACAGAAGACGCCTCAGACACCACCACGTCGATACACGGGGGAAGACAGAGACAAGGTCTCACCCGGGGGGAGAGGTGGGGCCGCTTCGCTAGGGGAAACATCACCATTTCTCGAGGACCGGGGTTGCCTGTAAATTAATGAGTCTACACCACTACCCTTCGGAGGAAGGTCAGGAAGCGAAAGAAGAGGTCTTGGGTTTTCCCCCTTTCGAAAAAGCCTTCGAAGGAGAAATATCAAGCTTTGACTTCTTTTTCAGCCGTCACCCAAACCTTTCCCACTGGGAGGCAGACCACTCCCGACACTCACTACACCTGTTACCACTATCACACCGTTGACCTCTGCAGGTGCAACAAAGGGTGTAGCAATCGGTGTCCAAGGCCGACATGAAGGTTCCCCAGGGCCGACCTTCGAGTCCAGGGCAAGAAAGCATGGTCGTAGAAGTCACCACACACACACACACTAGAGTAAGAAAAAGCACAAACAAAAGCATTAAATGGCAGTCCAAATAGAAGGATGAAGAACGGCAACGACCGTGCACCATCCGAACCAAAAGCAAAGTGAGCTAAATCACCAGTGTGTGAGCAGAAGCGGTAGCAAGCTACTCCCCTACCCCCCTAACTAGTGGAATGGGTAGTTAACCCTTGCTAAATTTTAATGGCTCGTCCTTCCAGCTTTGCTAAAAGTAATAACCCCCAATAAATAGTGTAGGTTTGTATTCCAGTTACGGAACAAAACTTTATTAAGAAATCTAATAGAAAAACTTCAAGTAAAAGCTAACAGTATACATGTACTAATATGCTACACTAAACTTGTTTAGAGGAATGTGGATTTTCTTTCCTGCAAACCAGACTTTTAAAGTAAAAGAATTCTTTAATTAAATATAATGGAACCAGTTACATTTACCAAATATTACATCTCTTCTAGTTTCAGATACAAAGACTTTACGGCATAATATCCACTGCAAATCTGAAGTTTGTGTATTGCTTTAGTCACCAGTAGGCCAGCATTATCACCGTAAATCATTGAATATGATAGCTTGGTGGAAAAATACTTTGAGAGATATACTTATACTGATGTCCTAAAACTAAATTACTATAGCATGCATAATGATTTGAGGTAAAAATAAATCATACTATACAGTACAAGGCAACATATGCATGCAACCTTGGTCCATTGACAGTATTGCATTTCTTACACATACTGTACTACCAGAAACTTTAGCAAAAAGGTAATCAAATAGATGCACAGATTGGACCTTCATATGCTACCTTACGAAGTAAGATTATTTTTCATAATCATGGATTACCAATCAATAATCAAAATTAATTTAATGACAAAAAATTAATTCATGTACAGTGGTACCCGAGAGTTCAAACTTGATTTGTTCCAAACGGACATCACTAATTTTTTCGAACACTTAATAAATTTTTCCTATAAGAGTGAATTAAATATGATTAATTCATTCCAGACACCCTAAAAACACTAATTCTTAAACATTTATACAAAAAGTTTATAATACAAAAAATAAAACAAGAACTACTAATGATAATAAATTTTTACGGTTATATTTTGGTAGTCTTCCACACATTTACATTCAAATTATAATGTATCTTTAATTCCATCACGGCTCTCAATCTTACAATACGTTAAAAACCCAAATGGAGCATTAGTATGAATTTGGATTACAGGTAAGAAAAATGACAAATTTGTAGATAATCTTTATTTTTCCTAACGATACAAATCTTAGCTATTTATTTAAAGGTATTACTTTCCGCGTAGCTGAAATGACGAGCCATTAAAATTTAGCGAGGGTTAACTACCCATACCGCTAGTTAGTAGAGGTAGGGGGTAGTTTGCTACCGCTCCCACTCACACACCGGTGATTTAGCTCACTTTGCTTGGAGGTAGGACTTCAAGGGGGATAGGGCTGGCGGGCAAGTTTGTATAAATAGCTAAGGTTTGTATTGTTATGAAAAAAAAAATTATCTACGAATTTGTCATTTGTTCCATAACTGGAATACAAACCTATGCTATTTACTTAGGGGTAACTCACCCATTAGGCAGGGTGGACGTCACTGCCAATCTGGCTTTTTGGCTTTACCTGAGGGCTCCTTATCTGAGTATGTTAGTACTCAAAAATAAGGGGTCCCTGCGCCTCACTGAAACCTTGCTACGAAAGGTCAGCGGACTACGCAAAGTGTGTGTTGAGATATATAGAAGTGTGATCGTCCAGGTAAAGTTATTCCGAGTCCTTAGTAGGAAAAACTGTTGTAACCAAGAGTTTCCTAATACCACCTCGCCAAGGTATGGGGACGCAACAGTATTACTTTACTACTAGGTACACAAGGGAGCATGGTTTATCTGCAATGGTTTGAGGTCAGCTTGTGCAGAGAACCCAGGATGCTGCTTTCCCCAAGAGAGGGGAGGATGAGGAAAAGAATAAGAGCCAGTTAAACCAGGTAACAGTGCCCTCATCCTTCTACTACTTGTCCAATAAGGAGCTTGAGGTATTATACCAGCTGTTGTGCAGCCACCACAGGACCGATAGAAAACGTATTGAGTCTCCTGTGGGTCACGTCTTGCAGGTAGTGGGATGTGAATGTAGTTTGTCATTTCCACACCTGAGCCTGAAGAACCTGCATCACTAACAAGTTCCTCTTGAATACCAGGGACGAAGCTACGCCCCTGATATTGTGAGCTCTGGGGCGACGTGAAGGAGGAGGGTCTGGATTGAGTGCATGATCTATGACCTTGTGAATCCATGCTGAGATAGTGTTCTTGGTGACCCTCCTCTTGGTCCTTCCTGTGCTGACAAAGAGTGCAGGTACACGAGGACGGGCTGCGGCTGTTCTTTTAAGGTACAGCCTAAAACTCCTCACTGGGCAGAGTAAGAGATGATCAGGTCATCTGTTACAGAACGAAGACTTGAAATCCGGAAGGAGTTGAATCATGGATCCGCTACTCCTGGGTTCTGATTCTTAGCAATAAACTCAGGGACAAAGCTAAACGCTACCTCCCCCCATCTCCTTGAATAGGCGATGTCGTATGAGCGACCATGAGGTTCGCTGACTCGCTTGGCCGAAGCCAAAGCTAGCAGGAATACCGTCTTCCAAGTTAGATGGCGATCTGTTGCCTGGCGTAATGGTTCATAGGAAGGTCTCTTAAGAGACCTGAGATCTCGAACCACGTTCCATGGGGGAGGTTTCACTTCAAACTGAGGACAGGTAAGTTCAAAACTCCGTATGAGTAAGGAAAGTTCTAGCAATGAAGAAATGTCCATTCCGTTCAGTCTAAAGTCTAAGCTTAACGCTGAGCGATAACCTTTTACCGCTGAGACTAACAGGCGCATTTCTTCCCGCAAATATACGAGGAACTGCGCTATTGCTAAAACAGTGGCATAGAGAGTAGAGATACCCCTTCCACGACACCAACCACAGAAGACCTTCCACTTTGCCTGGTAGACTGCTGCTCATGACTTTCGCAGGTGTCCAGACATCCTGATTGCAACTTGTTGCGAAAATGCTCTCTGGGAGAGGAGATGCTGGATAGTCTCCAGGCATGAAGTCGTAACGAAGCTAAGGCTTTGTGGAATACGTTGGCATGTGGCTGTTTGAGTAGATCGTGTCGTGGAGGGAGTTCTCTTGGAGGCTCCGTCAGGAGTTGCAGATGGTCCGGAAACCATTCTGCGTGATGACATAGCGGAGCTATGAGAGACATTGAAAGGTTGACCGATGTTCTGGCCTTGTTGAGTACCCTCCTCATCAGACAGAAAAGGGGAAAGGCGTAAACGTTGATGTTGTCCCACCGTTGTTGAAATGCATCTTGCCAAAGAACCTTGGGGTCTGGGACTGGGGAACAGTATAACGGGAGCCTGAAGTTCAGGGCCATTGTGAAGAGGTCCACTGTCGGAGAACCCCACAAAGTCAGGACTTTGTTGGCTACTAAATGATCCAAAGACCACTCGGTAATCACTATCTGAGATGCTCTGCTCAAGTTGCCGGCGAGCACATTCCTCTTGCCGGGAATGAAGCATGCCGATAGTAGTATCGCGTGGATCTCGACCCATCTCAGTATCTCTACTGCTAGATGGGATAGGGGCTGCGAAAAATTACCTCCTTGCTTGTTGATGTAAGCCACTACTGTGGTGTTGTCGCTCATCACTACCACTGAGTGGCCCACCAGGAGCTGTAGGAACTGTTGAAGGGCCAGAAAGACTGCCTTCATCTCTAGGAGATTTATGTGGAGGTACTCTTCTGACTCTGACGAGAGGCCTGAGGTCATATGGTGCAGCACGTGAGCCCCCACCCTTTTTTTGAAGCGTCTGATCCGGGGGGAGGACGAGAAGATCCACTCCCTTTCGTAGATTCTTGTCTGCCACCCACCACTCGAGGTCCGTCTATTCCGCTGATCCCATGGGGATAGGGTTGTCCGGGGAATCAAGAGTCTGATTCCACCGGGACTTGAGTCGCCAATGGAGAGATCTCATCCTGAGGTGGCCGTTGGGAACTAGACAGGCCAATGATGAAAGGTGAGAGGAGACGTAACCATGTCTGGGCTCGAAGTTCTTCTCGTCTGAGAAAGGGTCTTGCGAGCTTCCTCAGCCTACCTATTCTGTCGTCTGATGGGAAGGCTTTGTGGAGATTGGTGTCTATTATCATGCCTAGGTATACCAGACTCTGCGTAGGAAGCAGGAAGGACTTCTCAAGATTTACCACGATCCCCAGATCTTGGCAAAGCCTCAGAAGTTTGTCTCGCTGTTGAAGAAGGGTTGACACAGAGTCTGCTAGGATTAGCCAGTCGTCCAGATAACGAAGGAGACGGATGCCAATCCTGTGTGCCCAAGATGACACTAGGGCAAACACTTTGGTGAAAACTTGAAATGCTGCGGAAAGACCGAAGCACAGCACCTTGAACTGGTATTTCCTGTTGTCTAGGTTGAATCTCAAGTACTTCCTTGAAGACGGATGGATTGGGATCTGGAAGTACACGTCCTTTAGGACCAGTATGCACATGAAGTCCTGTGGTCTTATCGCTAGTCTGACGGTGTCTGCCGTCTTCATGCTGAAAGGAGTTTGTTTGACAAACTTGTTCAGAGCTGAGAGGTCAATGACTGGTCTCCAGCCTCCAGATGCCTTTCTTACAAGAAAGAGTCAACTGAAGAAACCTGTGGACCCATCGAGAACCTCCTGGAGAGCGCCCTTCTTTAACAGGGTTTAGGTTTCTGCCCGAAGGGCCAGCCCCTTCTGATCCCATGGCAAAGGAGTCTATAGACACTGGATTCCTGGTCAGGGGAGGGAGAGATGTTATGAACGGGACGCGATATCCTAGACAAATCACAGAGATTGTCCAGGGTTTGGCCCCGAGTTGCTTCCACCTGTCCGAGCAACTTTGTAGGCATCCCCCTACTGGTGGACTAGCAGGGGGAGTGCCTATCCTAGCGTTTGTGGCCTCGGCTGCTCCCTCTAGGATATTTGCCAAGGACAGGAAAGGGCTTCTTAGATACCGTCGTCTTCGCTGCTGTCTTGGTCGTCGTGGTCTTGGCTGGACGGGACTACTGAGGAGCTGGTGGTTTATAGGGCTTGGAAGTTAAAGGCCTATAGAGGAGGGAGTCCTGATAGGACTTCTTTCATCTCTCAGTGGCATGTTCCACGTCCTTGGGCTCGAATAGAAGGGCTCCCTCTAGAGAGGAATACCTGAGCCCAGCAATCTCGGCATTAGGGACTTGTTGATGGAACCTCTCAACACAGCGTCCCGACATTTAAGGATGGTATTCGCCCACAAGTTCAAAACTTCGTGGGCGAGAAACTCAATCGTGCGAGTGCCTCAGAACAGGAAAGTCTCCATTGCTTTCCTGGTACGTTCCTTGGAGAAATCCTCAGTCCGTACCAGGATTCCCAAGGTCCCTAACCAGACATTAAGCCATGAAGTAGCTTGCATGACATACTTCGTGACCTTCTCCTGGTTAATGATCTCGGTTGCCGAGAAAGAGACCTGTCGATTGGAGTCTCTCTAGAGAGATTCCCTTGGTGTGCTCTTCCAACAAGTGGTGGAGAGGAAGAGCTGGACGAGGCTCCTCCAGAATCTCAAAATACCTCCTCTGTTGTACACAAGGAGGTGGGAGAAGCTTATTGGTAGAGCCAGAACGATGGGAGGAGGCATATTTGGTGAGCTGTAGGGCAATCTTAGCCCTGGCATCCTTCAGCCCTTGAGACTAGGGCAGGGATGCACTGGTCTTTGAAGGTTTCTGGGGGCCAAAGACACGGTCTAAGACCATGTCCTTGCCCTCCCATGGGGGTGTCTCTGGGTCGGTAAACCCACTGAGAACCCTTATGAGAGTCAAAATCTGCCAGAGTGCATGTTCTGACTCTTTTTGCTCTACTTCCGACATTGAACTTGCAGTGAAGTCTTCTTCCATCCCCGAGAGCTCTTCCCAGGGTGGGTCGCGGACATCCCTCGAGTGACTGGCTGTCTCTGTACACTTGGTAGTCCTAGAAGAGGACTCTGACAGAGTCTTGGAGTCTTTGGGCTCCTTCCGAGGATGGAGGTAGTACTCCAGCATCGAAGGCTAAGATGTCGTGTCCCTCCTGATTTCCACTGGTGGTGGGGAACTCTCCGTGTGCGAGGAGGCTTCCTCCGAAGGTGGAAGGGAGGAGGTCCTTTCCTCACGCGACTCCCTCGGCAAAGGTGAGGTGGGAGAGTATCCAAAGGAAGATGCAGGAAGAGCTGGCCTTGATGGTCTAACACTCGCGCGAGCAAGATCTGAGCAGGAGAGCGCTGGCGCGTAGGAGAGAGCTGGCAAGCGCAAGTGGGAGTGTGTTGGCGCGCGGGCGAGCATATAGGGAAGATCTGACGCGCAGGCGGGCAAGTGATGGCGTGCGTGCAGAAGTGTTGGCGCGTAGGAGAGCACTGGCGTGCAGGAGATCGTTGGCATGTAGGAGAGTGCTGGCGCGCAGGTTGTAGCTGTCGTATAGGAGTGTGTTGGCGAGTAGGAGACCGAAGTTGCACGCGTACTGGGATTCCAGCTCGCGCAGAATTTTCGGTGATCCTTGGCGCGCTGGAAGGCGCTGAGGGCGAGCAGGTGAAGACACGCGCTTAAGTGTTGTAGAGCGCTGACGAGATGTTGGTGAGCGCTGGTGTACTGCAGGGAGTTGGCGAGCTGAAGAGCGTTGGCACCCGGCTGCACGCTTAGGTAGGCCCTTAGGAGGCTGTACAGGGAACAGGAATGGCGATGATAGGACGGCAGGTCAGCTGGCAGGTAGTACAGGAACAGGAATGTGCCCTTTGGAAGGGCGAACATCCACCGATGGAGATCGCGAACGATCTACAGAAGGGTCCAGGACCGAAGTTCGAGGACTACTAGTAGCGTCGTCAGGAGAAGGTCCCGGAACAGGGGAAGGTTGAGGGCCAAGAGACGACAAGCGTTGACTCCTCTGCGGGGGATGACTGCGAATGAGGTTGAAGTGCCGAAGAGGCACCTTTTCACTGATGGTGAAGGGCGACCTCTGCGACGGATACGCCCTCTAGGGGCCGTTGGATTAGCAAGCTGACTATGAGCAGCAGCAGTCCTCCGAAGAGGAGTCTCTGTGAGTGAACTCCCCCGAAGGGAAGAAACACTCGCGGGAGAGACAGACGTAGGACTAAGTTTCTCCCTCGAAGGATGATCAGGACCGGGGGAAACTAAGTTGGCAGCAACTGCCGGAGAGTCTGCAGAAACCACAGAAGACACCTATGACACCACGACGTCGACGAGCATAAGAGGATCTACCTCCGAAGTCGACGACGACGACTGCACACTTGCAGCCCGGAGGATGTGCTGCAGCAAGGAGTCCTTGGAGGGCGGACCCGGAAGCCCCAAGGACGACCATACCTGTAACACAGAAGACATAGACAAGGCCTCACCCAGGGGCCGAAGTGGGGCAGCTTTGCTAGGGGAAGCAACACCATCTCTCAAGGACCGGGGTTGGCCAAAATTAAATGGGTCTACGCTACTACTCGACAGTTTCTTGGAAGAGACCAAACGAGTAGGAGCTTCGGAGGAGGGTCGGGAGATGGAAGAAGCAGCCTTGGGTTTTTCCCCCTTCGAAGGAACCTTCAAAGAAGAAATATCCAGCTTAGACTTCTTCTGCCGTTGCCCAAACCTCTCCCACTGGGAGGCAGACCACTCCCGACACTCACTACACTAGTTATTGAAACCACACCGTTGACCTCTGCAGACGTGACAAAGGGTGTGGACTTAAGAGTGAAAAACATACTTTACATTCTAATACAATGATACGTAAATTATCATGCCCCAGCCCCTATTAAATATATAAAGAAAAATACCAAACTAGCCAGAACTCATCCATTTCTTGTATCGAATTCCAGTTTCACTGGTAGTTAAAGTATCATATATTTACCAAAATAAGTAAAAAGTCCTAAGTTAACCTAACTACTAAAGTAATATGATGGACCCAGCCTGCTGCAAACTACCCATGTATGCTTTGTGACCAGAGAATGGATAGCTATAAACTAGTTTGCAAGGTACTATAGTCAATTTTTTTTAGTGAGGTAGATTTGCACCGACTCGCAGGGATGTCCTTTTAGCTCGGAAAAGTTTCCTGATCGCTGATTGGTCGGAAGTATTTGGACAAAAATACTTCAGACCAATCAGCTATTAGGAAAATTTCCGAGCTAAATGGGCATCCCTGCGAGTCGGTGCAAATCTGCCTCACTAAATAAAAATTAACTATAGTTACTACCATTTAAGATACTTTAGCATATTCACATTACATACTATTAAGCCTACCACAAAAATGAGTGGGATGGGCACTGTTCCTTCTGGCCAACATACACGCCATAGTTGTACCAGTCTCTGTCCAAGCAGTCTAGGGGCAAGCATCTGTACACCACCAAACTTACGAAATTTAATAATAGGGGTATGTGTATGGTAGCTGCCACCTTTATGTATTATTACGATTAACTTAGAATACGGCAGTGTACGGGGATAGGTTTCATTGTAGTGTATTACAGGGCAATGTAACCTAGGAAAACAACTACTTTTCCTTATAGAAAAAAAATACGCTCTCTTCGAAAATGACACTCGTTCCCGTCGCAAATTAATAATTTCAGAAATATATATACATCTATATCCTCCAATAATGGGGGACCCCCAGTGGGAACTCGGGGTTTTGGGTGGGGAAAACATACTGGGGAATCGATATATAAACTTAAAATAAGCCTTTTCTTCTCTATACATTACCTTCTTGAAATTATAATAACCGGAGGAAAATACAAAACAGTATATCTGGATAAACTTTGGAGGCGCCGTTACAAAGATTGTGTCATGAAAAAATACAGTAACCAGTGCTGCCAACGTCCGATGTAGATCAAATGTTATTTTGTGACCTGTCATACTACTAGGCTAGGTTAGGTGGGTTTGATAGGTTCTGTCCCCTTTTTGTACTTTTTATATATTGAGTAAAACTTATATGGAGAAATTATTTAAAATACATATGGAAATATCTATCATTACTATCTTTAGTAATGTCAGCGTGCCGTTGGTAACTCTGTGTACCATACGTCAACGTTGGTAACACTGTGTATTATTGGTAACGTTGCTAATGTTATCGTTCGTTCGTAAGAGAAGTGACACCGTGCAACTCAAAGTTATCCGAATTGGTTGATCTGTTTGTTTCCGATTGAAATGAACATCAAATTCGGTTAATTCACGTTATTTACTATAGGAAAACAATTATATATCGTTTCCCCACCCAAAACCCCGAGTTCCCACTGGGGGTCCCCCATTATCGTAGGATATAGATGTATATATATTTCTGAAACTATTCATTTGCGACGGAAACGAATGTCATTTTTGAAGAGAGCGTATTTTTTTCTATAAGAAACAGTAGTTTTTTTCCTAGGTTACATTGCCCTGTAATTCACTACAAAAATACCGGTAATGCCACCCATTAGGTAGGTAGGTAAGGACACGTCTTGTAGGTTAGGTTAGGGGGAGAAAGTTTAGGATAGTTGATGTCCATTTTTAATGAACGCGTGAGGAACAAGGCCGCTGATATACAAAGGCTCCTAAAATTATTAAACTGAATCTTTAAATCGAGAACTTACCTCAGAAAAGGGGCTCTGGTAGTGTCATTGGGATAATTATAAAATGTATCGGCTCGCAGTCCATCGCCCACGATGAGGACCAGTCGCTCAGCAGAGGGCTCCTGGGTGTGTGAATGTGGTGTCATTCCATGAATAATAGGGGTTTTGAAATAAATGTCGAATACAGACCCAAAAAATATCAAATGAACGATAAACCCGGTTAATATGAGCCACATTTTGACAGCTAGATTCCACGCCGCATTGCGTCTCTTTGCAAGATATTCTACTTAATTGAAAATGTAAACAAAGATTAAATTAAGTAATGTTTCTATTAAATGGATAAGTATTGTTGTTTTAGTATATTTGTTTATTTTTCTCATCAAAATTAGATTATATGTTGTTATAATTCTTTTATGAAAACAGTAAAAATTACCATACTTCATTATTTCATTGCTTCATAAGTTATAGGCTTGGTAGCTCCTGAACTTGATAATCAACAAATGTTGTCTTGTCGAATAAGTGATCCAGTACACAACGGGAGGTCATAGCTCTTTAAATTAATTATTATATACATCCATGTTTAAATAAATATTTTACATAATTCAAAAACAACTTTTAACACTCTCTCTCTCTCTCTCTCTCTCTCTCTCTCTCTCTCTCTCTCTCTCTCTCTCTCTCTCTCTCTCTCTCTCTCGTGAGTCAATTGGTAGCCTACAGCAGTAATGTCAGATGGTATCAACACCGACTGAAGCTGACGTGAATGTGATAGGACACAGACGCCCACCCATTGACATGCTGGGGCGGCGACAAAGTTGCCCATCACCCACACATGATTCCCCTCACTTATGCCCCAACCAACGACCCCTACAGCCACTTACTGACGCCCATCAGCTACAGTTATGCTACTACCACTCCAGATTTGTAGCTTCTGTGAAGAAATGTGCTGACGGTCGTCAGTGGTAAAAAAAACTTGTAAGTAGGGTATTGTTTGTGGTGGTGGCCTCCCCTGTCACTAATCTTTTCTCTTTACATGATGCAGGTATTGATGTGCGGTTTTTGGTAGACTGGTGCTTGTTGTTCCCTTCTACCATTGTCCCTCTCTAGGGCATGACATAATCATTCTCAGCCTGCTGATGTCCACCTGGTAGCTGCCAACATATTTAAGATCATCATCCATGAGTACGAGACACTCACACTATCATTTTGAAATGCCAAATACCATTGGAAGTTTCTCGTTACCGACTTAACATTGCCAATAATTGGTGCAGATTTCCTCGCCAATTTCCACCTCCTGGTTGATGTAGCACATTGATGCAACACCAAAGCAGACTCATACTCACTGATCCTTCTTCAACCCACCACTCCGACCTAACACTATACATCAGTGCACCCACCGATGTCTAAGGTCACCGCCTCACATCACTTGAACTTCACTAAACGTCCACAGTTCCCCCACCCCCCTGCATGGTATTTATCACCATATCAAGATGACAGGGCACCTGGTGTTTGCCAGATTCAGGTGTCTGCCCCTTTATCTTTGGGCAGCTGCTAAATGAACGAAATGGGCATTTGTCAAAAGGCCTCAAGCCCATGGTCATCACCCCTGAAGAGGAGTGGCTCCCTGCACTCTTGTGGGGATTACAGGCATTTGAACAAGCAGGCAAAACCAGATAACTAATCCATCCCCAACATTGCCGACGTTACTTCCTACTTGCACAAAACAAAAGTATTCCCCATTAGTGACCTCCTGAAGGGGTATTGCCAGGTGCCCATGAATCGAAAAGACATCCTCAAGACCGCCATCACCAGCCCCTTTGGCACACACATTTAGTTACTCGTTTTTCGTCTTTCATAGTGCTGGGGCCATTTTTCAACACCTCATGGATGGCTTATTAGGGGACCTCCCTTCTGTGAATGTTATGTGGATGACGTGTTTGTGCTCTCTTCCTCCAAAGAAGAACACTTCCATCACCTACACAACACTCTCGACCACCTACGACAGAACGGCCTTGTAGTCCAGTATATCGAGTATACTTTTATCGCCAACGAAATATCGTTCTTGGAGCACTGCATCACTCCTGGAGGCATCCACCTCATCCCTGAGAAAATATCAGCTGTTTAGAACTTCCCCACACCCTCAACCATCAAAGCACTACAAAAATTCTTGGGCATGATAAACTATTATCACCGGTTCTTACCAGCCATCACTGCCACTCTTGCCACCCTAAATGCCTCCCTTGATGGCAAGCAAAAAGACCTGAAGTGGTGTCCTCTTCAGGAAGTGGCCTTTTGCAATGCAAATAATGCCCTATCAACTGCTGCTGATCTCACTTTTTCTGTGTCACATGCCCCTCTCCTTCTTTCCACTATGCCAGTGATGTTATAGGTGCAGTACTCGAGCAGGTGGTCAACAGCTCACCCCATACATTGCCCAAGGCAGAATCCGGCTACTCTACCTTTTAATGCGAATTTATGGCGGTGTATTTGGCTATCCATCACTTTTGTCACTTCTTAGAGGGTACACCCTTCATCATTTGCAAGGACCATATGTCCCTGGTGCACACATTCATTCAGTAGTACGACGCCTGGTCTACCCGTCAATGCTGACATCTCTCCCCCGTGGCTGAATACAACTACATCCTTCAACTTGTCCCTTGTAAAATGAATTATGATGCCGATGCACTGTCAAGAAATGCATTGACTACAATTCACTTGGGATTCGATTACAATTCCTTGGCATAAACCCAATTAATCTATCCAGAGTACCAAGTCTGCAAGACATTCTACACATCCCCCGTTAAGAAGACATTGCCCTCGATAACTCCAACTCCATCCTCCTCTGTGACATCAGTACTGGTAGACCATGACCATAGATACCTGTCACGTGCCGAAAGGTGTTTAATTTTATCTATGGTCTCTCACATCCCTTGTGCCACTCTACTGCACAGCTACTGAAGATGAAGTTCATTTAGCACGGCATTCCTAAGGATGCTAAGGATTGGGTCCGAGCCTGTACTTTATGCCAAACTTCAAAAATACATCGACATGCGAATTCAGGAGTGTTACCTTTCCTCAACCCCAATGTTGTTTTGCCTACATTCACATCAACATAGTACGCCCCCACCCACATCAAAAGGACACCATTACCTGTTCAGTGTCATTGACTTCTCTACTCATTGGCCTGAGGCCATCCCCATGCAAGGTGCAACATTTGCCTCATGTACATTTGCCTTACTCCGGGAGGATAGTGTGATTTGGTATCCTTGAGCATATTACTTCTGACAGAGGTATTGCTTTCACCTTTCAATTGTGGACATTAATAGAGAATCTCCTGGACATCACCCTACTTCAGACAACCACCTACAACCCTACAGAAGAGGAAATGGTTGAACGCTTTCATCTCACCCTCAAAACAGCTTTGATGTCCCACTGTAATGACTTATCTGGTTTATTCACCTTTCCTGGGTCCTTCTTGGATTAAGGTTCACTCCTACGGACGCCCTGTATGTATCAGCAGCTGAAATGGTGTATGGCAATCTGTTAGTTGTCCTTGTTGAATTTTTCCCGTCTGCAACCTCTTCCGACAATCTTCAGCCTCTATGTCACGTTGTGGGGAAATTTACTTCCTGCATCCAGTCTTACAAGCTCTCAGCAAAGCAATAGATACCAAACATATGTCTTTGTACGCACTGACACTTGTAAGCCACCACTAACACACCCTTACATGGACCCTTTCATTGTTATTCATCTCAAACCAAGGCTTTCCCATTAACATTAATTGCAAAGAAGACTGGGTCTCCAGTGATCACTCAAAATCTGCATATCTCCTGCAAGATGACCCGCATACAGTTTACCTTTCTAGGGCAGGGTGCAGTATTTCACAATTTCACATACATGTATGTTTTAAGGGGGAAGCCATGTAATGCACATGTATTTCATACACGCTCATAGATTATAAAGTGATTACTCTCTCTCTCTCTCTCTCTCTCTCTCTCTCTCTCTCTCTCTCTCTCTCTCTCTCTCTCTCTCTCTCTCTCTCTCTCTCTCTCTCACTGATAACAGAAAAACATATTTAAGCTTGCCATTGCATGTTTCATATCTTTAAAGTTTTTATGTCAGTGTTTTCCTCAACCATTTGTATCGAAGATTATGTCGTTTGAATAAAGGCATCATGTCCATTTCGTCTTTCTGATAAGACCTTTAGCAGCCTGCCACAATATAAACATCATTATCAGCCATTGCTAGTCTACTGCAGGACAAAGGCCTCAGACATGTCCTTCCGTACGCCTCTGTTTATGGACTTCCTATGCCAGTCTATACCCACAATATTTCTTAGCTCATTAATCAATAATCTCTTCCACCTCTGTTATTCTTAGTGTCCATCCATTATCCGCCATTCTCATTATAGGTCCTACCCATGTCCATTTCTTTTTCTCACATATTGTTAGAATATCCTCTACTTTAGTTTGCTTCCGTATCCATGTTGCTCTTTTTTCAGTCTTTTTTTTTATTCCCATCACTATCTTTCAATAGCTTTTTGAGTTGTAACTAGTTTATGTTCTAAGGCTTTAGTAAGGCTCCAAGTTTCTGATGCCTAAGTTAAATCTGGTAGGACTAGCTGATTAAATTCTTTTCTTTTTAGAGAGAATGGCATTTTACATTTCTTAATCTGATTTTGTTAACCAAAATCTCTCCACTCTATGCTTATCTTTCTTTTAATTTCAGTCTCGTGCCATGGGGAAACACTTACTATTTATCCTAAATACATACTATATATTCATTAACAATCTCTAGAGGTTTTTCCATAACCCTTACTTGTTGTCTCGCTGCATTTTCATTGAATGTTATCTTAGATTTACCCATCTTCGTTTTCAGTCCTACATTTTTGCTTTCTCTATTCAAATATATCATCTTTTGCAATTCCTCCCATGATTCACTAAATAGAACTATATCATCTGTGAATCTTAAGTTATTAAGGTGTTCCCCATTAATACTAAGTCCTACATTTTCCCCTATGTAAGTTCTTAATAAACTTCAACTAGGCATGTTGTGAGTAATTTATGAAAAATGTGGTCTCCCTGTCTAACTCATTTCTCAATTGGAATTTTCCCACTAAACATGTAGCTTTAGGATTGTTGTCCTTCCTGTATTGATATCTTGTGTTCTAAAATAAGTCGTGTATTCTTTGTCTTTAAAGTGCTTTCATTACTGCTTGAGCTTTGATAGAATCAAAATCTTTTTCATGGTCTATAAATGCCATGCATAATGGTTTGTCATACTCTATTGATTTTTATATTAGCTGCTTAATTGCATGGATATGGTCAGTTCTTGAACACAAGCTTCTAAAACCTGCCTTCTCTCTTGGTTAATTAAAGTCTGCTGAAGGTGTCTTTTTATTTCACCTAATATGAACTTTGATATATATATATATATATATATATATATATATATATATATATATATATATATATATATATATATATATATATATATATATATATATATATATATATATATATATATATATATATATATACTATGAGTAAACTAATTGAGCTACAATTTTTCAGGTCTTTGTGTCTTTTTTTTTAAATTTGTATAATGATAAAGACATTTTGTGTAAAGTTTATCGAGTTTTACTACTATGTAATCTCCTCCATCTATTCTTAGATAAAATGTTAATTAGACCATATTTTTCCTGCTGATTTGCCTCTTTTCATGCCTGTTAATGCTTCCTACTGTTACTTTTGGTACTGGCTCAGGTGTGTCATTATTTCTATTGGAAAAGTTATGGTAGCTTATAGGAAACGTCTGTGCCTCACGTTCTGCTGGACTGGAGTTCAATTTCCACTCAAACTCGATAGTTTCATTTAGTGACTGCAACCTCAACATTCTTGTGAGCTAAGGATGGGGGGAGGCATTTGGGGGAGTCAATTTCATCAACAGCCATAACCTGGCCCTCTTTCAGGCCCTCCCTGGTCCTAGACTCCTAGCTTGGGTGGAGAGGGGACTTAGGCACTGATCATATGTAGTTTATATATGGTCAGTCTCGTGAGCATTGTTACTGTCTCTTGCTTTTTATCATTTATGGGTGACCCTTAAAATCTATTGTATATCATCGTATAGACACGTCCCCCCCCCTAACTTTTATCACTACATCTCTTTTGTTTATAGTATTTGCCATTTTCATCGTTGAAAGAATATATCTGTTGGCACCCTGTTCCAAGTCTTCTTCTCATCAATTTGGTGCTTCTTCCTTTCTTTAGTGTTTCCTCAGTTTTGGTCTCTTTGTGGTTACGAATGTCTTGGGATTTTAGTTTGTTTATTGTTTTGGGTAGTTCTGCTAATTCTATTTCATCTCTCTTTGATTTTACCTTCATTTCCTAATTTTTCTTTATCAGGCTTTTGATGTTTTCTAATAGCTTTCCTAAATCTTGTTTAGAAACTTTTCTACACATCTTTTGTACTGATTCTAATACAAATTTGATTAAATTACTCTTAATTTCTTCTTTACTTGCTTCCATTTCAGCATGTAACTAGGAGTACCTATTTTGTATTGCTAAACTGTACCAAATTCGATGACGTAACCAATCTGAAAAAAAAATCTCTAATCAGTAATGAATATTATTTCTATTTGTTTGGTAGTAGGTTGGCTAGGACACCAGCCACCCGTTGATATACTACTGCTAGAGAGTTATGGGGTCTTTTGACTGGCCAAACAGTACTACATTAAATCCTTCTCTCTGGTTACGGTTTATTTTCCCTTTGCCTACACACATACACACACACACTCTCTCTCCCTCTCTCTCTCTCTCTCTCTCTCTCTCTCACACACACACAAACGCACAGCGGATAGTCTGGCCTAAGCTTTACTTACTCTCCTGTCCTCATACGCCTGACAACACAGATTACCAAACAATTCTTCCTCACCCAAGGTGTTACTTTCCTCTTGGTAAGGGTAGAAGAGACTCTTTATCTATTTCAAGCAGCTCTTTTAGAAGGGCACTCCAAAATCAAACCATTGTTCTCTATTCTTGGGTAGTGCCATAGCCTCTGTACCATGGTCTTCCAGTGTCTTGGGTTAGAGTTCTCTTGCTTGAGGGTACACTCGGGCACGCTATTCTGTCTCGTTTCTCTTTCTCTTGTTTTGTTTAAGCTTTTATAGTTTATATACGAGATATTTATTTTAATATTGTTATTTTCCCTGTTGGAGCCCCTGGACTTATAGCATCCTGCTTTTCCAACTAGGGTTGTTGCTTAGCAAGTAATAATAATAATAATAATAATAATAATAATAATAATAATAATAACAATAATAATATTGGATATAGCTATAATTCTCCGCCTCTCTCATTAAATTGTTCATCCCTCCTCGAAAGGAAATATACTGCAATTGATTCTCTTACTCCAATCAATATTCTGAATGTTCAATTTATTTCAAGTATGTCCTGTATAAGGCATTTATTTCAGATTTATAAATCGTCCTTTTTATCTTAACACCAAAATTGCTCCACTGGCTTTATACTTTACTCTATGTCCTTAATTTCAAATATTGCTTTATTGTTTGAGATACTCGTTTACTAACAGTTTTTATTACGGAGCTGATTCTTAGGTCATTCCTATTATCAATTAAATCACTCCTATCTCTCCTCTAGATACTTCCTTACTTTTTATCACTAACTTCTCCATATCTTTAACATAGACGCAGTTTCAACCATTGTCCAGTTGGGGGAGTTTCGAGTGATAACTCGCAATTCCGCCACATGACACCGACTAAAATATCTATCACACACTTACTCTGTTAAAGGTTTTTAAGGGGTTAAATGCCACTCATGAAAGGCGGAGGCATGGGACAGTGACATTACCCAAACTAGCAGGACAATGCCATAGAGACTGATATATATATATATATATATATATATATATATATATATATAATATATATATATATATGTGTGTGTGTGTGTGTGTGTGTGTGTGTGTGTAATTAGCGACCAAGACTCCTTCCTATCCAAGCTAGGACCAGAGAGGGCCAGGCAATAGCTGCTGATGACTCAACAGCTAGATCTCTTTGATCCCCACTAAAAAACCACCCCTTTGCTCACAAGGACGATGAGTTGCAGACACTAAAGAAACTACCGAGCTTGAGCAGGTCTCGAACCCGAGTCTGGCAGAACAACAAGCAGGATATTTCCATTAGCCTTGCATTGTATTATTTAGAGGTTGATGCTTGCAACGGCCGCAAAAGGTTGGTATTCTCTTTCAATTATTATTTCACTAGACCTACGGCCATCAGAGTATATCTCTTTTACTTTTCCCCCTGTGAAAATAATTGTATTTGATTGTTCATTGGTTTGTGAATAAAAATTAAATTATATATATTTTTGCATGTATGCAAAGTCAAAGAAAATATCTTACAACTGGAACTCCCTCTAACCTCCGTTGTGTAAGCACGATTAAGCCAAGTGAAACTATTAAGGTTATCGGTTGCTTGCATACAACAAACAGGGGTAAAACCGTTTCGAGTCACAATAGCTAAGTTAGCAAAACTTAACCAATTTACAGTTTAAGTGCGTTGTTTGTCCGAGTGAACTTCACAAATTACCCCTAATAAAAGTAATGAACGTGACCAGACTGAAGAATTTGAAAACATAAGTCGATGGAGCTCACAGAGAAGACGAATGCCACACTAGTCGCTCGTCAAATAGGATTAAAAGTATCCCAGAACCAAGTGATTCCTTCTCGACCATTCTTCAGTGTCAGCTAACAAACCTCTACCTTCTACCATGATCCTTTCTCACACTGCAGGTCACACGCCTTGTTTTATTTCGCCAAGTCTAAAGTACATGCAAAAACGTCTACGTCTGTTGTGACTCAGCACGGAGAGTCGAGACGTCCTGTTTTACCCATGACTTAACACTTCGTCGATAATGACAATACAATTTTACTGATGATATCTAACCTACTCTTTAACATTCCTCCCTGAATTATAATAGATATTTCCTTTTGGTTTTGTAACAAAGGCAAAAACGCGCGCGCGCGCGCACACACATATATAAATACAGTATATATATATATATATATATATATATATATATATATATATATATATATATATATATATATATATATACAGTATATATATATATATATATATATATATATATATATGTATATATATATATATATATATATATATATATATATATATATATATATACATATACAGTATATATATATATATATATATATATATATATATATATATATATATATATATATATATATATATATATATATATATTATGTGTGTGTGTGTGTCATCATCAAGCATTGCAAGTTCACTGTAGGACAAAAGTCGCAGACATGTCCTTCCACACGCATCTGTATATGACCTTTTTCTGTCAGTCTACACCTGCAGTTTTTCTTAACTCGTTAATTAATCGTCTTCTCTTCTTTCCCTGGTTCGTTTGTAATCTCTAGAGACCCATTCTGTTATTCTATTTGTCCATGTATTATCTGCCATTCTTATTATATGTCCTGCCCATGTCCATTTCTTTTCCTTATATGTTGTTAAAACATCCTTTACTTTGGTTTTCTCTCGTATCCATGTTGCTCTTTTTCTACCTATTAGTGTTGTTCCCATCATTATTCTTTCAATGGCTCTTTAAGGTGTAACTAGATTATGTTATAAGGCTTTAGTGAGGTTTCAGATGCATAGTTTAATATAAGCAGGTAGGATCATCTAATTGAATAGTTTTCCTTTAGAGAAAATTGTATTTTACATTTCATATTATTCTGTTTATTAAAAGCTTTCCATCCTATACACACTGTTCTTTTAATTTTGGCTGGATAAACTTACTGTATGCCCTAAGTACTATTAACAATCTCTCGAAGTTCATCAATAACTCTTATTTGCTTTTTCTCTGCCTTTGTACTGACATTATTTCAGTTTTACTCTCATATTGATTTACAGTCCTACATTTCTGCTTTCTCTATTCAAACCCTCTATCATCTTTTGAGATTCCTCCTATGATTCACTAAATAGAACTGTCACCTGTAAATCTTAAATTGTTGGTGTAATACCCATTATTGTTAATTCTTACATTTTGCTAATATGAATTCTTCATAACGTTTTCCAGGCATTCTTTAAATAATTTAGGAGAGATGGGGGTGCCCATATCTAACCTATTTCTCAATTGTAATTTCCCTATTATCTTATGTAATTTCTAGATTACTGCTCTTCCTACATATAAATATCATGAAGTGTTCTCGTTCTTGAAGGACTATCTTTACTGCTAAAGTTTAAACAAAATCAAAAGCTTTCTCATAGTCTATAGATGCCTTACAGAGTAGTTTGTCATACTCTGTTGATTTCTCCATTAGCTGGTTTTATGTTGACCAGGCTGACATGAGTCTTTTTATTGTTTATATATGACATATCTGTTTTTGACGTTGTTAATAGTTTATATAGGACATATCTGTTTTGACGCTGTTACTGTTTTTAGGAATGATATATTGTTAATTTATTCTCATCTTTTATTTATTTCCTTTCCTCACTGGGCTATTTTTCCCGGTTGGAGCCCTTGGGCTTAAAGCATCTTGCTTTTCCAACTAGGGTTGTAGCTTGGCTTGTAATAATAATAATAATGATAATAATAATAATAATAATAATAATAATAATAATAATAATAATAATAATAATAATTACAAGTAGCCTACATGGTTAGTTGTTGAATGCCGACGTCTAAAGTTATTCTGCTCTCTTGGTTGGTTAAAGTCTATCTGTCTCTCTATTTGGTCTAATACATCTTAAATATTTTGCATGTTACTGAGAACAAACTTATTGAGTGGTAATGTTCAGGTATTTTGTATTTTCCTTTTGATAATTAGTACAATGATAAAGTTTTCCAAACTGCAGGCATATATTATTCTTACAGACATATTTGTGTAAAAAATTTGTAAAGTTCAAAGAGTTTTACTACTATGAAATCTCCTCCATCTATTATCAAACAAATTTTTCTTCTGCTTTGCCTCTTTTCATGCGTTTTAATGTTTTTTTTTTTTATCTTATGGTTACATTTGGTATCTGTTCAGGTGTTTCATTATTTCTACTGGTGAAGTCATTTCTTATATCAGTTTTGTATAAAAATCCTCCAATTTTTATGATTCCTTCTCTTTAGCTGATAATATTTCCATTTTCATTCTTTAAAGCAAATATCTGTTAGCGTCCTGTTCCAGGTCTTCTCGTCACTTTGATGCTTATTTCTTTCTCTAATGTTTCCTCATTGTTTTTATCTTAAGTGTTTTTATGTATAGGCTACTGTATGTATGTGTGTATGTATTTCATATCCTACAAGTATCACCATATTCAGCTGCTATTAGACCACTACAGAACGAAAGCCTCAGACAAGTCCTTCCATTCGCGTGTTTTTGGTCTTTCTATGCCAGTCCTCATCCGTAAACTTTCTTAGTTCGTCAATCCATCGTCTTCTCCTCCTTCCCCTGCTCATTTTACAATCTCTTGGAACACATTCTGTTATACGTATAAGTTATAGGCTACGTATGTACTGTATATAACACCAGCTGTCGTAACATTAATTTATTTCTGCCATTTCTATATTTCCTTTAATATTGCGTATGCACAAAGGCTTTAACTACACAATATCATACACTACAAATTCCCTTCAAATTCACAAAAAGGATATTGTAATATAATAATTCTTATCGTAAGGCCTACCCAAAATGACATAAAATTATACCATACTTGTATTTTTCGATGTATTCAAAAGCATGAAAGAATAGGACTTTATGAGGCACCTACAAGATTCCCGGCTGCAGGGAAGAATAATGTGTCAGGACAGAATAACGATAACTAATGTATCAAAAGTCAAAAGGGACTAATATGCCAAATGAGACGAATGTGTCAAAAGGGACGGCGGCGGCGGGAGGCCACTTGTCCGGTCTGAGCCAGTGTTGCCAGATGGATTAGTATAAAAATCTCCAAAACTCATGCAGAAGAATCCCCAAAACAACCTAAAAATCCCTATTTTCACAAATATATTTTCTTCTGTCTTGATCACGTAGGCTTTACAAATATAGAAATTACCCAATATACTTCATATAAGCGCAAACAAACTAATTGCAACAATATAAAGGTTTACGCATCTTTGTTTCTCCATAGAAAATTGTACAGAATATCCCCATTAGACGCCCAAAATCCCCAGATCCAGGAATAATTTCCCATTTCTGACAACACTTGTCCAGACCCGCGGCTCCTGAGAGCCTGTAGTAATGGCGGGGAGTGGTGGAGGGTCTGCAGACGACGCGAGTATGGCTGGCTTTCATGACAAAAACTCGAGGGTTGTCGGGACGTGGAAGGTACATATCTTATTCACTTTTCGTATTTTCTCTTTCCCTCGAAGTACAAATATTGAAATGACATGGGAAACATCCCTGTACTGTGTGTTGTAATGTCCGTCCCCACGTAGATGCGTTTTTAAGGTCAAAACCTTTTCCCCTTTTTCGACCCCGTTTGTCAGATGGTGGAATTGACATCGATTTTAATGTCAGCTGATAGTTGATCATTACTGACCTCGTATTGCTATCCGGTATTCAAATATAAGGTCATCTGATGTAGTTGACGAATGACCTTTTGTTGTAGACGAAGCAGACGTCTTCTGCTAGTTGGATCTGTCAAAAGGTGGTTGAAGTCAATTGGGAAGACACGAGACGAGCTAGATTTTTGTTATATTGAGGAATCAATTAATATTTTTTATTTTTTTAGCTTGAAACCGGATATATTAATTTAATCGGTTATTTCTAATATAAATCAACTGTGACAGTTTATTCCTAAATTAATTGTTGTGGGGTAGGCTATAACCTACACAAGTGTTGGTTCTCGGCTAGTTGATCTAAGTTAACGTCGTCTAAATAGGTTGTATCATAGTTATTACATCTTTGTAATTATTGTTAATATATTAAATGGTTATATATTCTGTTGGACTCATAGTTACTTGCTTTCAATTTATAGGTATCTTAGTTTATATCCTTTGTCTGATTCCTGAAGGTTAGTTTTGTAATCTCGCCTTAATTAAAGGCTGTACAATCGTTTAAAACTTTAATCTAAGGTTATTAGAAGAGTTAATTTGAATATTCCATTGTTTACAAAAAGTAAATTATCCATTCAGTAAGATTTTTTAATAGAATTTGGAAATGTCTCCGAAATGTGACTCGTCTTAATGTGGTGGCCTATTGGAAGCTCCCCTGGCTGGCACTCGGTGGACTGGGGTTTGAGTCCTGCTCAAACTTTAGTGTCTGCAACCTAACCATCCATGCGAGCCAAGGATGAGGGCTTAGGGGGAACCTATAGATTTACCTGTCGAGTCATCAGTAACCATTGCTTGGTCCTCCCTGGTCCCAGCTTGGGTGGAGAGGGGCTTGGGGTGCTGATCATATGTATGTATAGTTAGTCTCTAGGGCACTATCTTGCTAGCTAGGTCGATATCACTGACCCTAGCCTCTACCATTCATGAGTAGCCTTTAAACCTAAAGGTTCAGTAGGCTATTGCATTTTGGCCCAAATTATTATTATTATTATTATTATTATTATTATTTTTATTATCATTATCATTACCAGCAAAGCTATAACCATGGTTGGAAAAGCAGGATGCTATAAGCCCAAGGGCTCCAAGGAAAATAGCCTAGTGAGGAAAGGAAACAAGGAAATGAATAAACTACTGGAGAAGTAATAAACAATCACAATAGAATATTTTAAAAACAGTAAAAACATTAAATTAGATCTTTTATACATAAAGTATGAAAACTTAAAAAAAAAACATGAGGAAGAGAAATATGATAGAATACTGTAGTGTGTCCGAGTGTACCCTCAAACTAGAGAACTTCAACCCAAGACCGTGAAAAATATACAACATGAACTATAGTCCATTTCTTTTAGCAATGCATATTTGCACTGACTCGCGGCGGTGCCCTTTTAGCTCGGAAAAGTTTCCGGATCGGTGATTGGTTTGAATTATCTTGTCCAACCAATCAGCGATCTGGAAACTTTTCCGAGCTAAAAGGGCACCGCTGCGAGTCGGTGCAAATATGCATCGCTAAAAGAAATGGACTATAGTAACTGCTAGTAGTCCGGCACAACAAAGGCAAAATGGCTGGATCAGACACTTTATTATCCTCTGTGAATTAGCCAATAACGAATTGATTTTAACCTGTTCAGTAGTTCTTAGGGTTATCAAGTATAATGTGCTGTTTAATTTAATATTTTGTAATAAGGGTACCAGAATGTTATTTTCTGAATACATTAATTTAATATTTTCCAATTTGTCTGGCGTATTGTTTATTTCGGACCAAAACGGTAGTTTTGATACCGACCCCTTGTTTTTTGTTTAACCATTCGTAGAGCTAATGTATTACCCAAGTTTGAAAGGGCAGATATATCCAAACATGAAATAATCAATTTAAAAAAATGTATAGTTTGTGTGTTATCAACAATAATTCTTCAGATATCCATAAAACATAATACTGGAATAATGCAGAAAGAAAAATTATTGTAGAGAAATTAATTCTTACTAAACCTAACCTAAAGTAGTATGGCAGGGGTGTTTACCTACCCTGGACCAAACTCCACATAACCTGACATAGAGTTCCAGAAATTATATAGATTACAGAAATGCATCCTAACCTATCTGGGATCTTTTCCTTATACCCTACTGGACTCCATCTCACCTGACCTAGAAGCTCGTGAAGTTATTGAAAATGCAGAAATTCAGTCGGTATTAACCCTGCAAATCATACATTACCCGAAACATAGTCTGCTCTTTCTCCCTTTGGAATTACATAATTTAACATACTTTCTACCACAAGCTGTGGAAGTGGGCTATGGGGCATACATTTCTTTGTCTAATTGTAAATTCAAGTATAAACAAATACTGTATAACATTTGATGAGGTTATTTATCAGTGGAAGGGTTACGTTAGTGAGAGGTCTTGATTAAGAATCCCAAAAGGTCCAGATTCTTAATTATAAGACCATATGTTCTTATTTGTTCAGTATGATTCTATTCAGAAAGCTTTTTGTGTGCACAGGAATAACCAAGGATGCAAAAGCAAACTTGGTCAGAAACTGTGGAAATTGAATGAAATCACATGGAATTACCTTTATCACATGGTAGATATAGAAGATGAATAGCAATCATATAGAATATTTCCGACAAGTCCTAATAAAAAAAATGGTGTAGGTAAACAAAAACGCATTTGATGGATTCTCATTTTTTACATGTGCTGTTTCAACTAAATTCACTCATTTATGGTGAGGAATCACCACTTTTTTCTTTCTCACATTGCCAATATTGAGTAGAGTTTCATCATTCTTAATAACTCTTCAAGAAGTCCTGGTTACCTAGTAAACTCCATTAATGGTAATTTGGACTTTTACCTAACCATTTTTGCTGAATTGGACCACGATTTTCTTTTTCATTTTACGTGAAAAAATATCAACCCACTTATGTATTCTTGCCTTTTTCAGATCATTGAATGCGTTTCATTATCAGGCTCCTCAGAAGCTACGGGAATTGAAGGGTAAGTAAACATGATTACTGGTCTTTGTAGATCAATTAATGTATTGTGATATTACTTTTAATTAAATTACCTGTACTTTGTTGCTATGCTAACAAAGGGCAAAGCAAAAATTTAAGTAGCTTATTTATCTATAGTTTAAGCATTAAAGTTCTTGATATTTTAATTCATTTATTCTCTTCTGTGGAAGTTTGATTTTCACATCAGTTTTTCCTGATTTCTATAATGATAATAATAAGTATGTAATGGCAGTTTGGATGCAAAGCATTTTGCTTATTTGGTATATTTTGTGTTTCGGGTGAATGTTTTCCATTGCACCTTTTATAAATATACAATTGGTTTATTTTTCCCAGGACCGAGTTTGTGTTATCAGAAGCAGGTGATGTCACTTGGACTGTCACGGATGGCTGTGATGCCCTTCCCCTCTTCTCTTGTCAAATGTATGAAGTGTACACCTACCAAAATCTTCAGTGCTATGGCAACAGAACATTATTGCGCTTCGCTGCATACAATGGTCATATTATCGAGTTTAGAGTAAGTGAGGTGTACAATATTTTTAGATTTGGAAATTTATTCATTGAATTATATTTGGTTTATGCATTGAATTATATTTGATTTTATGTTAATCAGCTAGATAATTGTTAAATAAATAAGAAGCTGGTCCATGGTATGAAAAATATAAGTTTATATTGGGAACAATGGGCATTCTTTATGAATTTATTAGTCATAAATATGGTTAGCTCTTATGTCTTGATTACTTTTGGAACTGTCAATTTAATGCTATTAGAAAAGGATTTTTGATTTTGCATGTAACAAAAAATCTAAAAGCCTCTTTAATTTCCAGTTGGACCAACCGGTGATGTCTAGAGATTTGATGTTACTCACTTATGATGGCTGGTTCATGCTACAGTGTGAGAAGGTAATTCAATCATTTTTTCAAACGCTTTTGTGTAAGATTTGTTCTCATACGTAATACAAACTTTTGACGAGTATGATTTCAGTGAAGCTGGAAAGCAATCATTAAGCTTTTTACAAGATAAACACAGCTGGCTGTCAGGTGATAGGAAAGCCACGCCCACCCAATAGGTAGCTGCTCACCTTCACATTGACTTTGGCTGGCTTAAAGTACTGTACTGTACAACCAAACTGATGCCCGAGAGGCTCTCAGGTTCCTTTCTTGAATCTTTAGGTTCTAATACTGATGGCTTGCTCTTCCTCATCTCCTTCCAAGTTGGTGTCTATCAAAGGAAGGAAGAAATAAGGAGACCCCTGTCCTCCCCTCAGGAAGTTCTTTAATCACGATAGGAGTATTACCTTTCTCTAGCTAAGATAATCACACCTGCCTGTCGCCCAAAGCTCTCCGCTGACATAACTACTGCTGATCCTCACAAGGATCTGGACTTGGATGTGCTGTGGCCTGTCCATGGCATTCATGGTGCCTCTTTAGCGTAGAAGCTTCTGGAGGTGTTAAATGGGGCTAGATCGTAGATGTCTTTCCACACTCCTGTTTCCATCCCGCCTGTTGAGGAGAGCAGTGGAGTGATGCCCCTGGATGTATCCCTTGATGTGATTGGTGATGAAATACCACCTCTTGCTGAAGACCAGTTGGCTGCAAAATACTCAGCCGCGGTGAAGGAGAAGTGTCGTTACTCCCTGTCAACTGCTTCGTCTGTTCCTGTGCCTTTTTCTTCCTCTGCTGAGGAGCGGCCTGCCTTCAAGAAGAAGACGAGGAGTAGTTCACCAAAGCACAGGACAATTGATAGTGTACAATGGAATATCACTGGTAACGGACAACTCTTCTTCCTTATTAGTCCGTTATTGGGAGTTTCAGCTGTAATTTGTTTGTTCCAACACCTATTACTAAGCCTTTCATTCTTTACTGTGGGTATATATTTCGGCAAAAGCTGAAAACTACCCATAAAGCATTTTAGCGAGGGGCTAGCGGGAATTAAATCAGCTCCCCTGCTCACTCACTCCGTTGAAATGGCATCAGTTTTTATTTTGGCTCAGTAGAGAGCGGACATGCCGTCAGTCTCTCCCATTAACCCTCATTCCTTTTGAGTAAACTGGCTGTAATTCTGTATTTTTTTTTTCTCTTCAGGTTTGCTTGTGCATCGTGAAATTCCCTTACAATGGGAATTTTTCCCGGCATAGAAGGGTACCCTTGCAGGCACCATGTTGGCCCTGGAGACAGAATCTCACACCCTTTTTCCTGCTTGTAGAAGTCATTTTTGTTTGTAGGAGTGGCCATCCACTGAGTGGGTGTAGTTCTGTAGGCAAAGGAAGAATTCTAAATGGGATTCTTTTCCTTCGGGGTCTTCCTTAAGGGCGAAGAATTCCCGATATTTTACTACCTCATCTCATTCCCTTTCCGTTGACTCTGCTTTATTGGTCTCCTCTGGAGGATGATTGAGGACTTCACCGCTTCCCTTAGCAAAGCGGTGCCGTTTACCTTAGTGGAGTCTCTTGCTGCTGACGCTGTGCGTCAGCTTTAGCCTTCCTTGGGGATCTCAGGTTCCCTTCTAAGGAATGTCTTTTGGAGGCTCTACAACGAGGGGAACTGGGGGAATGTACACGTGTCTCCCCAGAAGTTGACTACAGTCTTCTTCCTCGACACTGCAATAGGTGACCTGCCAGAGCTTTTTGTCCTCCCTGTTGCAGCTACCTACCTGCGCTTCTGCTCTTCCACCTTTCATTTGTACTGCTTCCACATGCAAACAAGAGCAGTTGCAGACTTGTAACCCTCTGTGTTACCAGTTGTGGGATCCTCTCGAGGTGAACCCAGATGCTGACCTCGGTCAGTCTTCACAGCTCGCTGATTATGCTACTTGCCCTCAGACTGAGCTTGCTCAGTGTGCTGAGGCCTTCAGCATATAAAGCATCGACCTTTAACTTCTGGTGTTAAGCACCTGTCTTGTTCACAAGCAAGGCTGTCTTCATCTGATTGCTGGTCCCCTCTGGGCTTTGTGAAATGTGTGCTCATTTCATCCAAGCCTTTTTCATGCTTTTCAGAACATTGCTTTTCGAAGCAAGACGATGATGTTAGCAAGTTTTCAGCATGCGCTACTTTGGTAGTGCACATTCTCCCCATTGCTGTATGTTTCAGCAGTGCCAGACCACCCACAGGTGAGCACTATGGTTCTCCCATTGTGCTATTCTTTGGCAGCGAAGGGACAGTCGTAAGTGCACGCCATTTTGGCTACTCACCAATTTTCTCCTTGACAACCTGTGGTGAAACAGGTACGCTCATCGGCACTTAACACCGGTCACCTCTGACTACCTTGGTAGTTCACGATGGTGCGCCTTTTTGCGATTAATCATTGGTGCGCTCACCGTTAGAGCAGTCAACACTTGCTGGCCCTTTTTTGGGTATGGCTGGAAGGGATTGCAAGCATGCTCCATGCAGCAGTGCCTCAGCGGGTGCTCCTCCTTTTACAAAGGACACTCCTTGGATTCCTTTTACAAAGGACACTCCTTGGATTCCTTTTACAAAGGACACTCCTTGGATTCCTTTTACAAAGGACACTCCTTGGATTTGAGACCTTGTCAAGGCAGTGCAATAGGCAGTTTCTGATCAGCCCCAACACCACCTATTGTACCTACAGCAGGTACTCCTGGTATTCCTCTTGAGGCATCAGAATCGTCCTGGAGGAGCATTCCACCCTCGGACCCTAGATGAAGTAGTGCTAGTACAAGGCAGGTTTCTTCCTCCGACTGCTCCTCACTTTCTTTCTCCCTAACAGCAGTCTTTGTACCTGTACTCTAAGGCTTCCAACACCTGCTTATACCTTGAGTGGGAGCGATTTACTATCATCCCAATCAAACCCCAAAAGAGGAGAAGAGGGCAACAGCAAACAACTCCTCCCCAAGGGGATACATTGAACCTAAGGATTCATAGGGGTTCGAGGTCTCCGAGAGAAACCTTGTTTACCAACTATCTGCCTTTGCTGATAGAGCTTGACTAACCCAAACCTGCTGCTCTGGTCGTCCTTCGGAGGCAGTAGTTCCTCCTCCCATATCTCCTAAGGTTTCGCGATTAAGGAGGATATGAGGAAAGAATCTTTTTCTCTCCTTCTGACGCTCTGTCCAGCCCTTAGAGAGGAAGGATGCAAAGACCTTTATGAAGATCTGTACCCCAAAACTCGAGGACCCAGATCTGCAGAAGGGCATTCCTGATTCGGTTTCAATCTCAATAAGACCAGAGGAATGTGGTTTATCTCCTAGGTCTCAAGTCCCTACTAGGGATTTACATGACAACTCTGATCAGCCCCCCAGACTCCTGTAGGTGTGAGCTCAGGATTGGATGATCCATTCGATGATGGCTCAGACCATTCTGAAGGCATGCTGTCAGTGTTCACCAGTCCTGAGATCTCACCTTTAGTGCAAAAGAGTTTGATCATGTCTTCCTTCAGGTTTTATCCTGTATAAAGAAGATTGATTATTGGCGATTCAGCCCAGGTTCCCCCCGGATGAAAGGATACTGTTCTGGAACTCTTCTATGACACCCCGAGACCCACCAAGACTAAGGTTCACCAGTATCAGATCCCCAGGCCTTTTGGGATGATGCCTTCCACCATCAGTAGAACAATCTGGACGTTTATGGTTTCCCCCCTCCTGTTCAGTGAGGAGGCTTCTGAACAAAGTAAGGGCTTCAATAGATCTTTCAATAACCCTTGTAGCTCTGATATGGCAACATGCATAATGATTCCACACCTTATACATCTGCTCACATACGGGATGAGGGAGCTCCCTCCTCTTACAGTCTACTCAAACAACCACACGCAAAGATTTACCACAAGGCAGTGGCTTTACTACGTCTCATGCCTGGTGGTTATCCAGCCCCTCTTCTAGTCGAGAGGCTTTTTGTAAGCAGTAGCAAAAAGGATATCTGGATACCTCTGCGAATCTTCTTCTGTCGTCTATTAGGAGAAGTGGGCAATCTTTTGTGGTTGATGTTGGGGAAGGGGTATTGCTCCTCACGATGTCACTATCCCAGTGATAGTGGAGTTCTTATTATACCCTGGTTAGGAAAAGCTCTGCTCGGTCTCAGCGGTGAAAGGTTACCGCTAAGCCTTGAGCCTTGCCTTTAGACTGAACGGAGTTAAGATTTGCTCCTTGAAGGAACTGTCCCTCCTCATAGGGAGTATTGAGCATACTTTCCCTCAGCCAGAAGTCAGACCACCTCCTTGGAACGTAGTTAGTGTACTACAATCCCTGAAAGGGGGGAGCCCCTCATGAATCATTGTGTCAAGTTATCAGACCTCAATGTGATGCTAATGACAGTCTTCCTTCTGGCACTGGCCTCCATAGAGAGAGTCAGCGAGTTACATAGTCTGTTACATGCTGTCACCCATTCAATGGGATAGGATAGGGTATCACTCAACTACGACCCAGAGTTTATTGTTAAGACTCAAAATCCAGCTGTAGTGGATCGTAGATTTGGGCCCTTCCGGATTGAGAGTCTCCGTTCTGTAACCGATGACCCAGATCAGGTATGAGTATGGGCAGTGTTAAGAGAAGAGTTACTAGGAATACAATCTCTTCCTGGATTTGACAGGTCATCAATTGGGCCTTGAATTCTGACTCTTCCTTAAGGTCATAGACCCAGAACTCATGATGAAGATAGCACGTCCCTAGTATTCATAAACAACTACGTACTCTGTAGCATAGGTACTTTAGGCAGGTGTTTGGAAGCATCAGATGATCTTCACAGCGCACTACCTGCAATACGTAGCTCACAGAAACCTAGATACAATACTTCTCCTTAGGTCCTGTGGTGGCTGCACATCATTTGGTTGAAGACACCTTGATGAGTGATTGTGTTACTGGCCTTTTTGTTCTTAATCTTCCCCCCTCTTATGGTACAGCACCTACGGAATTCTACAGGTCATCAACTGGGCCTTGAATTCTGACTCTCCTTAAGGTCATAGACCCAGAACTCATGATGAAGATAGCACGTCCTGAGCATTCATAAAGAACTACGTACTCTGTAGCGTAGGCACTTCAGGTAGGTATTCGGAAGCATCAGATGATCTTCACAGCCCACAACTGTAATACGTACCTCACAGGAACCTAGATACAGTACTTTCTCTATAGGTCCTGTGGTGGCTGCACATCATGTGGTTTAAGACACCTCGGCTCCCCAGTAGCAGCTGGTCAATGGCAGGCGTTACTTGGGAGTTATTATGAGATGAATGATTGTGTGACTGGCCTTTTTGTTCTTAATCTTCCCCTCTCTTGTGGTACAGCACCTACGAATCTCTGCAGTGTGTCATACCCCGCATCATGGTACTATCCAGTTGGTTAGGACTTCCACCTTCCTCAGGGCAAGTCTCCACAGTTAAGAGTGAAAAGTTTTGTACAGTATTAGTTGATGGAACAAATGACAAATTTGAGGGTAATTTGTATTTTCCCTAATTATACAAACCTTGACCTATTTACTCATACTTGAACCTCCATTACCTATCCCCCGGAAAGTCCTGCCTGCAATGAAAAAGTGACGTAATTTCCCCAGTGTGTGTGTGTGAGTGAGCTGGGCTGGGCTACCCCCTGATAATCAGCGGTGTGCAGTTATACCTTGCTAAAAAGTTTAATGAATAGTTTTCAGCTTTTGTTGAAATATATATCCACAGTAAAGAGCTCAAGGTTTGTCTGATCATCATCATCATCTCCTACGCCTTTTGATGCAAAGGGCCTCGGTTAGATTTCGCCAGTCTTCTTTATCTTGAGATTTTAATTCAATACTTCCCCATTCATTATTTACTTTGCACTTCATAGTCCTCAGCCATGTAAACCTGGGTCTTCCAACTCTTTTAGTGCCTTGTGGAGCCAAGCTGAACGTTTGGGGAGTGCAAAGAGCATGCCCAAACCATCTCCATCTACCCCTCATCATGATCTCATCCTTATATGGTACTCGAGTAATCTCTTATAGTTTAATTTCTAATCCTATCCTGCCATTTAACTCCCAATATCCTTCTGAGGGCTTTCTCAAATATACTAAATCTATTGGAGATTGTTTCATTGTTATACCATGACTCATGTCCATAGAGATCTCACTAAACTGATATGTAGTCTGATTTTTATATGTAATTTCAGGCGATTTGGTTTCCAAATTTTACTGAACGTAGCCATTGTCTGATTGGCTTTTTTCAATCTTTCACCAAACTCCAATTCTGAAGACCCTGTATTAGAGATCATAGTTCCTAAATGCTTAAATGATTCTACATACATACATACATACATATACCAAGGCACTTCCCCCAATTTTTGGGGGTAGCCGACATCAACATATGAATCAAAACAAAAAGGGGACCTCTACTCTCTACGTTCCTCCCAGCCTGACAAGGGACTCAACCGAGTTCAGCTGGTACTGCTAGGGTGCCACAGCCCACCCTCCCCCGTTATCCACCACAGATGAAGCTTCATAATGCTGAATCCCCTACTGCTGCTACCTCCACGGTCATCTAAGGCACCGGAGGAAGCAGCAGGGCCTACCGGAACTGCATCACAATCGCTCGCCATTCATTCCTATTTCTAGCACGCTCTCTTGCCTCTCTCACATCTATCCTCCTATCACCCAGAGCTTTCTTCACTCCATCCATCCACCCAAACCTTGGCCTTCCTCTTGTACTTCTCCCATCAACTCTTTCATTCATCACCTTCTTTAGCAGACGGCCATTTTCCATTCTCTCAACATGGCCAAACCACCTCAACACATTCATATCCACTTTAGTTGCTAAATAATTTCTTACACTCGTTCTCACCCTCACCACTTCGTTCTTAACCCTATCTACTCGAGATACACCAGCCATACTCCTTAGACACTTCAACTCGAACACATTCAATTTCTGTCTCTCCATCACTTTCATTCTCCACAACACCGATCCATACATCACAGTTGGTACAATCACTTTCTCATATAGAACTCTCTTTACATTCATGCCCAACCCTCTATTTTTTACTACTCCCTTAACTGCCCCCAACACTTTGCAACCTTCATTCACTCTCTGACGTACATCTGCTTCCACTCCACCATTTGCTGCAACAACAGACCCCAAGTACTTAAACTGATCCACCTCCTCAAGTAACTCTCCATTCAACATGACATTCAACCTTGCACCACCTTCCCTTCTCGTACATCTCATAACCTTACTCTTACCCACATTAACTCTCAACTTCCTTCTCTCACACACCCTTCCAAATTCTGTCACTAGTCGGTCAAGCTTCTCTTCTGTGTCTGCAACCAGTACAGTACCATCTGCAAACAACAACTGATTTACCTCCCGTTCATGGTCATTCTCGTCTACCAGTTTTAATCCTTGTCCAAGCACTCGAGCATTCACCTCTCTAACCACTCCATCAACATACAAGTTAAACAACCACGGCGACATCACACATCCCAGTCTCAGCCCCACTCTCACCGGAAACCAATCACTCACTTCATTTCCTATTCCAACACATGCTTTACTACCTTTGTAGAAACTTTTCACTGCTTGCAACAACCTTCCACCACTCCATCAACATACAAGTTAAACAACCACGGCGACATCACACATCCCTGTCTCAGCCCCACTCTCACCGGAAACCAATCACTCACTTCATTTCCTATTCCAACACATGCTTTACTACCTTTGTAGAAACTTTTCACTGCTTGCAACAACCTTCCACCAACTCCATATAACCTCATCACATTCCACATTGCTTCCCTATCAACTCTATCATACGCTTTCTCCAGATCCATAAACGCAACATACACCTCCTTACATTTTGCTAAATATTTCTCGCATATCTGCCTAACTGTAAAAATCTGATTTTAAATATTTAACTTAGCCGGTGAATATATAATAGCTGCTGCTCCGGCGGCTCGACAGAAAAACACAAAAACTCGCGAGCGATCGCTATGAAGGTTGCGGATGTGCCCACCAGCGCCAACTATCGGCCAGATACCGCATATACATGTAAACAGCTTCAATTCTTCTCTGTCGGTCTGATCGACAAGACGTACGATTACTCGCTGTTAACCTGGAGTTTTTCAACAGTCTTGGTGAAGTACTTCCTTTTGGTTTGAGCTTTCGCAGTGCAGGTGTTTTATCTTCAACTTAAACTATTGAACTCTTTTTTGGATAGATTTAATTGTTGATTACTTTGGATTGTTTTTTGGACTTTCTTTGACTTTTCAAAATGGCCGACCCTTCCCTTAATACGGAAGTGTGTTTTAGGCTTTTAGCAATTATCTTATCACGTTATAAATTGTTGTTGTTAATTATAGATTTTCCTCTATATATTTTATATCTCACCCGCCTTTATTAGGCCTCTTCGATTAGCTTTCCATTTATACTAAACATCAATATAAATTTTAATGTTTTGTTTATATGCGGCCTTACCTATTCCTCCCCTAGTCCGAGAGTAGGCGGTCCTAACTTGGAAACCGAAGTTAAACAACGTTGAGCCCATTCAACTTTTATTTTCGTTAAGTTTAAATCATTTGCTCTGTAAGAGTTATTAAATGAATATTTTTTATTAGTTATTTTATGGAAGATTTTCTTTGAATAGTCTTCGTGCTGTTTCAAAGATGAACAAACGTTTGGTTTATTTATGCTACGCAGTTTGCGCTCTATCGTTACGATAGAGAAAGAGAGAATCACGGTTTCACTTTGCAGAAAGAGTAAATCGATTTTGACGTTTTGTTCATTCTTCTTTCAAACTGAAATGTTTTAAATACTAATTTAAAGGAACTTGTTAATTTTCAATTTCTTAGTCCTTTCAGTTTTTTCCTTTGGTCAAATAACCTGTTTATTGACGAAAGGTGAGTGGGCTTTTCTCTTCGGTGTGAAATCAAGAGAGAGAGAGAGAGAGAGACGGAGAGAGAGGAAGAGAGAACGTTCCGATCTTTATTCTCGTCCCAAGCGAGTAACGTTGTTCTCGAGTCAGTTTTTTACTCTCGTCCCAAGTCTCTGTACGGGGAGAAAGGATAAATCGTTTTTAGTTTTTATTCTCGTCCCATGGCACTGTACGGTGAGAGATTGAAAACGTAGTTTTGAATGAACTAGTGTTTAGTCTCCTCCCCAGTCACTGATCCTTTTATCTTTATATATTTTCGTTTTATTCGATATATATGTTTACTGTTTTTTTGCTTGTATTAATGTGCTTACATTATATGACTTATTTCGCAATTATAACCTTTTGATGTAGGGGAGAATTGCGTGCTTCAGGTAGAAATCAGTTTTTTATTCATGCCTAATGTGAAATTATTGAAAAATTCGATTTCAGTGAAGTGCAAAAACAGAAAATTGTAGTGATAAGGTGATAATTGCGCAAAGTGTTATCAGTGTTGCGACAGAGGGTTCGTCTGTTCGTGCCTGTCGTTCGCCTAGTCCGAGACCTCTTGCAAGCTCCCATGCCCCAGGGAGAAGTAATGTCGTAGGACTTATGGGTTCGAGAGACTTTAACCAACGAACAGACGTTCCCTCTATGGTTTCAGGCGTGTCTCGTCAAGACCGCCCCTACCATAAGACGAGCGAGACGGTTTTCTCCTCGTCATCCGAAGGCTTATCGCGTAAGAAACCGTAGAGCAAGGTTTCGAGACCCTTAAAGCGAAAGCCAGTCCCTTCAGGACAGGTCCAGCGTCCTGGTTGTAGCCATTGGGACAGCTCTGACCCTGTGCAGTCATCGGAAGACTGCTCGACGCCTAATCAGAAGCGTAACACAGGCTCCGAGAGTCTTAGTGTAGGCAAGGTTTTGCAGTCACAGACGTTACCCTCGTCTCTTACCGCACCCATTCCTGTTGATCCTAAATGGGTTGTACTGCAAGACATGCAGAATAAGCTTGCCTCTCTTATGGAGGACTATTCTGCTGAGGGTTCACGATGATCCTCGCCGCTTAGCTGATCGAGATCCTGGCCGTCAGCCGCCCAAACGAGCCTTTGCTCGTCCTGTTGACGTTACAAAGTCACGTCAGTCACGTTTTGTAGAGCCTCACTCGATGCAATCCAGTGTTGACTTTCAGCCGCTTGTGGACGTTCAGCCGCTGCCGAATGCTCTTGTTGACGTTCAGGACGTTCGCCAACCAGCGAAGTTGACTTGTTTTGACGATGAGCGTCAAGCACCGCAGTCAAGAGTTGTTTTGACTGCTCAGTCTAGGCAGTCAAGGCAGTCTCGAGTTGACGTCGAGCGTCCTCCCGCACCTGTTGTTGTTGCTGGTCAGTCCTTTAAGCAGTTACATGACGTAGCGTCCTTGACTGCTACTGATGCTCCTTTGCGAGTGGACTCTGCTTGTCAAGCATTGCTACCACGGCAGGTCTCTCCCTTGCTTGAGACTCGGCAATTGTCGGACGAGGTTCCTTCAGATGAGGAAGTTGCTGATCCCCCTCCTACTGATATTCCCTTGTGGACTCTGTCAGACGGAGAGGAGCCTAAAGCTGCTCAGCCCTCTATGGACTTTAAATAAATCATGCTGAATTTTAAGGATCTTTGTCCGGATCATTTTGTAACTGTTGCTCCTCGTTCGCCTAAACGTCAGAGTTTACACTAGGCCTAGCTACTTCGAAGCCGTTGTTTTCTAAGCTAGTGCTCTCTCGCTCTTCTAAGAGAGCTTTACGTTTGCTAGGCGACTGGTTGATCACCAGGAGGAGTTTGAGGGAGACAGCCTTTGCTTTCCCTCCTTTTAAACTGGCTTATAGAGCGAGCGTCTGGTATGACACGGGAGAAGTTCTCGGCTTGGGAGTTCCTGCCTCTGCCCAGATAGACTTCTCAAACCTCATAGACTCTCCCTGGCGCCTGGCCATGAGACGCTCCAAGTTTTTATGGTCGGCTTCAGAGCTAGACCATCTCCTGTTAGGAGTTTTTTTCGAGCGTTTGAAGTTTTGCTGTACAATTATGTCATGCATAAACAAGGCTATCAGGGATGGCTCCAATAATCTGACAGCCACGTTCTCTGCAGGAACAAGACTATCAGGGATGGCTCCAATGATCTGGCAGCCACGTTCACTGCAGGAGTACGTAAGAGGCAAGTGCGCTCAATGTGTTCATTGTCAAGACAAACTTCACGATGAAGTCTACCAAGCTGTCTTGACAGCATTAATGGAAGGCGACTGGATGGTCTCTCTCGACCTTCAGGATGCATACTTCCACATTCCTATACACCCGGAATCCCAACCGTTTCTGAGGTTTGTTTACAGGAATGTGGTGTACCAGTTTCAAGCCCTGTGCTTTGGCCTCAGTCCTGCTCCTCTCGTGTTTACGAGGCTCATGAGGAATGTGGCAAAATTCCTCCATCTATCGGGAATCCGAGCCTCCCTGTACTTGGACGACTGGCTTCTCAGAGCATCGTCCAGTCATCGCTGTCTGCAGGATCTACATTGGACGTTGGGTCTGGCCAAGGAGTTGGGACTTTTGGTCAACCTAGAAAAGTCCCAACTGATCCCATCCCAGACTATTCTATATTTGGGGATGGAGATTCGCAGTCCAGTTTTTCGGGCTTTTCCGTCTGCCACCCGAATAGAACAAGCCCTGCTCAAAGTCCAACTAATGCTGAAAAGAGAACGTTGTTCAGTCAGGAGTTGGATGAGTCTCGTAGGGACTCTCTCATCCCTGGAGCAGTTTGTCTCGCTAGGGAGACTACACCTTCGGCCTCTCCAGTTCCATCTAGCCTCTCACTGGAACAAGGACAAGACGTTAGAGACGGTATCAATCCCAGTCTCCGAACCAGTAAAGGCATGCCTGAAATGGTGGGACAGCAATATCAGTCTGAGAGAGGGACTATCCCTAGCAGTCAAGAACCCAAACCACGTGTTGTTCTCAGACGCGTCGGATTTGGGTTGGGGTGCGACCCTGGACGGTCGGGAATGCTCGGGTCTGTGGACCTCAAGTCAGAAGAGCATGCACATCAACGGCAAGGAGCTATTAGCAGTCCACTTGGCCTTGATGAAATTCGAAAGCTTTCTTCGAAACAAAGTGGTAGAGGTCAACTCAGACAACACCACAGCTTTGGCGTACATCTCCAAGCAAGGAGGCACACACTCCCTCACGCTGTACGAGATCGCAAGGAACCTTCTCATATGGGCAAGAAATCGAGGCATCTCCCTGTTGACGAGATTCATCCAGGGGGACTTGAACGTCTTGGCAGACTGTCTCAGTCGGAGGGGTCAGGTGATACCCACGGAATGGACCCTCCACAAGGACGTGTGCAAGAGTCTTTGGGCGACTTGGGGTCAACCCACCATAGACCTCTTTGCCACCTCGTTGACCAAAAGGTTACCAATCTATTGCTCACCAGTCCCAGATCCAGAAGCAATCCACATAGACGCGTTTCTACTGGATTGGTCTCATCTGGACTTATATGCATTCCCACCATTCAAGATAGTCAACAAGGTACTGCAGAAGTTCGCCTCTCACGAAGGGACAAGGTTGACGTTGGTTGCTCCCCTCTGGCCCGCGAGAGAGTGGTTCACCGAGGTACTTCAATGACTGGTAGACATTCCAAGAAGTCTTCCTCTAAGGGTAGATCTCTTACGTCAGCCCCACGTAAAGAATGTTCATCAAAGCCTCCCCGCGCTTCGTCTGACTGCCTTCAGACTATCGAGAGACTCTCAAGAGCTCGAGGCTTTTCGAAGGAGGCAGCCAGTGCGATTGCGAGAGCTAGGAGAGCTTCTACCATCAGAGTATACCAGTCGAAGTGGGAAGTCTTTCGAGACTGGTGCAAGTCAGCATCTGTGTCCTCTTCCAGTACCTCTGTAGCCCAAATCGCAGATTTTCTTTTACATCTGAGAAATGTTCGCTCCCTCTCAGCTCCCACGATTAAGGGCTACAGGAGCATGTTGGCTTCGGTCTTTCGTCATAGAGGCTTAGATCTTTCCAACAATAAAGATCTCCAAGATCTCCTTAAGTCTTTCGAGACCTCTAAGGAACGTCGTTTGGCAACTCCTGGATGGAACTTAGACGTGGTCCTAAGGTTCCTCATGTCAGACAGGTTTGAGCCATTACATTCAGCCTCCCTGAAGGATCTCACCCTCAAGACGCTTTTCCTAGTGTGCTTGGCTTCGGCTAAAAGGGTCAGTAAAATTCATGCCTTCAGTAAGAACATCGGCTTTTCTACAGAAAAAGCCACATGTTCACTTCAACTTGGTTTCCTGGCCAAAAAATTAACTGCCTTCTCGTCCTTGGCCTAAGTCCTTTGATATACCTTGCCTGTCAGAGATCGTAGGCAACGAACTTGAAAGAGTGCTGTGTCCAGTTAGAGCTCTTAAGTTCTACTTAGCTCGTACTAAGTCCTTACGAGGTGGATCTGAGGCATTATGGTGCTCAGTTAAGAAACCATCATTGCCTATGTCAAAGAATGCTTTGTCATAATTTATCAGATTTTTAATACGAGAGGCTCATTCTCACTTGAATGAAAAAGACCGATGCTTGCTTAAGGTTAAGACGCACGAAGTAAGAGCTATAGCAACTTTAGTGGCCTTTAAGCAAAATAGATCTCTGCAAAGTATTATGGACGCGACCTTTTGGAGAAGCAAGTCGGTATTCGCGTCATTTTACTTAAAAGATGTCCAGACTCTTTATGAGGACTGCTACACACTGGGTCCATTCGTTACAGCGAGTGCAGTAGTGGGTAAGGGTTCTACCACTACATTCCCTTAATTCCAATATCCTTTTAATCTGCTCTTGAAATGTTTTTTTTTTTTAATTAGGTTGTACGGAAGGCTAAGAAGCCTTTCGCATCCTTTTTGATTTGGCGGGTGGTCAAATGTCATTTCTTGAGAGCGCCCAGATTAGGGGTTTGATGAGGTCCTGTTGTATGGGTTGCAGCCCTTGATACTTCAGCTCCTGGGAGTCTTTCAGCATCCTAAGAGGATCGCTGGGCTTCGTGAGGAAGACAGACTAACAAGGCAGAGTAATCGTCTAAGTCAACTTCCTTACCAGGTACCTATATATATTTGGGTTTTGTTATGATATAACTGTCAAAAACTCTAAGCATATACGCTGTAAACTTAATTATTTCTGGTCTCTACCCACCACCATGGGTGTGAATCAGCTATTATATATTCACCGGCTAAGTTAAATATTTAAAAATGATATTTTAATTATAAAATAAATTTTTGAATATACTTACCCGGTGAATATATAAATTAAAGGCCCCCCCTTCCTCCCCGATAGAGACCCAGCGGGATGAGAAGAATTGGAGCTGTTTACATGTATATGCTGTATCTGGCCGATAGTTGGCGCTGGTGGGCACACCCGCAACCTTCATAGCTATCGCTCGCGAGTTTTTGTGTTTTTCTGTCGAGCCGCCGGAGCAGCAGCTATTATATATTCACCGGGTAAGTATATTCAAAAATTTATTTTATAATTAAAATATCATTTCATACAACCCCTACCTCTTCTAAAACCTCAATAATTCTTTCTCCTTCCAATCTTCCATCACTTATTCCATTGTCATCATCTCTGTCTTTCTTCTATTTATCTTGAGTCCAACCTCCTGTGATATTTCATGCATTCTGTTAAGCAAGCATTGCAAATCCTGTGGTGTTCTGCTAACAAGGACAGCATCATCAGCATTCTCTAGGTCTGCTAAATTTCTATCACCAATCTTGTCCAATCTTTCATCACCATCTCTGACTGTTCTACACTTTACAAAATCCATGAGAAGGATAAGCAACGTAGGTGACAACTCATTCCCTTGGAGTACTTTGCTTTTCACTAGAAATTAATTTGATAAGACTCCATTAACGTTAACTTTGCACTTGCTATGCTCATGAACAGACTTAATCAAATTTACATATTTTAGAGGAATTCCATAATAACGCAGGACACTCCACAAAATTGGCTGATGCACACTATCAAAGGCTTTTTCATAGTCCACAAATGCCACCAAAAGGGGATCTCTATATTCTACGCAATTTGTCTCAATAGGAAAATTTGGTCAGTGCAACTTGCACCTTTTCTAAATCAAGCTTGTTCATCTCCTAACCTTTTATCAATCTTTCTCTCCAGTCTCTTTAGAGTAAGCATACTATATATTTTCATAACTGACGGAAGTGTTATGCCTCTGTAATTATTGCAATCAGTCAGGTCTCCTTTTTTTTTTTGCTATTTTCACCAACACTCCTAACTCCCATTCATCAGGTTTTGTCTCTTCATGCCACATTCTACAAAATAATCTTGTAAGTAGTCTGGGAGTCACTTCATTTTTGGCCAGTATCATCTCGACAGATATTCCGTTGTATCCTGGGGCTTTCCATCTCTTTAGTCTTTTGAGGATAGCTTCGACTTCAAACACACTGAATTCATTCATGGTCTTCATCAGTGTCAGGTATATCAATCAAATTATCCCCTTCATATCTTCTTTTCATAACCTCACTAAAGTGGTCCATCCAACATTGTCTTTCTTCATCTTCTGTTGCTATAACAGAACCCTCTCTTTTTCCTGGGTATATGCTTCTTCTTTGCCCCAGTCAAGATTTCATTAATAATTCTATGAGCAATTCTTACACCATAGCCAATTCTTCAATTCATAGCTTTGTCAGCCTTATCTGCTTTACTGTCTAAATATTCTCTCCTGTCATTCCTGGCTTTTCTTTTGACCTCACTGTCAATACTGGAATACTTAGCATGCTCTACCTTGTAAATTTCATTACTTCCTGGAAAACTTGCAACAATCAATTTCTGTCTTTGTCTCCTTTTTATAGTATCCCAAGTATCATTTGATATCCATGGCTTTCTCCTTGTAACTGCGTGTCCCAAGACTTCACTACCAAATGACTGATATATGTTCTTAATATCACACCATTCTTCATTAATTGTCTGTTCTTTGTCTCTTAAAGTTACCAAGACTGCAAATCGATTCCTACATTCAATTGCAAATGTTTCTCTGTGCTCTTCTTCTAAAAGCTTAGTTGCATCAAACCTAGGTATTCTATCCATATTTCTGTTGGGTGCTTTCAGTTTTGATTTCAGTGTGGTAATGAGGAGCTTGTGATCACTACCAATATTGATCATGAGCTGCTCATTGCCACACTGAAATCAAAACTGAAAGCACCCAACAGAAATATGGATAGAATACCTAGGTTTGATACAACTAAGCTTTTAGAAGAAGAGCACAGAGAAACATTTGCAATGGAATGTAGGAATTGAATTGCAGTGTTTCTCTGTGCTCTTCTTCTAAAAGCTTAGTTGTATCCAACCCCTTCTCTTCCAACTCCATCTGATCTTCCTGAGTAGACATATATATTGCCTTGGTCCAAAGTTTCCTTACCAATTCCCTTACAACGTTTCACTTAGGGCCAAGATATCCAAACTATATTTCATAAATTCACTCTCCACTTGCTGTAACTTTCCAATCTAATTCATGGTTCTAACGTTCCAATTACGTATTTTCAATTTTTCTTTATTATTTATAAGCCGTGAGATTCCTAGCACCCCACTACACCCGGGACTGGGGCCCATTCTGTTATCTTCTCTTTCCATGACTGACTAAATCCATAGAGGATTCATTGGTTAGTTACATCAAAGGATAGCCAGTTCCTTGTGGTGCACAGTGCCTGTGTAACTAAGGCAAATGATCCGTGCTGGTACATACTAATTCTAGTAAGATGAACCGCCAGGCATCAGGAGTAAAAGCCGAAGAAACAGTTTGTCCATCACCTTAAACCCAATCCTTCACCCTGCTGCCAGTGACTTCGAGGTTTAGGGGGTTGTTTCCTTCACACCCAAAGCTGTCATTACTCCACCAAGTTCCTCATCCTCTTATACAAGTATAACTGTTGGCAAACATGGATTACTAAGATATACCGCCTAGCACGGTAAAGATTTGTCTAGTTAGGAAAAATACAATTGTTTCGTAACTGGAATATAAACCTACGCTATTTATTAGGGGTATTACTTTTGGCGAAGCTAAAAGGATGAGCCATTAAATTTTAGCGAGGGTTAACTACCCATTCTGCTACTTAGTGGGTGTACGGGGGTAGGGGGGTGAGCTTTCTACTGCTCCCATTCACACACCTGTGATTTAGCTCACTTTGCCTTTGGCTCAGACGGTGAATGGTCATTGCCGCTCATCATCCTCACCAAGTTATTTTGGACTGCCATTAATTGCTTTTGTTTTGTGCTTTCTCTTTATGAGTGTGCATTGACTTTTGCTGACCATGTGTACTTACCCTGTACTTGAAGGCTGGCTCTGCGGAGGCTTCATGTCAGCCATTGACACCGATCACCACACCCTTTGTCCTGCCTGCAGAGGTCAACAGTGTGTCGAGTGGTCTGCCTCCAAGTGGGAAAGGTTTGGGCGACGGGGAAAGAAGTCAAAGTGGGATATTTCTGCTTTGAAGGTGTCTTCGAAAGGGAAAGAACCCAAATCCTCTTCTTCTGCTTTCCGACCTTCCTCCGAAGCTCTTGCTCGCTCGGTCATCTCCGAGAGACCATCGAGTAATAGCATAGACCTTTTAATTTATGGCCTACCCCGGTCCTTGAGAGATGGTGTTCCTTCCCCTAGCGAAGTGGTCCCACCTCTCCCCCCGGGTGAGGCCTTGTCTCTGTCTCCCTTTTTACTGGTGTGGTCCCCCTTATTGCTGCAAATCATCATTCGTGGTGCTAGTGTACAGCCTTCGTCGATTTCGGAGTTAGATCCTCTGTCGTGCGTCGGCGCTGTGGTATCTTAGGCGTCTTCTGTGGCCGCTGCCGATGCCCCTGCACCTTCAGATAATCCAGCTGTTGCTGCCAACTGTGTTTCGCCATTCCTGTTCATCCTTCGAGGGGGAAACTAAGTCCTTCATCTGTCTCTTGCGAGTGTTTTTCCCTGGAGGAGGAGTTCACTCATAGAAACTCCTCTGCAGAGGACTGCTGCTACTAAGGTCAGCTTGCTGATCCTCCGGCCCCTAGAGGGCACCTTCGATCTCGCAGAGCTCGCCCTCCAGTTTGCCTTAGAGGTTGCCCATCACCATCGGTGAAAAGGTGCCTTTTTGGCTCCTCAGCCTCGTCTTCGCAGCTGTCCCCCGCAGAGGAGCCTCAGCTGCAGTCGTCTTCTGGCCCTCGACCTTTACCTGTTCCTGGAACTTCTGACGACGCTGTTGCAAGTCCTTGTACTTCGACCCAGGACTCTTTTGTGGATCGTTCGCGATCTCTGTCGGAGGGTGCTCACCCTTCCAAAGGGCACATCCCTGTTCCAGACCCCCCTCCTCGCTGACCTGCAGATCTACCTTCTCCGTTCCTGTCTCCTGTTCCTTGTCTGCCTGCTCGTGATGCTCCTCCAAAGCATTCGGCTGCACGCCATCACTCTCCAGCGTGCCAGCGCCCTTCAGTGCACCAGCGCTTACCAGCATCTCATCAGCGCCCTCCAGCACTTTAATGCTTCTCGGTGCATCAACGTTCGCCTGCTCTTCAGTGCCTTCCAATGCCCCAGTGATCTCCCAATCACTGGCACTCTCCAGCGCGTTTTCGCCGCTCCAGAGTTCAGTATTTATCAGCTCTCCAGCACACCTTCGCTCGCCAGTGCACCTTCACTCCCCAGCTTACCTTCGCTCTCCAGCGCAACAGCGCTCTCAGCTTGTCAGCGCTCCCCTGTGCAATTGCGCTCTCCTACACGTCAGCGCTCTCATACGCAGCTACATTCTCTGGCTCGCCAATGCTCCATTACTCTCCTGCGCGCAAGCTGTCTCTGGCTTGCCAGCGCTCTCCTGCGCACTTGCGCCAAGCTCTAGAGCAGGTTCCCCCAGCTTCAAGACGATCTCACAGGCAAAAGGAACAACACAGTAGAGATTTTGACAGTCACCGTTGCCCCATTCCCCTCCCTGCAAACGCGTTACAGGGCAATTGCCGGGGAAAGGGAAAGGAGGCTCCACAGAAGGGTTCAGGATCCCGAAGATTCCATTTTCGAAGGTGGGCCATATCTTCGTAAACATTGGTAGAGACTCCTCGCAGGGAACCTTTGATCCCTTTCGCTTCAGGGGATCTTTCTGACAGTGCATGCAGCAAGCAGCCTTGGTTCAGTGCCATGATCAGAGCAGTGGTGCAAGCCTTCGGGCCTGCCGTGTCATCTCGCTCTTCGGAGACCCTTCATCCAACTGCACCAGCAGACCTACTGCGAGAAACCTCTGCTTCTTCTCCCCTGAAGAGGAAAAGAGGAGTCTTAGATGCGGTTAGGCCTTCGAGGCCTGTCCTTCCTGTCTCTCCTGCTGGACAATCTCCTACTTCACCTCTGCTGAGGGAGTCGTGCGAGGTACGGACTTCCTCCCTTCCACCTTTGGAGGAAGTTTCTCCTCGCACGGAGAGTTCTCCACCACTGATGGAAGTCAGGAGGGAAAATTCCAACCAGCCTTTGATGTTCCAAAGTCCTCTTCAAGGACCTTCAGGCCTTCAGGAATCGCCAGTCATTCCAGGGATGCCCGCGACCCATCCCTAAAGGAGCTCTCTTGGGTGGAAGGAGACTTCGCTGCTAGTCCCACTTTGGAAGGGGAGCAAAAAGTCAGAACATGCATTCTGGCTAGTCCTGACTCTTATTAGGGTACCCCTATGAGAGGACAAAAACACAGTCTAAGACTGTGTCTTTGGCTCTCAGAAGCCCTCAAAGACCAGTGCAGCCTTGCCCTGGTCTCAAGGACTAAAGGGTGCCCATGCTGCTAAGATCGCCCAACAGCTCTCCTAACTCTCCTCCTCCCAACGTTCCGGCTCGACCACCAAACTTCTCCCACCTCCTCGCGTCCAGCAGAGGAGGTATTTTGGGATCTTGGACGAGCCATGTCCAGCTCTTCCTCTCCATCACACTCTGGAAGAGCTCACCAAGGGAGTCTCACTAGAGAGGCTCTCCAGCCGTCGGGTCTCGTTTTCAGCAGCAGAGATCCTCAACCAGGAGAAGGTCACGAAGTATGCCGTGCAGGCTACTTCATGGCTTGATCTTTGGTTGGGGACCCTGGGAATCCTGATGCGAACCAAGGATTTCTCAAAGGAACGCACCAGGAAAGCGATGGAAACTTTCCCTCTCAAGCACACACACCATCGAGTTTCTTGCCCATCAAGTCTCGAACTTATGGGCAAACACCATCCTGAAACGTCGAGATGCTGTGTGTGACAGATTCCACCAGCAAGTCCCAAATGCTGAGATTGCCAGGCTCAGGAACTCCTCTTTAGAGGGGACCTCTCTGTTTGAGCAGGACGTGGAACACGGTACTGAGAGATGGAGGAAGTCCCATCAGGACTCCCTCCTCCATAGGGCTTTGACATCCAAGCAGAAGAAATCTTTGAGATCTTGGACAAGCCTCGTCCAGCTCCTCCTCCTCCATCACTCTCTTGAAGAGCTCACTAAGGGAGTCTCTCTAGAGAGGCTCCCCAGCCGTCAGGTCTTGTTCTCTGCAACTGAGACACTCGACCAGGAGAAGCTCACGAAGTATGCCATGCAGGCTAATTCATGGCTTGATGTTTCGTTGGGGACCTTGGGAATCCGGGTGCGAACGTAAGGATTTTTCCTAGGAACGTATCAGGAAAGCTATGGAAACCCTTTCTCTCAGGCACTCGCACCATCGCGTTTCTCGCCCATCAAATCCCAAACTTATGGGTGAACACGATCCTGAAACGTCGAGATTCTGTGTGTGAGAAATTCCATCAGCAGGTCTCTAATGCCAAGATCACCAGGCTCAGGAACTCCTCTCTAGAGGGATCCTCTCTGTTCGAGGCCAAGGGACGTGGAACATGCTGCTGAGAGATGGAGGAAGTCTCACCAGGAATCCCTCCTCAATAGGGTTTTGTCATCGGATCCCTTTCCGACTTAAGGACAGGAAAGGCACTAAGTCCTCCATGGGAAGAAAATATCCTAGAGGGACTGGCCAAGGCCGCAAACACTATGATAGGCACTCCCCCTGCTTATCCACCTATGGGGGGATGCCTACAAAGTTGCTGGGACAGGTGGAAGCAACTCAGGGCCATACCCTGGACAATCTCCATGATTCGTTCAGGGTATCACATGCCATTCATAACATTTCTCCATCTCCTGATCAAGAAACCAGTGTCAACAGACTCCTTTCCAATGGGATCAGCAAAGGGGCTAGCCCTCCAGGCAGAAGCCCAGACCCTGTTGAAGAAGGGCACTCTCCAGGACGTTCTCGACGGGTCTCCAGGCTTCTTCAGTCGACGCTTTCTTTTTTGCGAAAAATGCGTCTGGAGGCTGGAGACCAGTCATCGACCTCTCGGCTCAGAACAAGTTTGTCAAACAAACTCTGTGTTGCATGGAGACGGCAGACGCGGTAAGCCCACAGAACTTCATGTGCACACTTGACATAAAGGACGCATACTTCAAAGATCCCAAACCATCAGTCTTCAAGGAAGTACTTAAGATTCAGCCTAGACATCATGAAATACCAGTTCAAGGTGCTGTGCTTTGATCTTTCCACAGCACCTAAAGTGTTCACCCTATTGTCATCTTTGGCACACAGGATTGGCATCTGTCTCCTTTGTTATGTGGACGACTGGCTAATCCTGGCGGACTCTGTGTCAATCCTTCTTCAATACCAAGACAAGTTTCTGAGGTTTTGCCAAGATATGGGGATCATGGTAAACCTCTAGAAGTCCTCCCTGCTTCCTACACAGAGATTGGTACACCTAAGCATAACAATAGACACCAATCTCCACAAAGCCTTCCCATCAGACGACAGGATATTGAGGCTGAGAAAGGTCGTAAGACCCTTTCTCCGACGAAAAAAAACTTCCAGCCCAGATGTGGCTACGTCTCCTCAGGCACCTTTCATCTCTGGCCCGCCTAGTTCCCGAAAGTCGCCTCGGGATGCGATCTCTCCTGTGGTAACTCGAGTCCTAGTTGAATCAGGCTCTCGACTCCCCGGAAATCTGGGTCCTTATGGGATCAGTGGAACAGACGGACCTCAAATGTTGTGTGTCAGACGAGAACCCATGAAAGGGAGTGGATCTTCTCGTCCTCCCCCTAGATTTAATGCTGTTCTCAGACGCTTCAAAAAAAAAGGGTGGGGGGCCTTTGTGCGGCACCACACGACATCAGGTCTCTGCTCAGAGTCGGAAGAATACCTCCACATAAATCTCCTAGAGATGAAGCTGTCTTTCTGGCCCTTCAAGAGTTCCACCAGTTCCTGGCGTGCCACTTAGTGATGGTGATGAGTGACAACACCACAGTAGTGGCTTACATCAACAAACAAGGAGGTACTTTTTTGCAGTCCCTGTCCTTTTCTAGTAGTAGAGATACTGAGATGGGCCGAGGTTCAAATACCACTCGGCATGCTTCATCCGAGGCAAGAGGAATGTGCTCGCTGACAAACTTAGCAGAGCATCTCAGATAGTGAGTACAGAGTGGTCTTTGGATCATCTATTAGCCAACAGAGTCCTGACTTTGTGGGGTTCTCCGACTGTGGATCTCTTCGCAACGTCCCTAAACTTCAGGGTCCTGTTGTACTGCTTCCCAGTGCCAGACGTCAAGACTCTCTGGCAAGATGCATTCCAACAATGATGGGACATGTACGTTTATGCCTTTCCCCCATTCTGTCTGATGAGGAGGGTACTCAACAAGGCCAGGACATTGGTCAACCTCTTAATGACTCATATAGCTCCCTCCATGACATGATCTACTCAAACAACCACATGGCAACATATTCCACAAAGCTGTAGCTTTGCTACAACTTCACACTTGGAGACCATCCAGCATCTCCTCGCTCAGAGAAGATTTTCGAACCAAGTTGCGAGCAGAATGTTTGGATATCTACAGAAATCATCAGCAGCAGTCTACCAAGCAAAGTGCAAAGTCTTCTGTGATTGGTGTCACGGAAGGAGTATCTCTCCTCTCGATGCCACTATTCCAGCAATAGCGGAGTTCCTTGTGTATTTGCCTGAAGAAATGCACCTTTCAGTTTCGGCGGTAAAAGGCTATCGCCCAGCCTTAGGCCTAGCATTTAGACTGAACGGAATGGACATATCCTCATTGCTAGAACTTTTTCTACTCATACGGAGTTACGAACTTGCCTGTTCTCAGTCTGAAGTGAAACCTCCCCCATGTAATGTGGTTCGAATTTTCTCCCTATGAACCATTATGCCAGGCTTCGGTGAAGCGTGTCAGTGAATTTCATGGTCTCTCATACGACATCGCCCATTCAAGGGAATGGGGAGAGGTAACGTTCAGTTTCGTCCCCGAGTTTGTTGCCAACACTCAGAATCCGGGAGTTGCGGATCCCTGATTCGACTCCTTTTGGATTTCGAGTCTCGATTCTAAAAGATGACCCTGATCATCTCTTTCTCTGCCCAATGAGGAGTTTGAGGCTGTACCTCTAGAGAACAGTTGCAGCCTGTCCCCGTGTGCCTGCACTTTTCGTCAGCACAGGGAAGAACAAGGAGGAAGGTCACTAATAACGCCATCTTGGCCTGGATTTGCAAGGTCATAGACCATGTCTTGAATCTGGACCCTCCTTGATGTCGCCCCAGAGCTCATGATGTTAGGGGTATAGCTACCTCCGTGGCATTCAAAAGAAACTTCCCAGTGACGTAGATGCTTCAGGCTGAGGTGTGGAAACGTCGGAACACGTTCACAGCCCACTACCTGCAAGACGTAACACACAGGAGGCTCGGTACATTCTCTATCGGTCCTGTGGTGGCTGAACAACAGCTGGTATAATACCTCAAGCTCCTTATTGGACAAATAGCAGAAGGCTGAGGGCACTTACCCGGTTTTAGTCCGTGTAAATGAAAAGGTTTGACTGGCTCTTATTCTTTTCTTCATCCACCCCTCTTTTGGGGAAAGCAGCATCCTGGGTTCTCTGCATAAACTGACCTCAAAACACTACAGATAAACCATACTTCCTTGTGTACCTAGTATTAAGCTAATACTCTTTCATCCTCATATCCTGGCGGGGTGGTATTCGGAGAGTCTTGGTTGCAACAGTTTTTCCCACAAAAGACTCGGAATAACTTTTACCTGGACAATCACACTTCTAAATATCTCATCACACAACTTGTGAAGTCTACAAATCTTGCGTAGCAAGGTTTTAGCGAGGTGCAGGGACTCCATATTTTGGCACAAACCTATTCAAATAAGGAGTCCCCGGGTAAAGCCAAAATCCAGATTGGCAGGGACTTCCACCCTCCTAATGGGTTAATCACCCCTAATAAATAGCGCATGTTTGTCTTCCTGTTACGGAACAAATGAAAAATTCATAGATGATTTGTATTTTTGGTAACGATACGAACCTTTAGCTATTTATACAAACTTTCGTGCCAGCCCTATCCCCCTTGAAGTCCTACCTCCAAGCAAAGTGACCTAAATCACTGGTGTGTGAGTGGTAGGGGTAGCCAGCTACCCCCCTACCCCCACTAACTAGCTGAATGGGTGATTAACCCTCGTTACAATTTAATGGCTCGTCCTTTCAGCTTTGCCAAAAGTAATACCCCTAATAAATAGCTAAAGGTTTGTATCATTACAAAAAATACAAATTATCTAGGAATTTGTCATATTGCTTTTAAATTTGTCATTTTACCACGCTATTCAAACCTGAGTCTTTGAAAGTTATACTTCCCTCCTGAACCACCCTTCTGCCCCTAGTTTAAGATAAAAAAGGAAGTGTCTTTGACAGGAGAGTGGCCTTGACTTCTCATCAGCCATCGTTAACTTCCTTGTTAATGATTTCAACAACTATTCTAGCTCTACTGAAGATATGCCTTATTCTAAAGGATTTATATTTTAATAGCTAGGAAAAATACAATTCCCGTTTAGAATATATTTTTCTATAAGAATATTACAGAGATTCTTATCAGTTACACAAACTATGACTATGGTTATAAAGTAATTAGATCTTTAGTTTTTCTATAGGGCAGCCAATTATGAAACACCTTCCAAAATATTTACCATGTTTTTTTCATATATCTATTTTATAATCACTTTTACATGTATTACATCATGGTTGAGTGTAGGAGTAACAGGTTTCTATTGAAAGAAACTAATTTCACTTACAAAATTTAAAATGCTGTCATAGCCATAATACCAAGTAAACTTACATCCATAAATTTCAAGTTACTTAAAAGAAATATTATATAAAGTAGGATTGTTGAGATAACATTAGCCACCGGATTTAAGGTGTCAGAATATTTCTCTCAAGTACAGTGTATTTTTTATACTGATGAAACTAATGTAGTACTGTAAGTAGCCTCTTGTATATAGGGAGGAATTTGCATTTAGCAGCTTTTTTAACCTCTGTTCATATCTTCACATAATTTCTAGTGTTTTGTAATTACAGCTGAGTAGTCCAGATGTGGTACAAGATCTTCCCTATTCTTTGTTACCAGCATTGACTGATGGGTATTTCCACGATGTTGTGATTACGTCACGTTCCGGTAGAAAGGTAAGCATCACCTTAGAAATTCCTTTTAGGGTAAGGGTTAGATTATTTGGCATCAAGGTCTGAATCCCCTATACATGAACCACCTTTTGAGTTTGCTTTAGTTGGTAATTTTATTGTCAGCACAGGTTTTAAGGTGTTGCTTTGTACTTAAATTTACAGCTGATCCTTGGGTAATCATTTACGGGACAGAATTATTTTAATGGATTAAGTGATAAGTGGGTATCATTACGTAATAGTTTGTGTTTCATTTACTATTTTTTTTAAGCAAAACTGTAAATAGTTCCTGCTATACAGTGGTCTAATAACAACATCCTATTTATTGATAGCAGACAAACTGTATAGTAAATACAGTACAGAAATATGCGGTTTATTTTTTTTTTTTGTTATTTAAAAATTCTAAGTTTTTTTTTAGAAATTTAAGCTTTTACAAAACCTCCTACTACACTTATAAATCTGTTGTACACTCTTGAAAAACTTTAAGGCCAAAACTTTCTTGAAAAACTTTTAAAGCCAAAACTTACTTTTACTTTAGACATACTGTATCCTCACGTATACAGGGGAATGATTGGTGAATAGTGATATGGAAAGGGATTATTGTTACAATCCGGTAATTGGCTTGTGTGAAAAAACTTACATCTGAAATCATGTTATATTTTTTTTGTCTATTTTCTAGAGTATGTTTTTAATTGTTAATCAACCTCTTTTTTGCAGTTTGAGGTGCATAGTATTATATTGAAATCCAGCATGCCCGGTATAGACTGGAAAGACTTGTGTGGACTAGAAGACTCGGCTCTAGAGACTGTCTTGCATTATTTGTACTCTTGTAGTTTGCCTTCTGACCTCTCCCCTGCCACAGCTCAGAAGACCATTGCTGCTACTCGACACTTGAAAAGCTTTGAGGATTTCAGAAAGAAGTGTGATGTCTTTATCAAAAATTCTAATCTGAGAAACAGTAAGTGTTATGAGCAGTTAATCTAAAGATCTATAAGAATTGACAATTTTTTTTATTAAACTCGGTTTCTTTAATATTCTTAACATATCGACTAAAGGTTTAAATAGGCCAGAGACTCATGATGATTGCATATTAGTAAGGTAATGAGTTTTTTTATGGTATGGTGTTCCCTGTAGCTATTGGTCAGACATGCAGTCTTGGGATGCTTCTGCTCTCTGATATAGTTTGTTAGCTCGAGAGGAAATAACTTGCTATTATTATCTTTGTATTCTTCTCATTTGAGAAAAGGCTGGCATTTGATTGTAAGTTTGTATTTACAGGATCATTCATTGAATGTTAGTTCACTTAATTTGTATATTACAGTAAATAACATTTAGCTCTATTTATCATAGGCTTTATTGTGTTCTTTTTGAATTGTTTGGACTTGCCCACACTCTCACACACGCACCCTGGCAGAGGTAAATGTGCAAAATAGTCATGTCATAGAATTTTTACTCTTTGAAAAACAAGCTAGGAGTGAGTTTTGAATGTGTGCACCAGAAGGATATTTCTATTTGGTGATGCTTTTTAAATACTGCCAACTCCTATTTTACAGGAACTGAAGATGACTAAAAATCTTTAGAATTGTGTATCTGAATTATGATATGAAGATAGGATATATTTTGTTTTAATTTAGTTTTGTATTTAACTTGCAGGACTAGTATGTTTGATGCAAGAAGTTCATGATTGTGTGGAAGGAATGGCTCAGCTTTTCAATCCTGGTGATGCGTCTGGTACAAGTCCCTCTGGGACGAGTCCTTCTCATCTTATCTCTGTTCTTAAGGCAGCGCTCAGACAAATGGCCATTGGTAAGTATTTGAGTAATTGATGTAGACCAGATTTTCATTGTTGTTCCCATTGTAATGGCACCTCCTTATCTCAAATCTTTGAAAGTCATCCATATCCATATGATTTTTAGACTGTTTGGGGGAATATTACTCATGGTTAGTAGCTTCTTTTACTAAATGGTTACAATTAAAGCATTGAGTAGATGTTGAAATTCTTTTAATCCCCCAAAATCATTATCATATCATATATACAGTTACTCTAAAGAGTTTAACCTCTTCTGGGCTGTAGGCATTAATGGAAGGGTTGTTGCTGTGTCTCCTAGTAGCACTCACTTTTATGCCATCTTATTGATCTTAGTTCCACCTGTATTCTTCCATCTATGTTATGCATAATAAGATGATTCTAGAGGATTGAATTAAAAAGAAAAAAAAAGTGATCTAGAAAATTTTGTTTTTCCTTAAATAGGCGTAGTCAAGGTCATTGAATTGAGCCAAGAATTTGAACATTGTGGGCGCAGACTAACCCAAGAAGAACAACATGAAGTTATGCGCTACACTCGTTCCAGACTCCCACCTATCTTGGCAACTGTTGTCAGGCTTCTTGCTAATGTCCGAGCATCTCTGGCTGCTCTTAACCACCATACTAGACAACAACTTTCTCAACAACTTGTACCAGAGGTTTGTACCTATAAGTTCAGTTACATTTCGTAACCCATACATAATACAGTCTTCACATGTCTGAATATGTCAAAATGTGTGTGCAGTATTCTTATGTCATATAGACAGAAGATGTAGAGTAGCTTATATGAATTATTCACACATGCATACAGAAATACCTCTAGATACAAAATTAACTTATGGAGTGGCTTTTGTGTTATGATATTTTATAATGAGAGTAGTTTTACTTGTAAATTGCCTAAGTCATTCCAAGCCCTACAAAAACACCACATTAAGTTTTATAATAAATCTATAACTTGAATGAAATACAGCTAAATCTATTTGAATCATTCAATATACCTAACCTAACTGTTAATACAGTGATGCCTCAGGATACGAAAGTAATCCGTTCAGGATGCGGTTTCGTATCCTGATATTTTCGTATCCTGAGTCGCGTTTTACATGTGAATAGCCTAATCCGTTCCAAGCCTTACAAAAAGTCACCTTTTCTTTCATAAACACGCTAAACTGTAGTAATAAACATGCAATGCAGCCATTTCTATCATTCAATAATTAACACAACCGTTAAAAACAGCCTAATCCATTCCAGAAACCACTATGAGATTATTCAATAATGTAGTTATAGCCAAGTTATCCCCCCCAAGCCCAAAGAAAACGGTCCGTTTTCTTTACTACTGTACTGTATAAAAGTTGCGGTACTGTATGTACGTAAAGCATTTAGATCAGTGAAGGTGTATTGTTACCTGTACGTACACCTAAATTAAGGATTGATACCTGTACACTCTGAAAAAAAGGTTACAGTTAATTAGTGTAACAAAAAAGTTGAAACTTACCTTTTGATTGAGACGATGTCCGATAGCGAAGTCGCGGCAGAGGAGGATGGCATAAGGCAGAAAACGTAACAAGTGACAGACTACGTACAGTAATTTACACACTTAACACATTAACACTTAAACTTTACGAAATAAAAAAATGGCAGAAATAATTAACACTTAACATTACATATGGAAAACTATAAGATGAAAGAAAAAATTACTTTAACACTTAACGGTAACATAAAACTTAAAATTGAATTTTTTTTTTTTGCTTTTTTATAACTTTACGTTTTTCATATTTTCTAAATCTCTTCTACTTCTTCATCACTTTCTTTTTTCTGTTTCTTTTCTTTACTTTCACCTTCTACTTCTTCATCACTTTCTTTATTCTGTTTCTTTTCTTTACTTTCACCTTCTAATTCTTCATCCCTTCCTCTTTTCTGTTTCTTTTCTTCACTTTCACCTTCGTCTTGGCCTACTAATACCGCTGGCCTCTTTAATAAGAAACTATCCATTGAAGCTTGTTTCTGCCTACTTTTCAACACATTTCTAAAATGCGTTAGGCAAACGTCATTGCAGTGTTGAAGCGCACGGTTGGTATAAACTTTTTCTGGATGTTCCTTTTCGACGTAGTCTGCCATTTTATGGAAACATGCAAGAATTTCCTTGATGTCTGCCGTTTTCAAAGGTGCAACATCCTCCTCATCACCGCTAGAGAACTGCTCTTGAACATCACTCACTTGCATCGTCTCCAACTCCTTCAGGTCGTCCGTCGTCAACTCCTCGTGGTGCTCCTCGATAAGTTCATCTATATCCTCCGCGCTAACTTCCAGCCCTATGGACGTATCAAGATGTACGATGTCAGCCACCTCAGACTGCTGAATTGGTTCAGGATCGTCAACGATCTCGGCTTCGCCTCCAGGCTTCCCGAACCCCTCGAAGTCTCGTGCAGAGACAGCATCAGGCCACAGCTTCCTCCAAGATGAGTTTAGGGTACGCCTCGAAACTTCCTGCCAAGCGAGATCGATGAGTTTGAGGCATATCACGATGTTAAAGTGATCTTTCCAAAATTCACGCAGAGTGAGGTTTGTACTTTCTGTGACTTGGAAACATCTCTTGAAGAGATGCTTCGTGTACAATTTTTTTAAATTAGAAATAACTTGCTGGTCCATGGGCTGGAGGAGAGGGGTGGTGTTAGGCGGTAGATACAGGACCTTTATGAAGGAATACTCGGCCAGAAGATATTCCTCGAGGCCAGGAGGGTGAGCTGGAGCATTGTCCAACACCAGCAGACATTTCATAGGGAGGCGCTTTTCTTCCAAATATTTTCGGACAGTCGGACCGAAGCAGACATTCACCCAATCAATGAACAGTTGCCTCGTTACCCAGGCTTTTGCATTCGCCTTCCACATCACGGGAAGGTTCTCCTTGATGACTTTGTGGGCGTTGAAGGCTCGGGGATTTTCTGAATGGTACACCAGCAGGGGCTTTATCTTGCAGTCCCCACTGGCGTTTGCACAAAAAGCAAGGGTAAGCCTGTCCTTCATAGGCTTATGTCCGGGTAGCCTCTTCTCCTCCGCCGTGATGAATGTCCGACGAGGCATTTTCTTCCAGAAAAGCCCAGTTTCGTCGCAATTGAAAACTTGCTGCGAACTGTAGCCTTCCTGCAGAGTCAACTCGTCGAACGTTTTAACAAAGGCTTCGGCGGCCTTCGTGTCCGAGCTGGCTGCCTCCCCATGCCGTACCACTGAATGGATGCCAGTCCTTTTCTTGAACTTCTCGAACCACCCACGAGAAGCCTTGAACTCTGGGGGTTCCTACTGGAATGTTCCTTCTCCTGCTCCTTCTTCGGCCTGAGCACGCACGAGATCACCGAAAATGGCGGAGGCCTTCTGGCAAATTGTAGTCTCAGTGATGGTGTCTCCTGAGATCTCTTTGTCCTTGATCCACACAAGAAGCAGCCTCTCCATCTCGTCATGCACGTGGGTTCTCTTGTTGGAGAAAATAGTGACGCCCTTAGAAGGTGTCGCTGCTTTTATGGCCGCCTTCTGCTTCAGGATGGTGCCTATCGTAGATGGATTCCGGCCATACTCCTTGGCGATTGCACTTGGACGCATGCCAGACTCGTACTTTTTAACGATTTCAAGTTTCGTCTCCATCGAGAGCATCGTCTTCTTCTTCTTTCCTTCGGCAACATTCTTGGGACCCATGGCTACAGTAATATGTAATATAATACACTACGTAACGTTATATACAGTCTATGTATAGTAAACACTAATACAGTACAGAGCACAGTAACGAATGTTTATTAACGATAACACGTGGCGTACGAATGTACTGTATATTAACACTAAGTCAAACAAGCGAAAGCACACATTGTCTGTTAACGATACCGCGGTCGGAACGAAAAGAGAGAGAGAGAGATGAACGCCCGTGCGTAGGCAAGCTGGGATAGTTGCCGACCAATAGGAAAGCAGGATCATATGGCGTCAGCTAGCGTCTGAGTAGGGAGATAACCAATGGGTGAGCGGGAGGCTGTAAGTGAGTCTACCCAAGTTCAAAGTCAGGCGGCGCGCGCTTTTTAAAATTACTCTCGGCGAAGAGTTGGGATCTCGTAAGGTTTTCGTATCCTGAAATTTTATCCGTATCCTGGGGCATAAAAATCTTCGAATCATTTTTCGCATCCTGAATTTTTCGTAAGCAGAAACTTTCGTATCCAGAGGTATCACTGTACATGTAAATGAAGTAGTTATTATAACATAACATTATAGATGGAAAATAATACTGTACAATGCTTAGAGTACTGTACAATTCTTTGCATACAGTATACGAAATATGCAGTACCGTACGTACTGTAGGTTATTAATGTTACCCTTACTGTAGAGAGGTATGCTTTCTTTCATGCATAACTAAACCCATTTTCTTCAACTCAAGCATATCTTTAACTGTAGCTAATTTATTGTTCAGTAATACAATTAATATTCATTGGTGATACATCAGTAAATAACCTACCTGTTTTTTTTTTAAACCATTCAGTAAATAGTTTAACTCAATTATTTACCAAAATGAAGGAAAAATGTATGGCTAATGTTTTGATATGTGTAGTAGCGTTGTACAGTACTGTTCATTGTGTTTTTTTATTTAAAAATATACTTATTGATATAGAATTGATTGTAAATAAATAATCATGACATTAAAAGGGAAAAAAATGTTATGATGTTATTTATTTACCGAAATGGAAGAAAAATATATCGCTAATGTGTTTCATATGCATAGTAGCATTGAGCAATCTTATATACAATACAGTTCTGATCATTGTGTTTTTTAATTTAAAACTGTACTTATTGATATAGAATTAATTGTTAATAAATAATCATGACACTCCCGTTACAGTCAGTTACCTCTTTAAGGTTAGACTTGATGTCAATCTCGATCATTTTTTCTTATTTTGATATTGAATGTCACACTGTACACCTTATGAAAATCGTAATATTATAAATATACTTGTTACACTAATCATATCTTATTTTTTATTTATCAGTTTTTTATTGCATAAAAGAGCTGGAGAAGTTGTACCTCTTAATACTGTATTGGGCTTTAAGTTTTTTAACGTTTTGAAAATTCAGAGAAAGGGAATAGCAGAATGTGGGCATTGTAAATATGGTAGAAATTAAGTGGCTTTATTTGTTTGATAATTCTTTGCTGTTTGTACCTTGTTGTTGTAATGCAATATGATTAGATGCTTTTAAAGCTTAGTAACTTGGGAAAAATTTGTGCATTTATTACTCAATTTCGGCTTCGCAGATAAGCTCGGTGCTTCAGACTCTTTGTGTTGATGTTGGATCTCTAAGAACAAGCTTGGAGCTGATCATCCAGTCTTCTTCAACTTCACTGGAGTCTGCACATTCACCAACTCATCTCTTAGCTAAATCTTTGCGAAATGTAAGTACAGTTTAATTGGCGATGATTGACTTAATAAGTTTTCCATAGTTATTGATAATTATTTGAATTTAGTTTTAATGTGTTTATTTACAAGAGTATGCTGTGAAATTTGATACTTTGTTCGCAGGGTAATCTTAGTGTCTGTCATCTTATTTTGTTTTTTAATGTATGTGGCAGTTACAGTATTACTTGCTTAAATATACTGTGCCTGTTTATACATTCAGATCTAGAGTATGCTGATGATGCTGTCCTTGTTAGCAGAACACCACAGGATTTGCAATGCTTGCTTACCAGAATGTATGAAACATCACAGGAGGTTGGGCTGAAGATAAATAGAAGAAAGACAGAGATGATAAGAATGGAGTATGCAATGGAAGAGGAAATATTATTGGAAAGAGAAAGGATTAGTGAGGTAGAACTATTTAATTATTTAGGAACTATGAATCTCCAATAAAGGGTCTTTAGAATTAGAGTTTAGTGAAAGATTGACAAATGCAAATGAGACAATGGCTAGTTTAAGTAAAATTTGGAAATCAATTTGCCTGAAATTACATATAAAAATCAGGCTATATATCAATTTAGTGAGATCGGTGTTACTCTTTGGACATGAGTCATGGTATGACAATAAAACAATCTCCAATAGATTTAGTAGATTTGAGAACAAAGCCCTCAGAAGGGTATTGGTAGTTGAATGGCAGGACAGGGTTAGAGATGAAACTATAAGAGAGATTACTCGAGTGCCATATGTGGATGAAATCATGATAGGGGTAGATGGAGATGGTTTGGGTATGCTTTTTGCACTCCTAAGAGAGATTAGTTTACCAAATGTTCAGCTGGGCTCCACAAGACACTAGAAGAGTTGGAAGACCCAGGCCTACATGGCCTAGGACCATGAAGCGCAAAGTAGGAGATGATTAATGGAGAAGTATTGAATTAAAAGCTCAAGATAAAGAGACTACTGGGGAAATCTAGCAGGAGCACTGGTGAAATCTAGTAGGGGCCCTTTGTGTCAATAGGCGTAGGAGGAGATGATGATGATGTTTATACTGTACATGCTACTAAATATAATCTATTTGCTCAAGGATTTACATCTTCGAGAACTCCAGAAGTTACGGATTTTACAAGAGAATCTGACCTCGTTCCTGAACTCGCTTGTCCATAAAAAGGAACAGTTTGAAGAGATGGGAGGTGGAGCACGAATACGAGGTGTTGCCAGAATCATTGAGCATTTCACAGAAGAGTTACCTGTTTTGACCTTGCGGCTAGAGGAAGCTGCTGCAGCATTAGAAGACATGCTGGAGTGGTCAGAATTTAAATTTGTCTTTAAGGGGGCAACTTCAAAAGTGGTAAGTTTAACTGTAATTTTGTAAAGATTTATATACAGTATATAGTTGTCCCTTATAATTTCCAAGGATTACTTAACAAGGATATACATTAATGTCAGAAACCTATGTAACTATTCTAGACCTTATACTTCATTTCCTTGTATAACTAAAGAAAAAAAAACCTTCGTGTGCATTTAGAAACATTGTTATTGGTACCAAAGCTATAAAAAGGTTAAAACTAGTGCATTGTAGTTATTGTAAGGTATGTGTTGGTATTTGATGGAAATACTATACCTGATCCCAAATTGGTACAAGAAAAACTTATGAATACATTACCTAAGATTATTATTTAAAGAAATTTGCTGTAATCACAAACAATCAGATTTATGAATCTTAAACTTGTAATTAATCTGGGAGAACTGGGCATTTCCCAATAACGTAAGAAGAATGGAAATTTAAAGAAAAACACCATAGATCAATATGCTGTATTTTGTATGTAAGTACCTTATTTAATTTTTTAAGCATCTATTATTACAATAAGCTTAACAAGATGTTTAACAAAAAGTGTCAATCTCATTGCATTGCTATGCTAGATATCATAGGGAGGTTCAATAATATTTTTTTTACAGTTTCATTAGAAGCCTTTTTGATGTTTGTTTAGGGTAGCATTATTGAACGTTTGGTGGAGCACCGCGGAGTGGTTGAAGCGCTGGTTGTTGAGCTTGTAGAACGTGTTAGTCACCCGGCTTTTACTACATCACTTCAGCATCTTGGGCTATTGGCTCCTTCTCAGCACCCTTCATCGGGGGATTCTATATCTCCGGATGATGTTAAGGGACAGGGTATGTTGGCAATCTTTAATTGTTTCAACTCAAACCCATCACTTGAATATGGCTTATGTGTGCATTTATACCACTTTGCTACAATTGTATGTGTATATTTCTCTAATTCTCATAGAGGTTGTCCATCTAACTCCTGAATGTTTCCATAGTACTCCATTATTTGGTCCCTTTCATATTGCCAGTGTCAGGAGCTCAGTACATTTCTTGTCAAAGTTGTTTTTCATGCTATGTTAAAGTAATTGGTTTTTATTTATATGTAAGTTATTAAAAAAATTTAGTTGTAAAACTCATTACTTAAAAAAAATGTTCTCCCCTGATCCCATGTATTTGTTAAAGCTGAATTAATCTACTCTACAGTATAGAAAGAGTAACTCCGTTAAAAAACATTACTAATGGGGAATGTATACATATGTCTCATCTTAAATGAGAAGCCTGGTCTTTATCTTTTCTTATTATATAGTAGAACGGCATATATGAAATAAATTTTCAGAATTTATGTGATGCATGAGTAGGCTGTGTTAATGTAATGGATTTGTATACTACATGAGAAAAATATTATAGAATTAGTTTCATGTAGATAAGACTTACAGTAATGAGTATTCTTTATCATTCTATAATTTTGTTGTAGAACTGGATAAGTTTAGCATATGGTTAAAATCTAGCATTCAGCAGAATTTTTACTCTAGCTCTCAAGAAAGTTTGAAAATTTCAAGTTGATTGAGGAACTCAGACTGTACTGTAGTTCTTGGGGTAAATTGATTTGGTCAAATAAACATCCTTCAATGTAGTTTGGGCAAGTGACAGAGCTTTTAAAGGCTGATATTGTATCAATATTGACATGACATATAGATTCTTTGTTCCAATATGAAATACAAACCATCGTCCTTTAAATAAGGGTATGTTTTCAGCACGAGCTGTATGGCTGTTGAAATTGTTTAATGAGGTTGTTAAATGACAAGCGTTGAGTGCAGGCTTGCACGCTGAATCATCATTTCATTTTCTTTTAATTACAGGAAGGAAATGCTCGCTTCTGATTTTGATTGCAGCGGATGTGAGGCAAGAGATAGTGTACATTTTAGTCAGGGAAAGATTGGACATTGCAACCAGTTTATTATTAAACTGGCTGTAGATCCACACTTTCTGTGCATTTTATAGGGTTCATGATTGTTCGTAATCATCCGTGTGTGCCAAGTACAGGTCACAACCTCCTGTGCAGTGGCAGGCTTCTGACCTGAGGGGGAAAAAAGAAACCTAACCCTTAATTAGTGTCTGTCTTGGCAACGCTTAAGAAAACACTGAAGATACTGTATTTCTCTTTTTCATCACCTCAGGGGATGTGTCTACTTCTACTGCCCCTGTGCATACCCCCCTGATTTGGTTCCTTGGGAGTACGGTATGCATCATGCGCAAGTTCCCTGCCAATACTTTTCAGGTGCTTTAGGTGTGTGGTTGATAGATCTTTACCTCTCTCAGTGCAGACTACTGATGTTGAGTTTAACCTAAGGAAGTCATGGGTTCTTTAGGTCTTTCAGGTAGGCCTTCCATGACTTTGTTGAGGGAGCTGAGGACTAAGGCTAAGTCCCAGTGTCTCCTGAGGTACGGTAGTGGTTAAAAGTATGGAACTGCCCCCCAGTACCAGTGACCTCGGTGGAGTCCCCTGTGGTAATCCCCCCTAAGCCCTAGAGGACAGTTGTGGCTCGTAGATTGACACCTGTGCCATTAGAATACCGGTGTTGAGCTTGAGTTTGGGTGTAAGTCTACCTCGGGGCTGAAAATACATGTTTTCCCGTGCTTAGGGGTTAACCCATCACCTCTGACTCAGTTACCCTGTTCATCTCAGACCTGGTTACCCCGTTGTTAGCCACCCTTTTCCTTGTGCCATCTGTCATTTATGGCCCCTGCTCCCTCAGTGCCTGTGACACCACTTGCTGGAATGTCATGGGTCATCCCTCTCCCCTAGACTGTTCCTGTGTTGTGGTTTTTATTTGAGCAACTAGTGTGGTCTCCCCCCCCCCCCCTGTGGGAATCGTCCTCATTGCTGGTGACTCAGACAAAGAAGTCTGGGAAGGACAGCCATAGTTGTGAGGAAAGGGCTCTTTTCAACACTCTTAACACTCTTTTGGGGAATAGGGGTGGATGGGGCCCGTGCAGCTCCCACGGAACTATGGTTCCGTAATCACGCCCACCTGGGGCTGGTGATCGGAACACCTCTGATAAGGTCTATAGACAGAGATCTTACTCTCTAGTCTGTCTTTTTGCTAGCCTTAACATTTGTAAAAAAGGTAGGTGAATTGCATTGTTAGTCTGATTTAGTCACCTACACTGAGGGATGAAAGGAGGTCTCCTTTAGTTTTGTGCCAGAGTTTGGGGCTAAAATGCAGAACCCATCAGCATATGACCTTAGGTTTGAGATATAATATATCCCCTCTACATAAAGCATTGGGTAGTAATTGAGAGGAGATGCTATCAGAAGAGGACCCGACACACCAAGCCTGAGTGTCCGTGACTCTTCCTCAGTACTGGCAGGACCAAAAAAGAAGTGGTCAGAAACACAATCTCTCTCTGGCTTTGTGAGATAATCCTTATAGAGTATGCCTTGACTGCAGAGAGAGTAGAGGTTCCACCTAAGACTAGAGCTCGCAAAGTCAGGGGTATAGGCCCACATTAGCCTTCAAGGGAAACCTATCAGTTGCCCAGGTGATTAAGGCTGGGGTTTGGAAGCATAAGACCACCTTCACAGTCTCTTATAAATGGGAGCATAACCCACAAGGATAACTGGTAAGTTCCTCCACAGTATATTCCACCGAAGCAGATACCCCTTGGTAAATTTCACCATGGAATTTTTCACCTTGTTAAATTCCACCACAATATAATTATCCTACATTAAATTCCGTTTATATATTACATTGTAATATATTTAGTTATATTGAAATATTGCATTTATATACATCATAATATATCAAAGTAATAAATTATAGTTTTATATAAAGAGGGTGATGAATGCAAGAGTTGATTGGAGAAGTTCAAGAGGAAGAACAAGGTCTGGATGGATGGATAGAGTGAAGATTGCTCTAGGTGATGGAAGAATAGATGTGAGAGAGACAAAAGAGTGGGCTAAAAATAGGAATGAATGGCGAGCTTTTGTGACGCAGTTCTGATAGGCCCTGCCGCTTTCTCTGGTCACCTTGGTGACAGCTGAGGTAGTGGCAATAGGAAATTTAGAATATTAGTCTTCATTTGTGGTGGATAACAGGGGAGGGTGGGCTGTGGTACCATAGTAGTACCAACCAAACTTGGCTGAATCCCTCGTCAGGCTGAAAGGAACAAAGAGAAGAAAAGTCCTCTTGTTTTTTTTTGTTTTGTTTTTTTGTCAGCTACTGGCTAAAATTGGGGGAAGTTCCTTGGTACATTTACACTATATATTGTATCATGATATATTTATATTAGTATATTACATAAATGTTGAAATATCAATAAACCAGCAATAATCAGAAAACAACAGTTAAACAAGCTTTAAGAAGCAACTACATGATTTTCTAACAGATATAAATAAGTTCATAAACAAGCAATAATTGGATACCAATAGCTTAAGGAGCCTTATCAAGCAACTATAAGATTTTCGGACAGAAATAGATAAGTCCTTAAACCAGTAATAATTAAATGATAATAGTTTAACAAGCCTTAACAAGCAACTGCGAGATTTTCTAGCAGAGTACAAGCATTTAAAACTGCTGGATTGCTATGCAGTAACTTACAGTTGACCTTACTACTAAGTTTCAACTTAAAAGCCTTAGACCATGGCTTCCGCATTATCACAATGAAGAACAAATGTAAACTGTGCATTGAAGAAAATCACATTTATGAAAAGCACACAATGCCACAAAAACAATCTTAATGGCTTTGTTAGTGTTTTTCTAAAGGTTGCAGAGCTGGAGTGCGTTTATTTTACAGCAGGATGACTATGCTTTGATGGACTTGCCAAGATTGAACAACTTTACATTCAGATCTTCCTGGACAGTTCCATCATGTTTGTAATACTAGGCAGGCAGTTAATTCTAATACTTAGGCCTTCTCCATCATGAGGCTCAATACTACACAGTATTCTAGAAGTTTTATTCCATCTGTGACTAAGTTGTGGAATGATTTTCCTAATTGGGTAGTTGAATCAGTAGAACTTCAAAAGTTCAAACTTGCAGCAAATGTTTTTATGTTGAAGAGGCTGACATAAGTCTTTTTATAGTTTACATATAACATATTTGTTTTGATATTACTGTTTTTAGAATAATTTTTTGTTAATTTTTTCTCATCGCTTTTTTATTTCCTGATTTCCTTTCCTCACCGGGCTATTTTTCCCTGTTGAAGCCCTTGGGCTTATAGCATCTTGCTTTTCCAACTGTGGTTGTAGATGATGATAATAATAATAATAATAATAATAATAATGATGATAATGATGATGATGATGATAGGGTTTCACAATGCTTTACATTCATAAATAATGTCTATGTACCAAAATTTGGTAGGAATAAACTAAACAAAAATTGCTCACGTTCAACGTGGAGATCCAATAAGAAAGATAAAAAGACCTATCAAATTATTGAGGCACAATTGAAAAAGAAAGTTCAAGATTTTGAAGAGGGAAACCCACTGCTATTTTTAAGTAGCTTGTACATAATTTGTCTGAATTGAAATGTTCATATTACAAATAAATTGTATTAATCTCAATACTTTATAATGGTTGTGTATACCTATTTTTTTATCTTATTGCCAGAGACAAAATTTACATTTTACATTTTTCTGTCATTTCTATATTTTATGTAAAATGTGGTTGAAGCTCTGTGGGGAAATTTACCATGGGGGAATTGTACTTTGGTGGAATTTAGCATAGTGGAAGCCTCCATGATGAAATTTAACTTTGTTGAAATTTATACCAACCAATTGATGATCATACTGGTACTGTATATTATTCTGGACTGATTATCCGTTTGGGGAAGGGTTTCTTCAATTGACCATCTACAATTCATCTTGAAAAGTTTAGGCCCTATCAGTCTTCTTCTTTATATGACAGACAGATAGGAGGTTGCAGGTACCATATTCTTTGCTTTTGTATGGGACCAGACAGACGGTCATTTCCAGGGAAGAAAAACAAAAGAAATTGGTTCCATGGCGACTTCTGACCCATCAAGCAATGAGTTTTCCTATTTAAAGGATGATGGTTTGTATTTTGCTTAGGAACAGTCACAAATTTTTAAATTAATTTATATTTTCCCTAACTACAAAATCACAATTTTTTTAAAGTAGTTTGTTTTTTCCTAGCTATGCAAACCTGAGTCCTTTAAAGTTAACATCCATCCTCAACCATTCCTTTCAGTCTTGAGCTGAAAGGTGAAAGTGAGGCTCTCCCAACAGGGGGCTGTTGCTACTTGCCTGCACTCAGCACCTGCCATTCAGCAAACTTGCTAAGGGATTTCAACGGTTGTCCAGCTTGCTTTGAAAACATCTCCCTATTTATAGGGTTTAATAGCTAGGAAGAATACGGATTTTTTTTAAATTTTGGTATTTTTACACTTGAAATTTATATACTCCATCTCCCTTTTCTTAGAGCAAGGAATAATTTTTGTGTTCCTTCTGTGTTGTTCATCTTTGAGAAAGTGCATATTTTACATATCCTCATGATGTCATGATATCCTCTTTTGAGTCAGTAATGGGATCCTTTGATTCTTAAAGATTAATTTAATGTACTCTATTTTTTTAAGGTGGCCCAAATGTGCTAAGTTCGGTGTCACTTCTGATTGGCTGAACATAAGGTTGTCCAAATTCATCAGTTTTCTATACACACAATTATATTATATATATACTCCTACAGAGTGAGTTGACAGGTGCTATTATGAGTGTGATATAAATACTCGCTAATTATTGTAAATGATAAGAACCTACATACTAACTTAGTGTGATTTTTAATCAGTTTTTCGAATAAACATCGAAGCATGGAACAATGTTCCAAATACAGAAATATCAATTTTGTTTACTTAGAGCACTAATTATATCATAATCATCACTAAAATAACTATCAAACTTTTATAGAAAATTTAAGAATTAAAATATTGATTCTTCTTTGTCTACATCTTTTCCCACTTCTATGTGGGGTCAGGTCGATGTTTCTGGTCGGCTTTCTCCATCTACCTCTGTCCTTTATGATGAGGAACATAAGAACATATAATAATAATAAAAAATTTGTGAGGTATGCGGGTGTTAAGTCTAGTGGAAGGAACAGCCACTACACTAACATTTGTCCTCCCGCGCCACAAAATCTGTTTCTACACACGTGCTTGAGTGCCTCAAAAGACGATGATTATTCTTCAAGTAACGATGAGGAAAATTTTAAGACCAGTGGCCGTCTTATGCCGGGCAGTAGGCTCACCATCCAGAACCGTAATATTATATTGAAGGCATTAAAATGTTCCCATTTGTGGGGATAGGTTATTCAAAACTTTAAAGGATGTTACAAAGGCCACATTGAATTGGGAAAAAATTGACAAATTGAACTTGAGGTTATTAAATACAAATATAGTACAGAAAACAGTATATCAGTAGCATGGCAATAACAAAACAGTTTAATAAATTTTTTCAATCTCCTTTTCGATGTTTTATACAATATATTCCTAGTAAATGAAATATAAATATAATTGAAAAATAAAAATATAAGCAATATAGACTAATCGATTGAATGTCCTTGATAACTAATATACAAAGTCCATAGCATGAGATAGAAGCTGGGATTTTGAAAAAAGGGGATAAGATTACTCGGTAGGAAAGAGCTGATCAAATTATTTCTTCTTTTTTTTTGTGTGGCTCTAACTCCTGCAAGACAACCCTAGCAACTCTAGATTTTCTACTATTATTATGCTTTTGTGCCTTTGCCAACTTCAAACTTGTATTATATAAGTCCTTTAAATATCATGATAATACCACTGATGTATTATGTAATAAACATTGGTACAACAAAAACATTAGAATTGATGCATAGTGAACTTTTTCCTTGTATACAACTGGAGAGGTAGAAGGTGTCATTGGGAAGTATGGCGTACCAGGTGAAAATGAGAGTGGTGAGAGACTGGTAGATATGTGTTGAGCAAGAGATGGTGATAAGTTCTAGCTTCTTCAAAAAGAAAGATAACAAGTATACATGGGTAAGAGTGGCAAATGGAAGAGTGGTAGAAAGGGCGTTAATGGATTGTGTTGATAACTAAAAGAATGTTAGGAAGATTGAAAGACGTGCACGTATTTAGGGGTATGGCTAACGGTATGTCTGATAATTTTTTAGTGGAAGGAAAATTAGTTGTAGCAAAAGAGTGGGGGAATAGAGTAGGTGGATGTAAAAGGGAGCTAGTGAGGGTTGAAGAGCTAATAAAACCGGGGGGGTAAAAAGTAAATATCAAGAAAAGTTGAAAATGGCATATGATGAAGTGAAAGTAAGAGAAACTGGTAATTTAGAAGAGGAGTGGAAGTTAGTAAAAGAAAATTTTGTTGGGATTGCAAGTGATGTGTGGCAAGAAGTTTGTTGGAGGTAGCATGAGAAAGGGCAGTGAATGGTGGAACGAAGGAGTGAAGGTAAAAGTGGAAGAGAAAAAGAGGGCTTTTGAAGAATGGCTGCAGAGTAATAGTGTAGAGAAGTATGAAAGATATAGAGAGAAAAATGTGGAAGTAAAGCGAAAGGTAAGTGAGGCAAAGAGGGAAGCTGACCTGAGGTGGGGTCAGGGATTGGGTAAGAAGTGAAGAAAGTAAGGAAGTCTGGATCAAGAATTGAAGAGACATTGAAAGATGAAAATGGAAGGTTGTTAAAAGGAGAGGAGGCAAGGAAAAGGTGGGCGGAGTATTTTGAAAGTTTGCTGAATGTTGAAGATAATAGGGAGGCAGATATAATTGCTGTTCCAGGTGTTGAGGTGGTGATGGGAGATGAGAATGAGAGAGAGATTACAAGAGAGGAAGTGAGGAGAGCACTAGATGAAATGAGAGTAGGAAAAGCATCTGGTATGGATGGTGTGAGAGTTGAGATGTTGAAGGAAGGGGGTGTGACTGTACTTGAATGGTTGGTAAGATTGTTTAATATGTGTTTTGTGTTGTCAATGGTACCATTAGATTGGGTTTGTGCGTGTATTGTACCACTATACAAGGGTAAGGGAGATGTGCATGAGTGTTCAATTCAAGAGGTATTAGTTTGTTGAGTGTAGTTGGAAAAGTGTATGGTAGAGTACTGATTAATAGGATTAAGGATAAAACAGAGAATGCAATCTCAGAAGTACAGGGGGGTTTTAGAAGAGGTAGGGGTTGTATGAATCAGATTTTTACAGTTAGGCAGATATGTGAGAAATATTAAGCAAAAGGTAAGGATGTGTATGTTGCGTTTATGGATCTGGAGAAAGCGTATGATAGAGTTGATAGGGAAGCAATGTGGAATGTGATGAGATTATATGGAGTTGGTGGAAGGTTGTTGCAAGCAGTGAAAATTTTCTACAAAGGTAGTAAAGCATGTGTTAGGATAGGAAATAAAGTGACCGATTGGTTTCCGGTGAGAGTGGGACTGAGACAGGGATGTGTGATGTCACCGTGGTTGTTTAACATGTATGTTGATGGAGTGGTGAGAGAGGTGAATGCTTGAGTGCTTGGACGAGGATTGAAACTGGTAGACGAGAATGACCATGAATGGGAGGTAAATCAGTTGTTGTTTGCGGATGATACTGTACTGGTTGCAGACGCGGAAGAGAAGCTTGGCCGATTTGTGACAGAATGTGGAAGGGTGTGTGAGAAAAGGAAGTTGAGAGTTAATGTGGGTAAGAGTAAGGTTATGAGAGGTACGAGAAGGGAAGGTGGTGCAAGGTTGAATGTCATGTTGAATGGAGAGTTACTTGAGGAGGTGGATCAGTTCAAGTACTAGGGGTCTGTTGTTGCAGCAAATGGTGGAGTGGAAGCAGATGTACGTCAGAGAGTGAATGAAGGATGCAAAGTGTTGGGGGCAGTTAAGGGAGTAGTAAAAAATAGAGGGTTGGGCATGGATGTAAAGAGAGTTCTGTATGAGAAAGTGATTTTACCAACTGTGATGTATGGATCGGAGTTGTGGGGAATGAAAGTGACGGAGAGACAGAAATTGAATGTGTTTGAGATGAAGTGTCTAAGGAGTATGGCTGGTGTATCTCAAGTAGATAGAGTTAGGAACGAAGTAATGAAGGTGAGAACGGGTGTAAGAAATGAGTTAGCAGCTAGAGTGGATATGAATGTGTTGAGGTGGTTTGGCCATGTTGAGAGAATGGAAAATGGCTGTCTGCTAAAGAAGGTGATGAATGCAAGAGTTGATGGGAGAAGTGCAAGAGGAAGGCCAAGGTTTGGGTTGATGGATAGAGTGAAGGAAGCTCTGGGTGATAGGAGGATAGATGTGAGAGAGGCAAGAAAGCGTGCTAGAAATAGGAATGAATGGTGAGCGATTGTGACGCAGTTCCGGTAGGCCCTGTTGCTTCCTCCGGTGCCTTGGATGACCACGGAGGTAGCAGCAGTAGGGGATTCAGCATTATGAAGCTTCATCTGTGGTGGATAATGTGGGAGGGTGGGCTGTGCCACCCTAGCAGTACCAGCCAAACTCTGTTGAGTCCCTTGTCAGGCTGGGAGGAACATAGAGAGGAGACGTCCCCTTTTTTGTTTCATTTGTTTGATGTCGGCTACCCCCCAAGATTGGGGGAAGTGCCTTGTTATATGTATGTATGTACAACTTAGATGGGAGTAGTTTATTATCCAACAAAGTTTGTCACTCATCTATGTAATTTTTGATAAATTTGAGTTCATTTAGTATTGATTTTTTGCTGAATATACTGAGCTGACACTACAGTTTGATAATACATTCATAAATTTGAAAATGTGTCGACACAAAACTACTGGTTTCGGACAAACTGATTTCATCTAATCAACAGCTGCCAAAGATGTGGCCTTGAATACAAATATGCCATTTTAAGAATAATAAGAGTATAGTTCTGTTACCCTACATTTATTGAAATCCTGTAGTATAAAGAATTGGGACTAAGTGCTTTTCAAGTGTATTTTGTTCAGTGTTTATATTTATGGTAAAATCTTAACAGCTGGTTGAAATATGTAAATAAACTGATTTTTTTTTTATTATTCTAAAGAATTCGGCCGAAGTGCTTTTTAAGTGTATTTTGTTCAGTGCATGTATTTACAATAAAATCTTAGCAGCTGGCTGAAATATGGAAATAAACTGATTTTTGTTATTATTTCATGCTGGGCAGAATTTGTTAATGTTTCGCCAACAAATTCAAATTCTCCGGGTGATTCAGAGGGTCTGGAGGATTCTGTGTTACCCTGCGACTCCAACTCACCAGAAAACTCAAGTAATGACAGTAGAGGCAGGATTTCTTTGTCAAATGTTGATGCTGAGGTTCTGGAAGACCCCTTGGATAAATCTTGTAAGGTAAGTTCTTTTGAAATCTAATAAATATACATATATTTTTTTCATGTAAAAATATCCTTGGAAGGAGAAAGGATTTATGAGGTAGAATCATTTATATATTCCGGGAACTATGACAGCTAACAAAGGGTCTTTAGGAGTGGAATTTAATGAAAGATTAAAAAAAAAGCCAATCAGACAATGGCAAGGTTAAGTAAAATTTGGAAATCAAGTCGCCTGAAATAACATATAAAAATCAGGCTATATATTAGTTTAGTAAGGTCGATGTTACTGTATGGACATAGTCGTGGTATGGCATTGAAATGATATCCAATAGATTTGAGAACAAAGCCCTCAGAAGAATATTGAGAGTTAAATGGCAGAACAGGATTAGAAATGAAGCTATAAGAGAATACTCAAGTGCCATATATGGGTGAGATCATGATGAGGGGTAGATGGAGATGGTTTGGTCATGCTCTTTGCACTCCCCAAGAGAGATTAGTTTATCAAACATTTAATTGAGCCCCATAAGGCACTAGAAGATTTGGGAGACCCAGGCCTACATGGCTGAGGACTGAAGCGTGAAGTAGGAGATGATTAATGGAGAAGTATTGATTTAAAAGCTGAAGATAGAGACGACTAGTGAAATCTAACTGAGGCCCTTTGCGTCAATAGGCTTAAGAGGAGATAATGATGATGATGATGAAATATATCACTCATATACCCTCCATCGCAGTTTTTGTGTGTTCCCATATACTGCAGATACACAATCTTTAAAAGAGAATCGTATGTATCTGAAATTAAGTAAATTATTTTTTAAATCTCTAGGTAGTTTTATGAGTGTAAGACTTTTCTATTCACATTAGAAAAAGTTACTTGGAATTATCATTACGAAAATTTCACTCACTGTGAGTGAATTTTATTTGACTTGAAGAGTACTGTACAGATGTCATTTGACATAAATTGTATTTTCAGTTTTTCAGGCTCATGGATATGTTTGGAGCTTTAATGAGGGGATCAGTCAGGAATTTAGAAACACTTGATAAATGTATAGTAGGAGTAAAAAAAATCTTATATTTCTTTATAAGTATTTGAAAGTATTACCTCTAATGCAAGTTGCGCTGTGACTGAGAAGTTGTATAATCAAATGCTATCTGTATGTGGGATCTAAAATGACTTCCATTTTCCAGCTAAGTTTGGTCAGAAGAGTGTGTGAACCTCCTGATTCCCGTACCAATCCTCTTGCCATAAACATTGGTCGCTTGTTACATGATCCTGAGCTAAGTGACATGACCTTTGTTGTGGTCCCACCTGCAGGTATAGTATTTACACTTCTTAAATGTTATTACTGATTTATGATTGGGAAGTAACCTTAAAATTCTAAGAAATTTTTGTTCATTATTCTATAATTTTAAGGGGGACTGTCTGTTAATGGTATAAATGAACATAGTATCAATTTACATCTACATGTAATATGTGTATAGGACTTGTGGTATAAATTCTGTTAAAATAATTACCAATTGAAATTCAGAGCAGTGAGACACATTATTCAGATATTCGGTGTTTCTCACAGATGATGAAGCATCTCCAAGTTCAAGTCAGGAAGACTTAAATGCTCTGGAAGGGCATGATCCACATCATGGTATGAATAAGGATTTCCTGAGGGAGTCTGGTGCAGATTCCAGTGATCTTAAGTGTGGGAGCATCACGCCGCCTTTACTTAAGATGTCTTCAACTGTGGTGCGTAAAGTTAAGAAATCTCTGAGCCTAGATCGTCCGTCCGTTCGTGCAGTAATGCCATCACAAGCATATAGTCTTGACTGTGATGCTTTGACTTGTTCTGATCATAATTTAGTGCCTGGTAGTGTTCTTGAGAATAGAGAACACAGCCAAAATTATGTTGCTGACTGGAAGTCTGCATTTAGAAACTCAAAGGGAAATGAGAACTGTGATGGTAGATCTGGAGAAAACATACCTAAGAGTGAAACCAGAGGGAGTTTTCGAGCTGGTGATGAGTGTGGCGTTATTAATGTAAAGAGTAAAAGAGAAATTCTGGAAAGCATAGGACGAGCTGATTGTGATAAAGTTAGTGTTGATATAGGTCTTTCAAGTAAGTTAAGGAACTCAGTGTGTTTAAGTAGAGAAACCAAGCTTGATAATTCTGTGATTAAATGCTTAGAAAAAATTAATGCAGAAGATGTTATAGATAACAGGGACACCCAGAGTAATAAGTTAGAAAACGAGACTAATGATGTGAAAGAAACAAAGAAGGATTCTGATACCTGTTCAACTATAATCGAAGACATATCAAGAGAAGAATTAAAGAAGGAATTTGAAAAGAGAAAAGAGCTGGAGAACTCGCAAAATGTTTCTCCCCAAGTCTTTAACAATAGCCAAAAATCGTATACATCAACAGACCATATGAGAGGGAAATCAAAGGATTCTCAAAGTTTTGGAGATATTAAGCTGATGAAGTCATCAAGTTCAGAAGCATTTCAGAAAGAGAAGTTAGGAAAAATAACTGTTGCTAAGGAAACTAGCCATGTTCCCATTAGTAATGTTTCGCCACGACGAGAGGGAGAAGGTTTGGAGCCCAAATATGGATGGGAAGGAGTGGAGCTGAAGGCTCACAGGGTCGTAGTTGCCTCGAGATGCGAGTGGTTCAGAAGAGCTCTCCTCTCAGGCATGCGGGAAGCTATTGACAGGTCAGTACATGAAAATAAATTAGGTCATATTTTTCAATATTAAACTTACCCGGTGATCATATAGCTGTCAGCTCTGCTGCCCGACAGAAAAACCTAAGGACGAAATACGCCAGCGATCGCTATACAGGTGGGGGTGTACATCAACAGCGCCATCTGTCGAGCAGGTACTCAAGTACTCGATGTCAACACAGAACCAATTTTCTCTCTGTCGTGCCACCGGCAAGACCTATTGAATACGCTGTTGTTTTCTGGATTGATTTTCACGTTATTTGGTGAAGTATTCATTTCTGGTTATTAGCTATCGCTGTGCAGAAGTTATCTTCAATACTTCCTTGCATTCTTTTTTGGATTTTGGATTATTTGTTGACGACTTGGATAGATTTTGAATTCCCCCCTTTGACTAATTCAAGATGTCTGACCCTTCTCAAGTCCCCAAGTACAGGAAGTGTAGCGCTAGGGACTGTTCTAGGCGTCTTCCGAAGGCCTCTATCGATCCGCACACCGTTTGTTCCAATTGTAGGGGTAAAGCCTGTCAATTGGAAGATCGATGTGAGGAATGCGTTGGGCTTTCGGAATTCGGGTTTCAAGAATTCCTGAAATATGCACGTAGGCTAGAGAAGGATAGGATCAGGAGGAGTTCGTCTCGCTCAATTGATTTTTCCTCTCCCCATGCCCCTCAACCTATTCCTTCCCCTGTAGTGGTTGCACCCGACCCCCCTGCTAGCTCTCATCAACCTTCAATGGCAGATATGATGCGTGCCATCCAGGCTCTAGGTGAGAGAGTCGAGTCATTGGCGAATGACCGCAATCAACTCATGGCTGACGTCAGGGAGTTGAAAGGTAAAAGTGCAGTGGGAAGTGAAGTGAGTGTCAGTGCAGTGAAAAGTGTCAGTGTTACGCATGAGGGTGCGTCTGTTCGTGCCTGTCGTCCTCCCAGTCCGGGACCTCTTGCAAGCTCCCAAGCCCAGGGGAGAAGCAATGTCGTACGACCAAAGGGTTCGACAGGCTTTAATCAGCGGACAGACGTTCCCTCCGTGGTTTCGGACGTATCTTTCCTAGATCGTCCCACCCACAAGAAGACGAGTGAGCCCGTTCATTCCTCGTCTGCGGAAGAGGTTTCTCGACAGAAACGATGGACCAAGGTCTCACGGCCTCTTAAACGTAAGGTCCCTTCCGAGCAAGTCCAACGGCCCAGGTGTAGCCACTGGGTCAGTTCGGACTCGCTGCAGTCCTCCGACGACTGCACACCTCCTAAGAGAGGCAAAGTGGTACCGCAACAGGCAGTAACTCCGTCTGTTGCCGCACCCGCTGTTTTAGACCCTCAGTCACAACGGACAGTAACTCCGTCTGTTGCCGCTTTTGTAGACCCTAAGTGGTCTTTGCTGCAGTCTATGCAGACTCAGTTAGCTGCTGTTATGCAGGAGTTTCGTGCTGAGAAGGTTGACGCTGCACCCGTTAGCCTACAACCTGCCACGGTTGTGCGCCCAGCAGACGCTGAGGCTGCCTGCTCCCACACTCCAGCTGTGAGAGCTCCTCCACCCATGCGCAGTCGACCCTGCCAGACGCATGCTGACGTTCACAGACGCACGGAACCCTCCGTTGCCGTGCGTGAGCTACCACAACATCAAGAGGGTGGAGTTAGGCTGCCGTGTTTTGACGCGGTGCGTCAGCCTCCGCAACCCACGGTGGTCTCCGCTATCCTTCCACAGTCGGGAGTAGACGCTTTGCGCACCCACTCAGCTTTGGTTGTTGCCAGTTCTCAGACTGACCAACAGTGGCATGACGTTGGGTCCAGTGCAGCCACGCATGCACCCGTGCTGCCGGACTCAGCCGTCCAGCCTACTCCGTTGCCTCTTCCTCCTCAACATTCAGACGATGGTATCTCTGATGATGACGAAGCTGCACATCTTGACGACCAACACTCGGACATCGAAGAACCCAAGACCACGCCTCCCTCCTTAGACTTTAGGAAAGTGCTTGCGCTGTTCAAGGATTTATATCCGGATCAGTTTGTGTCTGCAGCACCACGCTCGCCTCCCTCTGAGTTCGCTTTAGGCATGCAGTCAGCAGCACCTGCCTTTACGAAGCTCGTACTCGCTCGCTCGTCCAAGAGAGCTTTAAGGGTACTGGGAGAGTGGTTGCAGTCCAAGAAGCAACTTGGGAAGACATCCTTCATGTTTCCCCCGGTCAAGCTTGCTTCCAGAGCTAGCGTCTGGTATGCCACGGGAGAAGTTCTCGGCTTGGGAGTTCCTGCCTCTGCCCAGGGCGACTTCTCAAGTCTGGTAGACTCTCCCCGCAGGCTGGCTATGAGACGCTCCAAGATTTGCTGGACTCCTTCGGATATGGACCATCTTATGAAGGGAGTTTTCCGTGCATTCGAAGTCTTTAACTTCTTGGACTGGTGTTTGGGAGCGTTGAGCAGGAAGACCTACCCTTCTGATAAGGAAACTTCCATGCTCATCATGTCCTGCATGGACAAAGCCATACGGGATGGTTCTAGTAAGCTTGCGGCTTCTTTCGTGTCTGGGGTCCTCAAGAAGCGGGATCACCTTTGCTCCTTCTTGTCAGCTGGAGTCACCCCATGTCAAAAGTCGGAGCTTATGTTTGCTCCACTCTCGAAGTGTCTCTTCCCTGAAGAGTTGATCAAGGAGATTGCTGCCTCCTTGATCCAGAAAGACACCCATGACCTGGTGGCGTCATCCGCACGCAAAGCCACCCCTTTGCCCTCCGTGCCTAGACCCAGGATGGACACTCCAGCGTCAAGGTTCATTCCGCCCTTTCGTGGCAGAGCCTCCAGCAGAGGAGGTGCTCGTGCCGGAAGTCAACGTGGGAGCAAGAAGAAGGGTTCCAAGTCATCTAGAGGCAGAGTCTGACTGCCACCTTCTTCAGACAGCAGTGGGAGCCAGGCTCAAGAACTACTGGCAGGCCTGGGAGAACAGGGGCGCAGACGCACAGTCTGTGAAGTTACTCAGGGAGGGGTACAAGATTCCATTCTTGCGCAAGGCCCCTCTAGCAACAACTCCCATCGACCTCTCTCCCAGGTACAGAGAGGAGGACAAGAGACTAGCTTTACAGCAAGAGGTCTCTCTCTTACTACAAAAGGGAGCGGTAGTCATAGTCCGGGACCATCAATCCCCGGGCTTCTACAACCGCCTCTTCTTAGTGCCGAAGAAGACAGGAGGGTGGAGACCGGTGCTAGACGTCAGTGCTCTGAATGTCTTTGTCACAAAGCAGACGTTCACCATGGAGACGACAAAGTCGGTTCTAGCATCGGTCAGGAAGGAAGACTGGATGGTCTCGTTAGACCTAAAGGACGCTTACTTTCACGTCCCCATCCACCCAGATTCCCAACCTTTTCTAAGGTTCGTTTTCGGGAATGTTGTATACCAGTTCCAAGCCCTGTGCTTTGGCCTAAGCACGGCACCTCTAGTTTTTACCAAACTGATGAGGAATATTGCCAAATTCCTGCATTTAGCAAACATCAGAGCCTCCCTCTATTTGGACGACTGGCTTTTAAGAGCTGCGTCAAGTCGTCGCTGTCTGGAGAATCTACAGTGGACTCTAGATCTGACCAAGGAATTGGGTCTCCTGGTCAATATAGAAAAGTCCCAACTCGTCCCATCCCAAACTATAGTCTACCTAGGAATGGAGATTCAGAGTCAAGCTTTTCGGGCTTTTCCGTCGGCCCCCAGAATCAGTCAAGCCCAAGAATGCATCCAGTCCATGCTGAAGAAGGACCGATGTTCAGTCAGACAGTGGATGAGTCTGATAGGGACGCTTTCATCACTGGACCAGTTCATCGCGTTAGGGAGACTCCACCTTCGCCCCCTTCAATTTCACTTAGCTGCTCACTGGAGAAAGGACAAGACGCTAGAAGCGGTCTCGGTTCCTATTTCCGAGAAGATGAAGTCGTCACTGACTTGGTGGAAGAACAACATTCTCCTCAGGGAGGGTCTGCCACTGGCTGTTCAGACCCCCGACCACCTTCTCTTCTCGAACGCATCGGACACGGGCTGGGGTGCGACATTGGACGGTCGGGAATGCTCGGGCACGTGGAATGCAGTTCAAAGCGAGTTGCACATCAACTGCAAGGAGCTACTGGCAGTTCATCTGGCCTTGAGAAGCTTCAAGTCCCTCCTTCTAGGCAAGGTGGTGGAGGTGAACTCCGACAACACCACAGCCTTGGCGTACATCTCCAAGCAAGGAGGGACTCATTCGATGACGTTGTACGAGATCGCAAGGGACCTCCTCACCTGGTCAAGAGATCGAAACATATCCCTAGTAACGAGGTTCATTCAAGGCGACATGAATGTCATGGCAGACCGCCTCAGCCGGAAGGGTCAAATCATCCCAACAGAGTGGACCCTTCACAAGAATGTATGCAACAGACTATGGGCATTGTGGGGCCAGCCCACCATAGATCTGTTCGCAACCTCGATGACCAAGAGGCTCCCAATTTATTGTTCACCGATTCCGGACCCAGCAGCAGTTCACATAGATGCCTTTCTTCTGGATTGGTCCCATCTAGACCTTTATGCGTTCCCCCCGTTCAAGATTGTCAACAGAGTACTGCAGAAGTTCGCCTCTCACGAAGGGACAAGGTTGACGTTGGTTGCTCCCCTCTGGCCCGCGAGAGAATGGTTCACCGAGGTACTGCAATGGCTAGTAGACGTTCCCAGAACACTTCCTCTAAGAGTGGACCTTCTGCGTCAGCCGCATGTAAAGAAGGTACACCCAAACCTCCACGCTCTTCGTCTGACTGCCTTCAGACTATCGAAAGACACTCGAGAGCTAGAGGCTTTTCGAAGGAGGCAGCCAGAGCGATTGCTAGAGCTAGGAGGACATCCACTCTCAAAGTCTACCAGTCGAAGTGGGAAGTCTTCCGAAGCTGGTGCAAGTCTAAATCAGTATCCTCAACCAGTACCTCTGTAACTCAGATAGCTGACTTCCTTTTATACCTAAGGAAGGAAAGATCCCTTTCAGCTCCCACGATCAAGGGTTACAGAAGCATGTTGGCAGCAGTCTTCCGTCACAGAGGCTTAGATCTTTCCAACAACAAAGATCTACAGGACCTCCTTAAGTCTTTTGAGACCTCGAAGGAGCGTCGGTTGGCCACACCAGGTTGGAACTTAGACGTGGTACTAAGATTCCTTATGTCAGCAAGGTTCGAACCACTTCAATCAGCCTCTTTAAAAGATCTCACTTTGAAAACTCTTTTCCTCGTCTGCTTAGCAACAGCTAAAAGAGTCAGTGAGATACACGCCTTCAGCAGGAACATTGGATTTACATCTGAAACGGCTACATGTTCCTTACAGCTTGGTTTTTTAGCCAAAAACGAACTTCCTTCTCGTCCTTGGCCCAAATCGTTCGATATTCCAAGCCTTGCTAATTTGGTTGGAAATGAACAAGAAAGAGTACTATGCCCGGTAAGGGCTCTTAAGTACTATTTGAAACGGACTAAGCCATTACGTGGACAATCAGAAGCTTTATGGTGCGCCATTAAGAGACCTTCTTTACCAATGTCGAAGAATGCAGTTTCTTATTATATCAGACTTTTAATTCGAGAAGCTCATTCCCATCTGAATGAGGAGGACCATGCTTTGCTGAAGGTAAGGACACATGAAGTTAGAGCTGTCGCAACTTCAGTGGCCTTCAAACAAAACAGATCTCTGCAGAGTGTAATGGATGCAACCTATTGGAGAAGCAAGTCAGTGTTCGCATCATTTTACCTTAAAGATGTCCAGTCTCTTTACGAGAACTGCTACACCCTGGGACCATTCGTAGCAGCGAGTGCAGTAGTGGGTGAGGGCTCAACCACTACATTCCCCTAATCCCATAACCTTTTTAATCTTTCTCTTGAAATGCTTTTTATTGTTGTTTTTGGGTTGTCCGGAAGGCTAAGAAGCCTTTCGCATCCTGGTTGATTTGGCGGGTGGTCAAATTCTTTCTTGAGAAGCGCCTAGATTAGAGGTTTTGATGAGGTCCTTTAGTATGGGTTGCAACCCTTCATACTTCAGCTCCTAGGAGTCGCTCAGCATCCTATGAGGATCGCGAGGCTCAGTAAGGAAGACGTACTTAAAAAAGGCAGAGTAATTGTTCAAGTCGACTTCCTTACCAGGTACTTATTAATTTTATGTTTGTTATTTTGAATAACTGCTAAAATGAAATACGAAATACTTAGCTCTTAATGTTAACATATATGCTGGTCTCTACCCACCCCCCTGGGTGTGAATCAGCTATATGATCACCGGGTAAGTTTAATATTGAAAAATGTTATTTTCATTAGTAAAATAAATTTTTGAATATACTTACCCGGTGATCATAAATTAAAGGACCCACCCTTCCTCCCCAATAGAGACCCAGTGGGCCGAGGAGAAAATTGGTTCTGTGTTGACATCGAGTACTTGAGTACCTGCTCGACAGATGGCGCTGTCGATTTACACCCCCACCTGTATAGCGATCGCTGGCGTATTTCGTCCTTAGGTTTTTCTGTCGGGCAGCAGAGCTGACAGCTATATGATCACCGGGTAAGTATATTCAAAAATTTATTTTACTAATGAAAATAACATTTTTATTGAAAACAAAATCACTTGCACATTTTGAAGATTGTAATAAGTTTTTTTTTCTATCAGAAAGATCACCAACAGTCAGCTGGAGATGAAGCTACTGTATTTTCACAGTTGTATAATTAGTATAACTTTCTAGTATTATACTGCATTGTCGAGTAATCACCCTTTTAGTTATTAAATGTGGCATGTTTATAAATTCAGTTTTGATAAGAGTAACAGATCTTTATACTTTAGTGATATCGTGACAATCATAGGCTGAGTTATTACAAGGAAAGCTCTCTGGTTAAATTGCATCTATCAACAAATATTTCACAGAGATTAGATACCTATGCCAATTACTCTATATCGTGTAGCAGAATAATACCATTCGTGCACTTCCTGGAGAGGCCTGTAGACATTACCTAAGAGAGTTTTCAGTATCTCCTGCCCACCTAGCTGTATCCACTTTTTTTACTGTCTGCTTTATCTTTATTCCCACTGTATTTCTTCCATCTTGCTTTCTAGCCTTTATAATTTCTGCCTTGAGTGAATGGTGGGGTTTTCCACCAGTTACACCTTGTCTCTAAATGGGTTGCGTTGCTCTCTTGACAAAAAAATCTCCAGTAACAGATAACTTGTAACCGACTGATTTTTATTTGATCTAGTATGGTTGTAAGGAATTACAAAACTATTACAAAAGTAATATACTTGGGACGTTACTGTGATGGCAAAAATCCTGACTGGGTGTTGGTAACAGTGTTGGTCCCAGTGATTAAAATTTTTAAATGTAAATAAAAGTCCCTTGACCTATTTATACTGAATTAATATTGAGTACAAGTTTGACTTGTTACTTTTCTCTAACTTTCATAATTAAAAAAAAAAAATTAATGATCTTAATTTATGTATAGTCTTCATTATTTTAATAAATTTTCGTAAAGTTCATTGCTGTTCTAGAGGGGACAGAGTCAGCCCATTAATGTAAATTAAAAGGAAATCTAAGCTTTCCTTACTGGTATGATACACGTTCTTCCCTTCTTGTGCCCCAGCCGTACAAGGCTGTTATCCTGGGTAAACGTATGACCAGCCAGATCTAGTTGGTCATTTTCATCTGGTCAGCACTATTAGCGACTTCACCATTTGTTGCTTTTCTGTTTTTTCTTTTTTTGTCCTTATTTTGGTATTTTTATGGACTTATGGCAGTTTTATTTAGTTCACAATATTAAGGTAGGGCTTCTGAGTATGGTAAAGCTCCATATTGTTTTACTTGCAAAGTTAAAGAGTTGCCTTGAGAAGACTTTATCTATGCATGGAGTGCACTATCTACTTAAACAAAGTATGCATGATGGGCGAATGAAAGTAAAAACTAGCATAAAATATGCATTGATTAGAATTGTGTAAAGTCCAGAAAGTGGAAAAGAAGTTTTAAAGTGCTTACTCAAGAAGAAAGAGATCATGATTCTTTAGGAGCAGCAGGTGTTGCTTTTTTAGTAGGCAGAATTGGCTCCTTATAGTTTAGGGAGGAAATGTTAAACAATGAGAGATGGACCAGCATTAATGATTCAGAATTCTTTGGGGAATTTTATAGGTAAGTGGGAAGATAGCTTTCTCAGAGCAATTACTGTATTAACCTCTTCAGCACGATGGGTCACATGTGTGACCCTTTATTTTTGCCATATGTATTACGATGGGTCACACGGGTGTCCCAAAATTCTATCAAATCTTCCCTAGCCATAAAGAAAGTCGGAACAGCCACGATAGATTAGTTTCCCCTATTCGTAATGTCTGTGGAGGTTATATTCGTCTACTATAGAAAATGGGATTTTTCAGAATAAAAGAAAACTGGGCATTCATCTTACTCGTAGCAGTGTCGTCAGCGGTAGCATGTGAGTTGTTGGTGGCGGACATACGAAGGTTTTCTGACGTCCCTTTGCCTTTTTTGTGTATATTACATAATGTCTGACATAGAAATTTTTGACAGTGATGATTCATATCATCTGGAGAATTCAGACAGTGAAGATTATGCGTCAATGTAAAGTGCTATCCATGAAAGTGATGACGAAACATTCATATCTTTAGGTGGCGGATGGTCACGTGTTTATATATATATATATATATATATATATATATATATATATATATATATATATATATATATATATATATATATATATATATATATATATATATATATATATATATATATATATATATAATATATATATATATATTTGTTCCGACACAGACACTTACCTCGAAACACTTTGCATAGGAGTCACTGGTGGCTCCTCTCTAACGACCAGAGTTTTGCGTAGTTTACCCTACTATATCCAACGTGACCCGTTAGCGGAAGAGAACGTGACCTGGGGCAATGTCCGAGGTCAGCCATGTGGCGACGATCTCTACCTAGCCAGTATGTTTTCTGGTCGCGTTGTGTTCACACACACCGCTCCTCATTCTCTGTGCGACCCCCTTTGTGCGCGTTACTATGTAGTTACTACATGGTCTCGATTCCTTCACGAGTGATTAGTGCCTTATCTGTGTTCTTTTAGGATCGTTCCTTTGTGCTTTTTTGGCGTTTTAGTGCTTTGCCATGCTTTATGCTTGGGTCTAGCGATCTCTGTGTGTGCTTTGGAGTACGATCGCCGTTGTCCTGGGCCTAGAGCCGGGTATTCGTGTTGGGCTTTCTTGTCAAAGCCAGTTCGCCGTCAGACCCGTGTCCCGGATGTGCCGGTTGGCGCGAGGTCCGATGGGGGAAATGCGGCACGATGAAGACGGATTCGAAGAGGTCTCCTAGGGAAACTAGCATGTCTTCCCCTGCGACGTCGGCAGGAGAGGGGGCAGGTTGAGTGCATTCTTCTCCCCTACCCAGAGTAGGGGACGAGGTAAGTCCTTGAAGTGTAAGAAGTTGGTGCCTCCTTCCCAAGGGAGAGATGTTGTGGGGGGAATCTTCTTTGTTCAGGGCAGATCAGGCGCCTACAGGTGAGTGTGAGGGGGTCCGAGGGACACGTCTCTCTCGTAGGGACGGCGTCTCGGCGGAGGACCCCATGTGGCCTAATAATGTTCCTTTTTTCTTATCACCAGATTCATGGGTAGAGGCCTCAGGCGCTTCAGCTGCGGAGGGATCCGCTGGCGTGGGATGTACCAAGGACGCCGTTGAGGTCCCCACTGGACATGGAGGAGGTCCTATGCTAGTCCTTCACCCTGGATCCGCATCGGGGCTCGATCCTTCGGGCCCTTCAAGCGAGGAACGTCGGAGATGACACAGGAGGAAGAGGGATCAGTCTGTGTGGAGGAACTCCCCTTGCGGTCTCCCACAGGATCTCGGGACGGGAAGTCCCCGTTCCCCTCCATACAAGCCAAGAGCCCCGCCAGAGAGTCAGCTGATGGGCGGAGGACCTCGTCTTGTAGGCCTAAGTCCCTTCCTAGAGCCAACCCATCCGCTCAGTGGAGGGAGCCGTCTTCTAGGATGGGCAGCCTAGACGGGTCTCCCCATCGGGATGATAGACAGGGACGGGCACCCCCGTCGATCTGTTTCACGGAGGAGCCGTCCCGGTTCTCAAGGAGAATGGGGATCAGTCTGTGTGGAGGAACTCCCCTTGCGGTCTCCCACAAGATCTCGGGACGGGAAGTCCCCGTTCCCCTCCATACAAGCCAAGAACCCCGCCAGAGAGTCAGCCGGTGGGTGGAGGACCTCGTCTTGTAGGCCTAAGTCCCTTCCTAGAACCACTCCATCCGCTCAGTGGAGGGAGCCGACTTCTAGGATGGGCAGCCTAGACGTGTCTCCCCATCGAGATGGTAGACGGGGCCGGGCACCCCCGTCGATCTATTTCACGGAGGAACCCGTCCTGTCGTCCAGGGCCTCGAGGATAATGGGTCTCGTTCCCAGACAACAAGCTGAGGGACCTAACTAGGACCTCAGGCTTGATACCTAAGAGAGCAGGAGACAGTCCTCCTGGAACGGCCTCCAAGAGCCTCGACAGGGAGACAGCCGAGGAGCGGAGGACCTCGTCTTGTAGACCTAGTCCCGTCCTAGAGCCACTCCATCCGCTCAGTGGAGGGAGCCGTCTCCTAGGATGGGCAGCCTCGACAGGTCTCCCCATCAAGATGATAGTCGGGGACGGGGGGCCTCCGTCGAACTATTTCACGGAAGATCCCGTCCCGTCGTCCAGGACCTCGAGGAGGTAGGAAACGTCGGCCTAAGGGGGTAGAATGAGCCGAGGGTCCCGTCAAGGTCCCCGTCGAATAGGTGTAAGACCGCTAAATAGACGACTATACCCGACTCTCGCCTCTGCGGCAGTGCCCATCCTCAGTCCACAACCTAGGGCGGAGGCGCCCGTCGCCATAGCTCTTCAACCCCGGACGGAGTACCTGGTCTACGGCAATGAGGGCATGCCAACGGGGTAATCCGCTTACAGGGTGGAGGTCCTTGTCGCCACGGCAAGACCCATCCTAGTGGAGGACTCCCCCTTTAGGACGGAGGCCCTCATCACCATGGAGATGCCCGTCATAACGGGGGCCTCGCCTACAGGACGGAGGCCCTCTCCACCATGACCATGCCCGTCATAACGGAGGACTCCGCCTAGAGGACGGAGGATCTGGATGCCATGGCAATGCCCGTCCAGTGTCAGCTCAAAGTCCTGTCTACAATCACGAGCTCTGTTGGAGGCTCTCCCGGGGCCGCCTCGATGAGTCAGGCCGAGGAAGGAGTCTTCTGACACCTTCACGGAGAGGCCCGTCACCACCTCGAAGGCTCAAAAGGACGGAGGCACCCTTCTCACCTGGAAGGGCTTAACCGCGAGACACTTTCAGAGCGGGGAGGGCCCGTGCTGACTCTACACGTGCTCTGATCCCTCCGTGGCACCCCTCCACGGAGGAGCCTGTGCCTTTATCAAAGGCTCGTTAAGTGACAAAGGTGCCCATCTCTCCGGAAGGTCTTAGCCGCAGGTCCCGTCGGAGCGAAGGTGCCCGTGTTGTATCTACACCCCATCACGAATCTTGGAGGGTGATCTCCTTGATAAGGGGACACAAATTGAGCAGCCAATACCTTAAGAAGTAATTGACTGGCGAACTGGCCTTAACAGGGTTATGGAGGAACCTGTCTAGAAGAATTCATCTTTGGCTCCTTCCGAGGAGAGGGACGTAAAGTTGGGCATAGCCATTGATAAGGTGTTCACCCGAATAAGGACACCTCCAAAGGTCACAGTTCAGCCAAACTGCTACAGGGCCCAAGAGCACAAGGCAAGTATTAGGCCTTAGTAGGCCGTCCACTTGGGACTAGTGAGAAGGAGTCCTAGTAGGGGTAGGACAAGGTGCCCCGGAAGACCGGCTAAATCTCAGTTGACCCAAACCAACAGAATGACTTACATTGGGAATAACCCTGGATTTGTCACAGGTCAAGACCTTTTCCACCCATAGGCAGTCTGAACAACCTGGACAAAGTTCTCCTTCCCTTCCTTCGAGGACATCCCAGAAGAATGAAGGAGGGGCAGAGGTTGGTAGGACATCTGGTGTCCTTAGAGAGGCTAGTTCCGCATGGGAGACAGATCCCAAGGAGGGTTCAATGGAACTTAAAGGAGAGTTGGAACCAGAGAAGTTCCCCAGACAAGTGGTGCCAGTCCGGCAAGGAATCAGACAAGCCGTAGAATGGTGGCAGGATCGGTCACGCACTCTAAAAGGAATGCCCCTGTCCTCCCAACCTCCAGAATCCGCCAGTTTACGGACGGGTAGAAAGAAGGAGGGGGAACGCACCTCCGGGGAAAAGACAGCGAATGGGACTTGGACAGAAAGGGAGAAGTCCCTGCAAAGCAATTTCCTAGAGATGAGAGCAGTCCAGGGAACCTGCAATTATTTCACGGAAGACTTGGAAGGGAATTCAGTGGCCCTGATGTCGGACAATGCAACCTTGGTTGCATACGTTAAGAAGATACGAAGGGCCCGGGACCATGACTCTCCCCAGCGCAGGACGGAAGAAGTGGTTGGTGAGATGACGTCGGCGATGGAGGACTCCGCGTATAGGAGGGTATTCGACTTGATTAAAGGCTACATAACCTGGTAGAACCCGTCCTACAGGAGTTGGAGACGGGGACCTCCGGCTTGAACAAGTTCTAGCCTACACCGCCCAGAAGGAGTCCTCACTTTCCCTTCCTGAGGCCACAAAGTAATTACCACTCGAGGGAAAGTGGACCAAACGGGACTTACAAGACAGGGGAAACCCTGGACATCCTTTGCCAGGGCTTCTCAGACGGAAGGGCGACATCAGCAGTCACCACCTTCTCCCAGTTCGAGTCTGCCCTTTCAGGGGGAGGGCTGAGATCAAAATAGTTGTGCAGACTGGCCCTTCAGATCCTGGATTGGGAAGGAAAAGAGGAAATCAACCCTACAGCAAACTTCATTCTGGGGAAGAAGAACGTCCTAGCAGGCGGCCTCAGCAGAACAGGACAAATAGTTGCATCGGAGTGCTCCCTGCATCCGCGAGTGGCAAGCGACATCATTCAGATGTGGGGGTACCCAGTAATGGATCGGTTTGCAACAAGGAGGACGGACAACTCTCCGTATTCTGTTCACCTGTCCCAGACCCGAAGGCGGCATTGGAGGACGTGTCTCAACTCAGATGGGACGATCTAGACGTGTACGCCTTTCTCCCCCTTCTCCCTAATAAGTCGAGTCCTCAACATGGGGGCAGCAACCAACCTTACAATGACTTTGGTAGCCCCTTTGTTGGTCGGAGAGAGAGTGGTTCGCAGACCTATTGAGTCTCGCCGCTCTCCCTCCCTGGTCTCTTCCCAACATACCAGATCTATGGAGACGACCACATTTTCAAGGGTTTCACGAAACCCACAAGCCCTTCGTCTTCTCGCCTGGAGGTTATCCAATTCCTCTTGAAAAGACAAAGGTACTCAAGCAAGACAGATAGGAGGATGTCCCTTTACCTGAGGAAATCCTCTACGGCCATCTACCAATCCAAGTGGACGATGTACGTCAAGTGGACAAGGACAAGAAGATAGAACCATTAAAAGTATCCATGCCCATTATAGAGGATTTCCTGGTCCATCTCAGGGATAAGTTGGCCGTGACAATCCTAGCGATTAAGGGAGTGCGAACTGCCCTTGGTAAAGTTTTTCTCCTGAGAGGCATAGTTCTCGGTTCTTCAAGACAGGTGTCCATGCTCATCAAGACTTTCGAGCAATCAGGCCCCTTCTGCCCCGAGAATCCCGAATTGGGACCTGGCAAGGGTTCTGGATATGCTCCTAAAACCACCTTTCGAACCCTTAAGAGACATTGTAGGCAGGAATCTCACATTCAAAGTGCTCTTCTTGTTAGCGTTAGCCTCAGCGAAGTGGGTGAGCAAGCTACAAGGATTTTCGTATGAGAAGGAGTTTTCTAGAGGTTGGAAGAAGAGACCCCTTAAGTTAGTCTCCTCCTTCGTCGCCAAGACACAGGATCCATCAGTTTGGGTTCCGAGGTGTGAGAGCTTTACGATCTCAGCAATCCCAAATGAGGTAAACCAGGAAGGTTTGAAATTGTGCCTCGTCAGGGTGATTAGGAAGTGTCTTAAAGGAACGGCGAAGCCCCGTCCGTCTATCAAGAACCTCGTCGTTTCCTGGGGTCAAACGAAAAAGAACATCTAGAATACAGTTTCATTTTGGGTCAGACAAGGAATTAGACAAGCTCCCTTAAATGAGGGGTTTTCAGTGCCAAGAGAACCAAGGGCTCATGATGTTAGGGTTCTAGGCACCGTCCTTTCATCTGTAAAGAACATGTCGGTGGCTCAGGATCTTCGAGCAGGGACTTGGTCTAACCGGTCGACTTTTCACTGATCATTATCTCAAGGACGGTACAAGGAACTCCCAGGATGGGCTTTCGGTCGGGCCGGTCATCTCAGCCTTCCATTCGGATTGACGAATTAAGTCCCGGCCTCGATAGGGAACCACAAATGTTCTAGACACGGGGAGGCTTATTTTTCGTTGTCACCTTTTCCCCCTTTTTCTCGTACTATCAGTTGTCCTCAGAGCTATCGCTCATTAGACAAGCCTCAAGAATCGCCATTATGGAACAAGAACAAGGAAGAAAATCGCAGAAGGGTAAGTGTTACCACACTTAATGAGTTTTTTGTGTAGTTTATCCTACTGTCCATTGGGGTCTTGGGCTACGGGCACTCCCTCCTCCTAAGGTGTAAGTCTCCTATGCAAAGTGTTTCGAGGTAAGTGTCTGTGTCGGAACAAATCACAAATTTTAAGTAATTTGTATTTTTCCTAACATACTTACCGAGAAACACTTTCCAGGTATGGCCCCCCCAACCGTCCCCGCAGTGCCTTTACAGTCCTAGAGTATTGTTCCTTACATAAAACATACTGACTAGGTAGAGATCGTCGCCACATGGCTGACCTCGGACATTGCCCCAGGTCACGTTCTCTTCCGCTAACGGGTCACGTTGGATATAGTAGGGTAAACTACGCAAAACTCTGGTCGTTAGAGAGGAGCCACCAGTGACTCCTATGCAAAGTGTTTCTCGGTAAGTATGTTAGGAAAAATACAAATTACTTAAAATTTGTGATATATATATATATTTTATATATATATATATATATATATATATATATATATATATATATATATATATATATATATATCCTATCTTCCTCAAAAAAGGGAAAATGGTTGTTGCTATTATAATGGTTATCATTGCTATATATATTTTATATACTGTATATATATGTATGTATGTATGTATGTATGTATGTATGTTTGTTTGTATGTCTGTATGTATGCATGTATGCATGTACATACCTGTATGTATGTATGTATGCATATATGTATATATGTATGTATACATATATGTATATATGTATGTATACATACATATACATTATATGTGTACATACATAAATACATATATATATTTTTTTTTCTCGGAGATTAGGGATCTAGGCAATACTCCGTCAACAAAAACGAGTGTAGAAGTATACCTCTGTGGTCACTTGGAAAATACTTTGGGTAATCAACTTTTTCGCACAGAAAATGCATACGCATATACAAATATACATATAACACACATACATATATATATATATATATATATATATATATATATATATATATATATATATATATATATATATACACAATAGATTTACACATACATTTACATACCAAACATATATATGCATACACAGTTGTGCATAAGTATATACATGCACATGTATGTGCACTTATACATATATACATGCATACGGACGGACACACGCATGCGTGCGCGCGCACACACACACACACTTATACTAGTAAATAAATAGTTATATTTGATAATTGGCTGATTTCTGGTGCGTTTACGCGTGACGGAAAAAAGTCGGAATGCTTATATTGACGTTCCAGTGACAGGTCGTGCTGAAGAGGTTAATATCAAGGTGTGGGATGGGAATCAGACAAAAGGAGTTCTTAACAAAACCATTTAGGTTAGGGACTTGTTATTCTCCTACCCTTCAGTCCGGAGGACTTGGTTGGGGAGGAAAACTCTTCTCTACCTTTGGGGCAGTCGTCAAGGAAAGTGTATTACCTTACCCAAGTGAAGTAATGCTCCTTCACCTTTTTCCTTGTAGGTGTATGTGACTGTAAAGACTGATAAGGCCAACTTGGACCAAAGGAAATTGTGGTCTTCCTTGAGCATTACTGGTGCTCAGTGGGCATAAAAGCTGCTGAAAGTGTTAGCTGTTGCCAGGACTTCTGAAACTTGCTGTTACTGTCCCTTCCTCTGATAGAGTAGTGGAGGTATTGAAGGGTGTTAAACTGGCTGTTGTGGTCCCATGTGCTGTTGAAGAAATCTCTCTGGCCTTTTCATCCATAGGAGCATTGTTGTTGGCCTCCAAGACCTTGACCTCAAAGAATCTTCGCAAGAAGCAGCAGCATGTGTGATTCTCCTTCTTTTCTAGTTCTTCTTCCTCCTCAGCCTTGTGTTAGATTCTTCAGATGATGCTTTTTCTAAGAATAAAAAGAAATCATAGTGGAATTCAAGAAAGAACAATTAATAGAAATCATTGGGAACTCAGACCAATATCTTCCTGCTTACTTATGAGATGTTGCGGTATTGAGAACTGACCCAGACATGGAAGGTGTCTTGCTACGGGGTTACAGGAGTTTACGCTTGGGGTACTGGTGCTTGATTTTGTACCAGATGGAGCATGCGTATTGTTGGTCAGAAGGAAAGCCGCCGCCCATATCCTGGATGCCCGAATTGCACCTAAAAATGCTTTGGTACCAAAGGGAGAGATTTTGATTGGTGGTGGGGTGAAAAGAGCCATTGATTGGGCTTCTCATTTTTTATGAGAGACGAGACATTCCATCACGTGAGCATTATTGGAAATACGATCTTCAGTCTCCTTGTAAATATTTTTCTATATGATTGGTCACCATGTTTGGTCATAATGGATTGGTCACAATGTGATGGATTGCCTCGTTACTCATCACCTCCTAATTGTCCTAGTATCTCTTGGGTCACTGGAGATGACACTATGCACTTGTGGTAGGGAGCGAGAGCACCTGTTACCCATTCTTTTCTCATGTGCTCTGTCCACACACAACTGAGAACAAAGCAGTTAACCACCCAGCACCACTCAGTATTCTTCAGAGCACTGAGATGATATGATGCACATGCGGGATCAGCAATAAGGTATGTACATGACGTGCCTGTGTGTCATCGGATTCCTTGCTCATCAACATGAACCACAGAGATTACTTTGTAATCTCTGGGAGCTTGAGTGCCAAAGGCAGTTCTGTCTCTGAAGGGGAGGTTAATAATTGATCGGGGCCTCCTTCAACCTCTACACTCTCAGCTCAGGTAACAGAGGTAGGAGTTTAGAAATGCCAGAAAAGTTTTTACTTATCACCACCTACGGTAGTGGTATACCTATAAGTCCTTGGATACTTTTACCCTTTGTCCTGTGGTGACTGCTTAACAGGTTATATAGTTAGCCTAAGGTAGTGTTTATAAGCCTAAATTGAAAGTTAGAATGACTGGCTTTCTACTCTTCTTTCTTCCTCGTCTATTTAGGGTGCATCAGCCTTGGCTGTTGTTAGCAGGTAAGCTTCATAGCCAATCAACCTTTCTTTTTGTGTAGGATTTGTTTAAAAAGTATCAACCCTTGAATGTATTTAAACTAATATATCATATTAGCAATAGATATTTTGTGCAATGTACAAAATATCACTTACGAGGAAATACCATAGGTTTTCCTGTGACTGAGTACCATTTATTTTTGGTACAAGCCTAATACTTGTGCGATCTCTATGCACAGTTGTTACAAGGCTAGCGGAGTTATCACCTTTGCTCCTCGACAGGAGCAGGTGTTCTTGACCTTTTCTGGGAAATTGATCTGGTCGGAATTTCTTGGTTCATAGGGACTCACTCCTAAGGATAAGCTTATTAAAGAACGATGGTTTGTATACGTGTTGGAATAGCCCACAAATTTTTAAAGTGATTTATATTTTTCCTAAGTAAGCAAACCTGGAACCTTTAAGTTACTCTTCCTAGCTCAACCACCCCAGAAATCCTAGACCTAAAGGTCTTGCTGACTGATGAATCAAATTTCAATGACCGTTTCACCTTCACTGGAGTCATACCCCTATCAAAGGACACACAGTATATTTAGGAAAAGTAAAAATTACTTAAGAAATATGTGATACTTTAATATTTAATTGTTCCTACATAGATGCAAACTTTTGCTATTTAATAGGAGTATTTCAGTAAAGTTAGAACCTCTGTTAAAATATCTAACAAGGTGTCATTAGTTCCTTTTGGGTAGTGGGCAATCAATGTCAGTATACCGGAAAGCCACTTTGACTTTAGCCTCCGAGCAGTACAGATATACTCTGTCACCCCAACTTTGTCTTTACAGAGCGTGTTTGCTGTTTGTAGAATGGAGAAACAATGCGCGGGCATGCAGATCTTCCTGGAAGTTTCTGGCCGCAAGCGTGGCACCTTCATGAGCAGGAGTAATGTTGACCCCATTCTTTGTGTCCTTGTTGGGGGCATGACTGGTCTCTGTCTTCCCCTTGTAAAGAGAGTAATGACCGCTTGTTGGCACTGTGGTTAGAATACGGTAAGAGACCAAATAAGAAGGCAAAGCATGACTCGTCTCCTTCTGAGTCTTCCTCAAGGCCAAAGAAATCTGCTAGTTCTCTTGTTTCACCTTCAGGTATTCTTCCCCTTGAACCTTCTATGTCTCCTCCACCCAAGGGGATGGGGAATAAGCAGCATGACCCAGATCTAACATATCCGCCAGCAGGGTGTAAGGTTGTATATAAGTAATGAATGAAAATATGAAATACTTCAGATCAGTCATATATAAACTATAGAACGAGACTTATGTCAACCTGATCAACAAAATAGAATTTTGAAAAAGTTTGAACATACAGAGTTCCACACTTGCAAATCACTGAACGCTCACCGTTCAGGCAAAAAATTTACTGATGAAGCAGTTTCCTAGTTTTGCGCTTACATTCCAGAGTGATCCCACTTTTCAGAAGAGGAATTGACGTACAGTACAGTCAACCCTCGCTCTTCGTTGGGTTAGGTAGCAGAGACAGGCGCGAAGAAGGAAGATCCGCGAATACTTGGTGCCCTATGATGGGATAACTCCTAACACTACCAACTCACTGCCTTTGCTTACGCGCAGTCTATTAACACACTAAGTACGGCCTAATATTGTTTTTTACTTGGTTTCTATCACAGTAAAAGTATTTGTAATTGAATGAAAATACTTCAGTAAGTGTACAGTACATGAGGACATGTGAACACTTCATACTGACATGAGAAGTGTAGAGTACAGTACACTCTTTGGTGTAGATGCAACAGTTCCTCCTTTACTTAAACCAGATGGCTCAGTCACTCACTGTCCAAAGGAAAAGGCAACTCTTTTGGCTGATGTTTTTGACAGTAAACAGAGTAATGAAAAACTTGAACTTCCTCATTCCTGCTTTCCTGAGGCAAAACTAACTAGCTTTTCGATCTCGTGAGATTAAAGCTCTGCTTTTGGAGGTGTAGACCCAAATGGTATTTTTCCTTTGTTTTTTATAAGACAGCAGATTTCTTAGCTCCAAAGTTATGTTACTTTGAGCAAGTTAGCAAGAAGAGGAGCTTTTAGCACTTGTTGGAGAATTGGTAATGTTACTCCTCTATGTAAATGTGTTTGTGGTAGCTCAAGTCCCACTGATTACCGCCCAATTTCCATAACTCCCATATTATCTAAGGTTTTTGAATGTCTTCTGGCAAAACGTCTTAATAGGTTTGCTGAAGGTAATCATCTATTCCCTAGTTTACAATTTGGTTTTCGTAAAGGCCTTGGAGCATGTGATGCCCTTCTTACAATCTCCAATGCTGTACAAACAATCCCTTGATTGTGGTGAATCCCTTAATAGAGATTTAGCTAAAATTAGTGCATGGTGCAAATTATGGGGTATGAAGTTGAATCCTAACAAAACTCAAGTATGATTTTAAGTAGGTCAAGGACGGTGGCTCCTCAACATCCGGATCTCAGTATTGATAATGTTTCTTTAAATTTGTATGACTTAAAATTTTAGGTGTGATTCTCGACAGCAAATTTACTTTTGATAAACACGTTAGGTCTGTGTCTTCTTCAATTGCACAAAAAATTGGCTTATTGAGAAAGTCTTACAAGATTTTTGGTGATCAATCTATTCTGAAGAAGAGTTTTAATTCTTTCATTCTACCTTGTTTTGAGTATTGTTCTCCTGGGCAGAGAAGGAAGTAACGCAATGAGATTTTTTATTTGATAGGTTACTGTATATGGTTCTCTGTGTCGCGAACGAGCGAAATGGTGAAAAATTAACCCATGAAAAATGAGAGTGGACTTTATATATTGGATATGCATTTTTGAGCTAGCACTCCACAGCGCCTCTCAAGTGAAGTGATTTCTCAATCCTGATGCAGAGGGAGAACCGGTCTCTGAGATCAAGACACATGCTCGTGCACGGCACACTTATTATTATTATTATTATTGTTATTTCTGGGTCGACCTGTGGCGGCCGGTGAAAAGAGTGGACTCTTTTCACCGGGCGCCACAGGTCTCTCCCCAGAAATAGATTTTTCCCTCGTCAAAATCCCTTTATTATTATTACTATTATTATTATTATTATTATTATTATTATTATTATTATTATTATTTTATTATTTATTATTTATTATTATTACTATTTCAAGTTTGGCTGTAACCTTAGTTGGAAAAGTAAGATGCTATAAGCCCAAGGGCTCCAACAGGGAAAAATAGCATGAGTGAGAATATCTTGCAGTAAAGACAAAATCTCTCCTGTACATAAAAGGGTTAAAAAACAGTCACTCTCAACTATTGGTGACACTTCTGTACATGAAAAGGCTAGAGTACAATAGTTCTTACCTCATGGCAACTCTCTTGTACATTCAAATGTTAGTGGACAAGTGCTTCCTTCAGGCTGCATATGCAGTAGTTTCACCATCACCACCCAACTGGCTCAACAAGGAGCATGCACATCCTTGGGAGTTCCAGTATGCCCCTTGCCTCAAATACCTACCAGGGTTTTCGCCCCCCAGCGTGGAACACAATTGACGGAACATACTTGTTACTGTATCCATAAAAGGTTATCAGTTTGAAAGAACTCGCCTGTTGGCTCTTCCACTCCCAATCAGCCTGATTCTAATTGAAGGAGTTCCGCAACTTTAGAAAGGCAGCCAAGAACAACACCGTCCACTGGTCCTCCCGGAGTGAGTGTCCTTCAGGGATGGAGGTATTCCACCAGTCACCTAAGGTTTTTTGGGTTCAAAAGGCACCTTCAGAGCTTCTAGGAAAGAGGACCCCTTGTCCATGGCCTCATCCTAATCTGATTACAGGCCAGGTTCTGTTTTAAAATCATGCAAACAATGGTTCGAACCTCGACTCTATGATCGGTCTGACTCCCCCGTACCACTGTTGAGGACTAGTTGAGGGAGAGTCCAATTACCCAGGTTTCAAGGCCTGGTCCAGCAGAAGCAGAAAACCCTGAGTTTGAATCAGCATTCTGGAAGGTCCTTGCCATTGTTAGGCATATGAGCAGCTTAGAGAAAGCCTCGAGGGTGCCAATCAATTCAAGCTGAACATCTTTTGACCACTTGTTTGTGGACCTTCCTGGACTCAAAACTCATCTTGGAGCTTCCTTGTCTGAATTAGCTCTTGAAGCTATTAAGAACACAGATACGCAAGTCTCTGGGAGAAGTAATTCTCTCAGAATTAGTTGGTCTAATATTTTGCCTCAGGCAGTCTTTAGCTAGAAGAGGTATTATGTTCCATTGAAACTTAGTCCCCCCTTCTCTACATATCGATGCCATGGTTACAACCTTAACACCATTGTTACTAATGGAAATACTCAGACTTGGGGTTTTTGTGACCTATAGAAAACTTCCCGTCCTGACGATTGTTGTACTGTGGGTAGAGTTTTGCTGAAGCTCAATAGATTCTTGTAGTGTCTGCAACCTTACCAATCTTGTGAGCTAATGATGGGATGTTTGGAAGAGCCTATAGGTCTGCTTGCTGAGTCATCAGCAGCCATTGCCAGGCCCTCCCTGGTGCTAGCTTGGTTGGAGAGGGGTCTTGGGTGCTGATCATATGTATATATGGTCAGTCTCTAGGGCATTTTCCTGCTAGCTAGTGCATTGTCACTGTACCTTGCCTCTGCCATTCATGCACAACCTGTTAACCTTTAAATCAGAGCCTGTCATCTTCTTAGGTTCTGAGGCTGTCATGGCAAGCCTCCAAGCCACTTCCTGGCTGGACCACTGGTTGGGTGTAGTGGCACTCTGTGTTTTCTCTGGATCTGATGAATCCTGAGAACAAAAAGGACTTTACTGATCTAGTCCTTTCATGGGCAAAAGCAGTTACCTTTTTGGGTCACCAGTCAGTTAACCTGTGGGCCAACAGAGTCTTCAAAAGAAGACTCAGTGGGAGCTAAGTTCATCTGGTAGGTCGGCCAACAAGAAGCTGTGTCCCTAAGGAATGCTCTTATTCTTAAGAGTTGGAGAAATGGAGGAAATAGTCACTGGATGCTATTTTTCATGTAGCTCTTTCTGTCAAGGGGGCAAAGAACCTAAATTCATTTAATTGGTGTCTACTCCATCTTACTTTTTTCATAGAATTCCCTATCCAAGTCAACCCTTTCAACCCGGAGATGGTCAGTTCAGAATGGGATGAGATAGAAGAGGAGACAGAGAGTGATAGGATTAGCATCCATCAGCTAGCTGCCATGATTAAAGGAATGCCTATGAAGCCATTGGCCAAGGTGACAATTGTACTGGGTTAAGGAATAGGTGGTAAATGTCCTTTAGGATAAATACTAGATCTAGTTCATTGTCTCGCATCCTCTCCTTTCTCAAACTTCTATGACACTATCATTGTACCATTCAAAGTTGGTGAAACACCTTGCCCTAATCAGAGTTGGAGAAACTTAGAAAAGGGTGAATTACAGGTCCTACAAGACAGATCTTCAGGCTTTTATGCTTGCCTGTTCATGACAGAGAAGGCAACTTAGGCTGGAGACAGCCGTACAAAATGGAGATGGCAAACGCTGTATGGGCGCCCATCAAGAGGAACGACTTCATGCTTTCTCTGCCCCTGAAAGATGCATACTTTCAAACAGCAGTCCATTGTTAATCAAAGAAATTCTTCCACTTCATCCTCAAAAGGAAGGATTTTTTAAATTAAAGTTTTGTCAACTACCCCTCAAGCGTTCTTTGATTGTTCATGTTAGTTTCAGATTGGGCACAGGCCAAGGTCATACGTCTACTGAGGTACCTAGACGATTACTTAATCCTGTCCTTTCAGAGATAGCTCTTTTAACATCTGAATGAACTTCTCTCCTTTTGCTAGATCCAGAAATCTTGGTAAAATCTTAAATAAATCCCACCTAACCTCCAAGCAGAGGATGATGTATCTGGAAATGTTGATAGATACCTTAGTGGCAAATGTTTTTCCATCAGATGATCGCATCAGCAAACTAAGGAGAATAGCCTGACCTTTCATGTCACAACTGTCATTGCTGACAACTTCTTGGTTGCCTCTCATCCATGGAGAAGCTCATTCCACAAGGAGGGTCTTCACCAAAGGTCTGTTCACTGGTATCTGAAAAGACACTTGACAACAGATACTGACCCCCCTCTTCTCCTGATCCCAGTAAGACCAAGAGGTTTGGGATGATCTAACCTGATGGCTAAAGGACGAGAACCTCATTAAGGGAATTCCTCTGTAGTACTCTCCTTTGGAGTTGCTGTTCTTCACAGATCCATCATAGGATAGATGGGGAGTGCACCTAGGAAATCAAATCACCTCAAGGTGCTGGTTCAAGGAAGTGAAGAGCCTGCACATCAACCTGTGAAAATTGAGGGTAGCACTCTTGGCACTGGAATCATTCCAACAGAGTGGGAGAGATCACATGCCCTTGTTAGTATTTTTAAGCGACATGCATTAGCAAGCAAAGAGGCAGTACTGTTTCACAGCACCTCTGTGAATTGGCAAAGAATCTCACTTCTGGGTGCTAAGCAATACAATGGAGCTGTCAGCATAATTCACTCTTGACAAAAGGAATGTAATTGCTGACAAGCTTAGCCGCCAGGGTCAAATGGTAGGAACTGGGTGGTTCCTTCATCTTCTAGTAGTGAAGTTTCTTTGGACTTAGTAGGGTTCTCCATCTGTAGTCAAGTTTGCCCCTGGGCTTAACAGGAAACTACAGGTTGCCAGTCCTGGACCATTTAGCAATACTAGAGGATGCATTCCAGCATCCTTGGGACAACCCTGATGCCTATGCTTTTCTGCTCATAGCCTGATTCAAAGGACAGCTGTGGCTGATCCAAGGTTTGAGGATTTCTTCATTTTTTCCCTTAGAGATGTGACCAATAATCTGGAGGATTTGCTTCTTTGTCTTGTGTGTGTACTAAGACTCAACCTGAAAAAAAATCCAAGCATTTAGAGCGTGATTTATAAACCTGTTTGCGAGTTCATATAGGTGCTAGAAGAAAAGCTCCAGAAACACCATCTCTTGGCTTCAATAAATTATAAAGAGACTGTATCTACCTTCACGAGGCACATGTCAGTGCCACAAATGTTGAAGGCAGGTGTCTGGAAACTCCAGACAATCTTCACAGCCCACTACCTGAGGAAATATACCTGCTAGTCCTTTGACATGTTCTCCCTAGAACCTGTGGTAGCTGCTCAGCAAGTGATGTGGCTTATTTAGCTCCCTCACAGGACAAAAAGTATCCCTTCTAAGATTGCGGTTACAACAAATTTTAGTAAGACAGAATATCTGGCCCTTTCCATATTTCCATATTTGGGGTATCACAGTCACGCCATCATTTGCTGGAACCGACTCTGATGCAAGAAAGTTATCATACCAAACTACTATTGTATTGTGTAGATAGAAGTACTATATATTCTCCTATTCTTGTGAGGGCAAGAATAGCCATACAATTCAGACAGTACATCCTATGAGGACAAGTTCATCCATGGCTGTGTGTAAAACAGAAATGTAGTCTGTCACCTGAGAATATTTTCTCAGGTTGATAGGAGGCTAATTGGAATCAACACTCTTGTACCGTACCTCTTTAGGTCCGAGTGTTTGACATCCTGAGATTTTAAACTTGCCAGTTTAGTTATAGGAACTTCTACTTTCTAAGCACAGTATAAGTCTCTTATTAAAGAATGATGCTTTGTACCTGTGTAAGAACAAATCACATTTCCTTATTAAGTACTTTATATGTTTGCTAACTGTAGAAACCTGAGTCCTTTGTTAAATTCCTTGCCTCAGCTGCCTTGTAATTCCTAGGTGAAGGTCTAAGTGGCTTTGAAGTGTAATAGGGGAGGGGGGAGGGGGAATCCCCACCGGTCGTCAGTAACTACCGACACCTCATCATAAATTTTAACACTAGAGTTTCCAGCTTTACTGAAGCCATACTCCTAGTAAAGAACTCATGTTTGTATAGGCTAGTTAGGAAAAATACAAATTACTTGGAAATATTTATATTTTTTATCTTTTCAGATGCATAGTTGTTCATGGATGTAGTGTGGCAACATTCCAGCTCCTTCTAGGGTTCCTTTATACTGGCCATGTGGAATGTACTAACTTACCTCCAGATCAGCTCGTTGATTTGTTGGTTTTGGCGGATCATTATGGTGTAAGTATTCATATTATTGCAAAGTAGTGTTAATTATTGCTATAACAAGTACTGTACTCTAGTTGATGGTACTCTTGTGATTGTTTTACCTCGGTAATAATCAACATTTCATTGATAGTTCAGGCAATTGTTCTTATATAACTGGGTTAGAGTCTTCAAAAATAGAATTGTTCCTACACAAATACAAACCATTGTCCTTTACATAGGAGAACAATAAAAGCAAAGCTAGGAAAACGGCAATTTAAAACTCATAAGGTGGTGTTGAGACCGACAGGTAGTTACCTGCTGGCTCATTGATAACTTACTTAGATATCATATGTCAGTGGAAATGGGTGTTCTCTCTGATGGGGAATATTTGAAGACTTTAGTTATTATTTATTTCTATTTTTCTGGCAAGTTTGGCTTTAAGAGTTTTGGTGTTTTTGGTAAGGATGTTTTCTGAAATGGCCTGAAGTTATGCCAAAGACCTGCAGCACTTTTATGATTGCATTGAATGTTTAACCTCCTTGGACTTGGCCCTCTTGTAGAGGGCAGATATGTTATCAGGCTTTACCATGTGATGAGTGTTTGGAGTTGCCATCCTCCAAGTGGGAGACATATGGCATGAGGAGAAACAAGTTGGAAATGGATTCTTTGTCTTCAAGGTCTTCCTCTAAGTCAAAGAAGGCCTGACTTACTTTTTTGCATTGCGGTTGCTTTGGCTTTCTTTGGGGATTGAAGACTCTCCTTTGCAGGAGAAATGGTAGCAGGCTCTAGCAGCAAAGCACCAGCGGGATGTTCCTGCTACAGCGAATGACCCTTGGGTGTTTCCCAGGAAGATTTTCATCTCTTCAGCCCCATCAGAGCCTTCAGTAGGAGACTTGTCTCTTCAGCGCCTTTCTTCTTTCCAGAAGATGGATAAGCGATTGCCCAACCCTTGCCCATCAAGGAGGTCTCCTCCTTTAGAGCTCTCTAAATCCTTGTGCAAGGTTGTTTCTCAATCTTTTTGAAATCCTTCCTTTTTTGAGGGGATCATAGGTTAGTTTTATGCAGGCAATCCTATTTCTTTCATCCTTCCACAGGTTCAGAGATGACTCCCCTTCAAGATAGACTTCCAGACAGGCCTCTTCCAGACACTCATCACCATTGCGTGCTTTCAGACATGTATCACCAGGCACCTCTTCCAGGTGGTCCCCTTTTGAGAATGTCTTTACTATGGGGACCTCACCACTATGTGCCTCACATTCTACTGCTACTGCTTCTCCAAAACGCACCTCAACCCAGCGCATCTTGCATTCCAGGTTATTTAATTTTAGGCTAGATTCCAGCACCTCTTCTAGATGTGTTTCACCCCTACGTGCTTCCCCAATGAGCTCTTTTCCTGGACATGCCTCAACCTTTGGATAGACATCTTTCAGACATGCTTGTTTTGTAGGGGTTTATCTTTGAACACTTTCTTGACGCACTTCATCTTCTGGACACGTGTCTGCTGGATGAGCTATTACCAGTTCAGCTTTTGGTTGCACTTCAACCCAGCATTGCTCATCCAAGTACTACTCGTCCAGAAGTCGACCTTCGAGATGGGAGACTCCCTTTCCTAGAACTGTTTCTGAGTGGCTGTCCCTTGAGCATACTACACACACTTTCATGGTAATCCATAGAATATCTCCTTCTGAACGTGCTAGGCGTGTAGCTCCAGAATGTGCTAAACGTGTCACCCTAGAACATGCCAGACATTTCACCCCAGAACATGTTAAGAATCATTTCCCTGAAGGATCTAGATGGTCTTCTAGGTGCACAAGGTATTTCACCCCAAAATGCGCTAGTCACAATACACTAGATCATACAAGGCAGATTGTTCTTGAATGCCCAGACATGTTTTTCCTGAGCTTTCTAGGTGCCCTTCGACTGGTAGATTAAGTCGGCTTGATCCTGAATTATTTGCTATTTCAGGTTTAGATAAGCATTCAAAGTCCCGTTCAAAATGCACTTGGCGTTCTTCTTCGAGAAAATGGTCTGGAAGATGATTGGGAGAGCCCTCACCTTCAAAGGATAGGTTCAGGCAAGTGGATTCTCCGGCAAGGGAAGAATCTTTGAGGCGAACAAAACTTCCTTTGGCGATTGCATCTCTAACATCAGAACACAGACCATCCTGGCTGGATCCAGGGACGTAATAGACTCCAGGGACGTGGACAGGCAGCTGGAGCATGTCAGTGTTTGCTCCAGGAAAAGATTCAGAAATGTGGGACAGGTTACGCTGCATAGAGGGAACACTCATACAAGATCTCACTTAGGATTTCTCTCCCCTAGAGCAATTACCTTGGTAGATAACTACAGGTTGTCGCCGACTTACAACAGAGATAGGGACTGAAAGACGCGTCGTAAGTCGAGTTTGACATATCTCAAACTCAAAAAGTGAAGTTTCGTAGATTTATTATGATGCATCATGATTTGGCAATCATCTCGATCATTTTTTATCAATATTTTCTTACTGTTTATCATTACAGTATTTGATTTTCTTGTTTAATAGGATATCATATGCTCTATTAATGCATTTTGTATTCTATTTTTCAATTTTGGATTCATTTTATCAATAAAAATTACTTAATATTTTGTTATCCTTGGTTATTGAAAGATGGCGTACATATGAATGGCGTATTATATAATTTCTCAACTTATTCGAAATATCTTCATGATGAATATTACATCAGCACCAATATGTTACAGGAAATCACAGTTGTCATACAACTCGTTTTAGCCATTGTTATTGGTTATGTGAAAACGTTCTTTCTCTTTCTCTGTGCCTGTGTGTGTGTGCGCTCGCACGCATATGGGTGGTTCATTTTTAAAGTTTCATGCATTATTTGATTTTAAGTTTATTATTAAGCCTTCATATTTCATTAGACAATATTGTGTTTTATTGTTGTTGATTAAAGCATGTTTTTATTCTTTATATTCTATTTTTCAATTTCTTGAGCATTTCCATAATCAACAATTACTTTTGATTTACTTTTGGTTGGCATCAGCTGATTTCAAGGTCATGCTACCATATTATGATTATGCGCTTAGACAGTATGAATAACACAGTTATCTAATTTTCTTGACATTGGAAATCTCTTCAGTGAATATTACATCAGCCCCAATATGTTATAGGATATCATACTTTCCATCCCGTTCGTTTATAGACATTAATTATCTCTCTCTCTCTCTCTCTCTCTCTCTCTCTCTCTCTCTCTCTCTCTCTCTCTCTCTCTCTCTCTCTCTGTATGTTAGTTCTTCATATTTCGTTGAACATTATTAGAAGTTCTTTGTATGAATTATGGGAGTATTAGTAATGCATCGAAAGGAAATCACTCGATTTGCCACTCGCCTTCCACCAGAAATATAACGTCATCAGACTTTTTTTTCTTAAATTTACGGTAAGTTGTACTATTCTCAATACTACTGATACAGACCACTAAAACACTTGATATCGTTACTCGGTGTTTCGAGGTTAGGAATACTGTAGTAAGATTCACTCGGTTACATGCCGAAATGAAATCGGTTTACCAGCGCGCTTTCGCCAGAAATATGACATCAGAAGACACGAAAAAGAATGTCTTGCAAAATATGTAAATCCTTTTTCTTTTTTCTTGCAAATAATGAAAGAAAATACTAACTTACCAAGCAAACTTATTTCATTTTCATAATGTAAAAGGAAATATATTTTGTTCCAACACAGAGTACTTACCTCGAACTTCTTTCTTAGGAGTATCTGGGATCTCCTCCCAACCGACCAGAATTTTGTGTAGTTTACCTTACTCCCGTTTTCTATGCGGGGTAACCTCTGGTGGAATGATACGGGCCATGAGGTGACCAGGGGTCAGAGAGCATGCTTGCTCAGGTCTCGAGCTCAAGTAAGTTTTCTGGTCGCGTCGCGATAACATCTCGACGCTCTCTCCTTACCCAGTGTAACCCTTTGTGTCTTACGCGGTCCCCACGTGGTCCCAATTTGTTCATTCCATACCCTTTCCCTCTGTGTTCGTCGTGTAGGGGCAGCTTATGTTCTCCTACAGCCACGTGTCCGGAGTGCGAGTCCTGGAACGAGGTGCAATGGGTGCGCTACGGCACCAAGAAGAAGAAGGCGTCCAAGAGGTCACCTAGGAAGCCGAGCCTCTCCTCGCCACTTGCTTCTCCCAATGCCTCGTCAGATAGAGCTTCTCAGCCACCTTCCCCTACCCAGAGTAGGGGACGAGGTAAGTCAGTTGCGGGGAAGAGGCCCACTGCTCTTCCCCAGGAGTCTGAATGTTCTGCTAGTGGGGATGTTTGTCAGTCCAGGCAAGTGGGGAGCCTGAGGGAGGGACGGGAGTGTGTTCGGAGGACGTAGTCCTGGTGCCAGCGGGGCCCGTCTCTTCCGATGATCCTATGTGGGGAAAGGCTGCTGCAGCCTCTTCCCCCGCTTCATGGGCCTGTATTTCAGGTACGTCTGCAGCCGGGGGAGACGCCGAGAAGGAGGACTCGCCATCATCGGATCCCCTCGCATGGGCGCCGCCGAGGACGCCCTTCAGGTCGCCCATGAGACTGGAGGAAGAGTTCGAGGTGTGGTTCCCCAGCAAGAAGTTACCTCGCTCTCCCCCAGCGCCTTCAGCAACGCTCCCTCCCGTCTTCCTGGAGCCTTCGTCACCTACCGACCAACACGAGGAACCACCAGCGACGCGGGACGACTCGGACCCTTCGGTGCGGTCCTACAAATCTTCGGGCTCCTCTTTCGAGTCATACTCTTTCTCCTTGGAGGATGGAGCACCGAGGTACCAGTAGAGGAGGCGAGAGAGGTCCCGCAGAAGGAAGTCCCGTTCCAGTTCCAGATCTCACCACGCCAGGAGGCACAGAAGAAGCCGTTCCCCTAGGGAGGAATGGGTGCGGGTCGCCATCCCACGCAGCCACCTCCTAGGAGCTTCAGCAGTTCCGGGTACCTCTGGCGGGCTCCCAAGGGCTCGTTCTCCCACTCGGAAGTACGTCCTCTACAGCAGGTCCGAAGGGAATCCTCACTTCAGGCTCCGGCAGACAGGCATAAGTCCGCAAAGGTTCCGACTCCATCCGCCCAGCGGAGGGAGTCGCCCCTTCGGTCTGGCAGCCGTGTCCCAGCCTCCGAGACTTCGACAAGCCAGCCAGAACGTGAAAGACAACCAGTAGCCACGAGGAAGCCCGCAGCAGCTTGGTCCTCCGTGGGGAGAGACTAGTCCAGGACGGAGGCCTCCGTCCCAGCGGCGATGCCCGTCCTCCATCCAGAACCGCCGAAGTCGTACCACGACAAAAGGATGCCTCCACCCCAAGCGGGGCCCCCCATCGTAGGTGCACCTTCTCAGGCAGAGGAGCATCCGACGGAAGGCCTAGGAGATAGCGCGGAAGGCTCCGCGGATGAGGTCTCCGCTTACAGAAAAGTACTAGCCCTCATCAGACGCCACCACAGGCTAGACGAACCGAAGCCCGCGCCTTGTCCCGGCCTCCAGTTCTTCGATGGCCCTCCCTGAACGAAGGAACCAACCAGCCAGCACGGGGAAGCCCGCAGCTCCATGGATCTCCGCAGGAGCTCCATCCGTCCAGCGGAGGCAGCTGCTGGCTCGACTCGGCAGCATGGCATCCATACCCGGTACCATGACAGCTCCATTCAGGCTTCGTGGTCAACCGCTGGTATGCCAGGGTACTCACACTCCATGGATTCCCCGGGAGGAGGTAGACCCATGACGGCTACCTCCGTCCCGGTGGCTCCATCCGAGATGGAGCCAGCCACTCCATCGTCCCGGCCAGCCTCATCCAAGCATCGGAGGCGGCCGCTGACACACCTATTACGGCTACCTCCGTCCCGGCGGCTCCATCCGTGATGGAGCCAGCCGCACCATCGTTCCGGCCAGCCCCATCCAAGCATCGGAGGCGGCCGCTGACATGGCAGGGTACTTACACCCCATGGATTTCCCCGGGAGAGGGTAGACCCTTGACGGCTACCCCCGTCCCGACGGCTCCATCCGTGACGGAGGCAAAGTGGCTATCCCCCCAGCGGGTCGAACAGGGCTCTTGCCGCTCCAGTGCCTGCCTCAGTGGCCGCTGGAGAGGCCCCCCGCAGCTTTGCCCAGTGTCTCTTCGGCTCCGTCCGCCCGTCGGATGTAGACGTTAGCACACGTAATCTTTACCTCGCCGTGCCCCCCCGTAGAGGAGCTTAGACTCCACAGTTAGCCTTCAGACCATCCTACTCGGGCTCCAGGAGAAGGCGTTCAAGCCGCGCCTCTCGAAAGAGGTAGGAGGGGAGGCCCCCTACTCCGGCCGACGCCTCAGGGTGGGGATGCCTCAAACGATCTTGGCAAGCATGGCGGGACCACGGAGCGGATCCGTGGACCATAGCAGTGCTAAAGGAGGGGTACAGGTTGCTCTTCCAAGCGGACCCCCCCCCACCTCGGATCCCAGATCAACAGGCGGAGTGGTTGGCACCCAAGGACCCCTTGAAAGTAGCAGCATTGCAGGAAGAAGTCTCGACAAAGCTGGCGAAAGGGGCAGTAGAACCAATCAAGAACCCGGGACCAGGGTTCTACAGCAGGCTCTTCCTGGTGGAGAAGGCGACAGGGCCCCTCAACAAATTCGTGTGCAAGACCGCCTTCAAGATGGACGCTCCGAAGTCAGTCCTAGCGACCTTGAAGGAGGAGGACTTCATGAGGTCCATAGACCTCAAAGACGCCTACTTCCAGGTCCCTGTCCATCCCTCCAGCAGGAAGTACCTAAGGGTAAAATGGGGTACCCAAACGTTGCAGTTCAAAACCCTCTGCTTCGGACTGTCGACAGCCCCTCAGATCTTCACGAGGGTCTTCGCAACAGTTTCAGCCTGGGCACACGAACAGGGCATCCGCCTGATTCGGTACCTAGACGACTGGTTGTTGCTTTCAGCCTCAGAGGATGTACTGAGGGAGCAAGGCGCGAAGCTCCTGCAGTTCTGCAACGTCTTGAGTATCATCATCAACCTGGAGAAGTCCCAGCTGATACCCTCCACCAGGATGACCTACCTAGGGATGGTCCTAGACTCCCGGTGGGCGAGAGCCTTCCCCTCCGTGGAGAGACTGAACAACCTAGAACAGATACTCTGGCCCTTCCTGTCGGGCCAGCCCAGGAGAGCCAAGGACTGGCAAAGACTGATAGGACTCCCCGCACAAGATAGTCCCGGTGTCCCCAGAGACGAAGGAAGTCCTGGAGTGGTGGCACGTCAGAACGAACACCCTCAAGGGAATGCCCTTCACAGCCGACCCCCCGGAGATGCTCCTGTTCACGGACGCATCCAAGTAGGGCTGGGGTGCCCATCTTCTCGACAAAACGGCAAAAGGGAAAATGGGAAGTCGAGGAGACGAACCTGCACATAAACGTGCTGGAGATGATAGCCGTACAAAGGGCGTGCCTAGAGTTCGTCCATCTACTCCAGGGAAACGCCGTGGCTCTGATGTGCGACAACGCCACGGTGGTGGCCTATGTGAAAAAGCAAGGAGGACTGAAGTCGAAGGAACTGTGCAGTCTCACGTTGGAGTTCCAAGAATGGGCCGAAGTGGAACAAATCAATATTTCAGCCAGGTTCATTCCGGGGAAGAGGTACGTCCTGGCCGACGGCCTCAGTAGAATGAGTCAAGTGGTAGGGTCCGAGTGGTCCCTACACCCAGAAGTGGCCAAAACCCTCATCCTGAAGTGGGGCTCACCGGTGATAGACCTCTTCGCCACGAGACTAAACGCACAGTTCCCCATGTTTTGTTTTCCTGTACCAGATCCAGCAGCAGCGTTCGAGGACGCCTTCCGACACCCTTGGGACAACCTCTGCGTTTACGCCTTCCTTCCCTTCGGGATGCTCAGACAGGTCCTCAACAGGGTGAGACGGGCGGCCAACCTGTGGATGACTTTGGTAGCGCCCTGGTGGCCGGAGAGAGTGTGGTTCGTGGATCTAAAGGAACTGGCACGCCTTCCACCTTGGCCACTTCCAGACAGACCAGGCCTTCTCCGGCAGCCTCACTTCCAAAGGTTCCACGAAAACCCTCGGTCCCTCCGCCTTCATGCGTGGAGGTTATCGAGCGTCTCCTGAGAAAGGAAGGATATTCGTCGAAGACGGCATCGAGGAGGTCAGGGTACCTGAGACGTTCGTCAGTCGCGGTGTACCAGGCGAAGTGGGCTACCTTTACTAAGGGGTGCTCCTCGAAGAACATCAGGCCGTTAGGGGCCTCCATTCACGAGATAGCAGACTTCCTGGCCTATCTCAAGGACGAAGTGGGCACGTCCATCCCAGCCATTAAAGGAGTCCGGGCAGCGCTGGGCCAAGTCTTCCTCCTGAAGGGCATCGACCTAGGTGCCTCCAGACATATCTCGATGCTCATCAAGAGCTTCGAGCAGTCGTGTTCCTCCCAAGCCGCTAGAGTGCCCCAGTGGGATGGGGCTAGAGTACGGAAGATGCTTTCGGAACCTACCTTCGAGCCTCTCAAAGACATTCTAGACAAGGCGCTCACCCTCAAGACAGTCTTTCTGTTAGCTCTGGCATCAGCAAAAAGAGTAGGTGAGATTCATGGCCTGTCTTACGAGATCTCACACTCGAAGGGCTGGCGAGAAGCTACCTTCAGATTCTTACCCTCCTTCGTAGCCAAGACTCAGAATCCAGCTGTTTAGGACCCCAAGTTTGAAGGGCTCTCAGTGCCAGCTATCCCTCGTTCGGACAACCCGAGGGACTTGCTTCTGTGTCCAGTCAGGGCAGTATGGAAGTACCTAGAGAGGACGGCCAAACTTCGCCCCGAAACCAAGAGTCTGTTCGTCTCCTCAGGACTGGTGAAGAAGCCGGTCTCCAAAAATACGATCTCCTTCTGGCTACGCCAGGTGATCATGTAAGCCTACAGCAGTGCAGGGGTCCCTCTTCCAGGAAGGCCTAGACCCCACAACATTAGAGGACTGAGTACTTCGTTGGCCTTTGAAAGAAACATGGCAGTAGGCCAAATCCTGAGGGCAGGTACATGGTCTAGACAGTCTACCTTTACGGCTCACTACTTAAAGGATTGTTCGAGGAGATCCTTGGGCCGGTTCTCTCTCGGTCCCGCCATTTCCATGCTCCAAAAGATTTAAAGGTGTAGCCCCGGGGAAGCCGCGGGCGGTAAGTCCACGGGACACAAGTTCCTTCCTTACCCCTTTTTTCCCCTATCACCTTCCCCTATATGACCCTTAAATCCTTTAACTGCCATGAGATACACTGTCAGTGGAAGAATGCATCTCCAAGGATTTTTGCAGAGGTGGATTACTTATACACTAGAGAGTTTTTTGCGTAGTTTTCCCTATTTTTTCGTGTTTCCTTTGGGGTCAGCAGAACGTAGCCTCCTATCTAGGTTCCTTTTCTCTCCTCATCACGGCCTCTAGGTCCGGAAGGCCACTCCCACCTCCTAAGGTGTAAGTCTCCTAAGATAGTAGTTCGAAGTAAGTACTCCGTGTTGGAACAAATCACAAATTTTAAGTAATTTGTATTTTTCCTTACAGTACTTACCTCGAACTACTTTCGGGTTATGGCCCGCCCATCATGCCCCGAGTGCCTTACAGGACTTCGTAGAAACCTATCTGTCAAAAACTTACTGGAGCTCGAGACCTGAGCAAGCATGCTTTCTGACCCCGGGTCACCTCATGGCGCGTATCACTCCGCCAGAGGTTACCCTGCATAGAAAACGGGAGTAGGGTAAACTACACAAAATTCTGGTCGGTTGGTAGGCGATCCCAGATACTCCTAAGAAAGTAGTTTGAGGTAAGTACCGTTAGGAAAAATACAAATTACTTAAAATTTGTGATATTTTTAAGAAAATATTTGTCCTATTAGTGTACTTTCTTTAGATAAATATCAGTCTATTATCAGAGTATTAGTAATGCATCGAAAGGAAATCACTCGATTTGTTATTCGCCTTCCACCAGAAATATAACGTCATCAGACATTTTTTTCTTAAATTTACGGTAAGTTGTACTATTCTCAATACTACTGATACAGACCACTAAAACACTTGATATCGTTACTTGGTGTTTCGAGGCTGGGAATACTATAGTAAGATTTACTCGGTAACACGCCGAAATGAAATAATTCTGTTTGCCAGCGCACTTTCGCCAGAAATATGACGTCACAAGACACGAAAAAGAAAGTCTTGCAAAATATGTAAATCCTTTTTCTTATTTCTTGCAAATAATGAAAGAAAATACTAACTTAACAAGCAAACATATTTCATTTTCATAATGTAAAAGGAAATATATTATTTTTTAAGAAAATATTTGTCCTATTAGTGTACTTTCTTTAGATAAATATCAATCAAATTTACGTTATGTTGTACAGTACTCATAACAGCCGATACAGACCCAAAAATACTTTGTATTGTTACTTGATACAGTATTTCGATAATGGGAATACTAATACTGAACTAATTGTTAGCCTATTGGAAGGAAATCATTGTACTGTATTGCCTGGTCGCTTTCCGCTGGTTAATTTGACATCACCAGACATATGATATGAACTCGACAGATATTAAAACTTTTCTTAATGTACTTTTTACTGAAAATGGATACTGTATATAATCAATAAAAGAAAATGCAACTTTATCATGATAAATCAATTTATTTTTTATACGAGAAAATAGATTATTTCCAAGGAAATATTTGTCCTATTAGTGTAGTATTTCCTATAGACTTGTGACGTCATCACCCTGAAAAAAATTATCTTAAAGTTGAACAGTCATAAATCTTATATGTCGTAAGTCGACGACTACCTGTATAGACTTGCTTATAGACTTCAGTTCCTACTATTTTCTACAATACAAGAGGGCTGGGAAGGATGTTGGATAGAACATCCAGAACAAGTCGAGAACATCCCTAAGGATCGTGAGTGTCTTAAGAGTCATCCTTTTCCTATGGCAGCTGGTTCCAGGCAAAGAGAGATTAAAGACTGAAAAACGGATCTGAAGTCCTTGGTTCCCATGGATCCTAGGACGCTCAAGCTCAACCTTGTTGCAAAGCCTAGAGATTCACCTAGAGACACTTCCTCCATTTCTTCAGGCTCCCATTCTTCTGTAGGAGTGGTGTTTAGATATATTATCTTAGACGACGACTCCTATAGGGATCGATCCGGGATGATCACTGAGGAGGAAGACCATGAATATTACTCAGAAGAATGGTTGAGGGGATTCTTCCGCAACCGGGTGAACCTAAATCTCTGGACGTCGACGAAGGCAAATAAGATTTGACGTTCCTCCAAGTTCTTTGATGCATTCGGAGGGTCAACGGATTAGAGGAAGCTCTTTCATCTCCCTGTAAAAGCAGGAAAGCTTTAGGTTATGTCTAGAGCTCCCTTGGTCAATCCTGGTCAAGGAACCATTAAACTAGGTCAAGACACTAGTTTCTGAGGAGAGAAACTCTATGGGAATGGGAAAGTCTTCCAGTCTGATTCCTGTGCCATTTTCTAGGCCACTAGGGTTGTGGTGGCCGATTTGGTAACATCCCTGGCTGGTGAGCGCCAGACTGGAGTTTGATTCCCGCTCAAACTTGTTAGTTCCTTTGGTCGCTGCATCCTCACCATGTTTATGATCTAAGGATGGGGGTTTGAGGGAGCCTATAGGTGTATCTGCCGAGTCATCAGCTGTCATTGCCTAGCCCTCCCTTGTTTTAGTTTGGATGGAGAGGGGGCTTGGGTGCTGATCATATGTAATATGGTCGGTCTCTAGGGCATTATCCTGCTTGATAGGGCAGTGTTACTGTCCCTTGCCTCTGCCATTCATGAGTGGCCTTTAAACCTTTAAAAAGAAGTATTTCAAGACCAAGGAAGCCTATCTTTTTCCTCTTCCTTTGGATCCACGAGTATTGACCCTGATGCCAAGGCTCTCGACAAAGTGGTTAACAGCAGCTGCAGTATCCCTCTCGGGGCAGAGGTTTCAGGGATGGCAGCTACAGCCATGGCAACCATGCAGGCAGCCTCTTGGATTGACCACTGGTCGACATTGAAGACTTTTTTGACCCTGACAATAAAGCCCTTAAGGATATTGTCCTTATGGGGTCTTAGGCAGTCTAGTTCCTGATGCACCAGGTGATCGACCAATGGGCCAACTGGGTGCTAAATAGGTGAGATGCTATGACATCTAGCTTCTACAAATGTATTGGTCACTGAGGTCTAAATCTATAAAACTGGTCCATTGAGGGCCATTCACTCTTCCCTGCAGAGGAGGTTGAAGCAGCCACAGAATGGTGAAAGGGGAGACAAGACTCTACTCCATCGAGCAGTGTCCTTCGGACTACCACAGGCCTTGATTTCTAGTAATGTTTAAGACAGTCTCACAACCACTGCAGCCTCACAAGCAGACGCAGAAGGATGTCACATGCCCTCAACCTTTGGCTCTGAAGAAAACCCAGAATCAGCTCTTACATTCTCGCCAGGTCCAATGGCAAAATGAGGCCACATTGGAGGGATGTCTGTGAACCAATTCACTAACTCTCCCCCTCCACTGAATCTTCCTCCCATGATATCACCATCTTATTGTTGAGGGTCTCCTAAGGATCTGGCCCTTCAGGCAAAAGTCTGGGCCATTTTTGTGAAGGGCGCCCTCCATGAGATCGGCAACGGCTCCCCAGGCTTCTTGTAAAGAAGGCTTCCAGAGGTTGGAAACCTGTCATGGACCTCTTAGCTTTGAATAGGTTTGTGCAGCAAACTCCGTTCAAGATGGAGACGTCATCAACGGCCAGACACGCAATCAGGTCCTCCAACTTCAGGGTCTCTATAGACTTGAAGGACACATATTTTCAGATTCCAGTTATTCTGTCTTCCAGCAATTACCTAAGGATGATGGTAGCTAGCAGAGTATTCTAGTTCAGGGTACTTCTCTTCAGCCTGTCAATTACTCCCGAAGTCTTCACAAAAGTTTTCACTCTAGTTTTGGTGTGAGCGCATGCCAACAGAATTTGTCTCCAGTATCTGGACGATTGGCTGATTCTGGCTGAATTGAAGGACATCCTTCTTATTCGCCGAGACAGGCTTATATTTAGACAAGATTTGGGGATCATGATAAATTCAAAGAAGATTGTATTTACACCCACAAGAAGACTAACCTATTTAGGTGTGGACATCAATATAGTGATTGGGAAGGAGTTTCCATCTCAGGAAAGTCTCTTGTCTCAGAGAGGCAGCTCTACCCTTCCTTCGTTTACCCCACCCGCCGGCTCACCAATTGTCATTCCATGCAGTATAGGGGTCAACAGTACAGTACCTAAGGTCTTAGGTCTTGTATGCCCTAAACCACTCAGACCTTTGGTGTCAGGTACCATCTGCAGCTGGTAATCCTGTATTACACTCGATGACAGGAGGTTGACCTCAGCTCCGGAGTCAACGAGAGCATCCAACGCTCCCGATAGAAACTCAGACATGGTCACTGGGACAACCATGAGCAGTACAGGAGCCAACTGCGCTAGCTTAACCCTACGAAATGTTTTCAATAAAGCCTCAGTTCCTCCTTCCTCCCTGGAGTGTCAGTTGGAGAAGCCCTGGACAGTGTCGAGGACAGGTTATCACTGGCCAATCGTGAAAGAGTCATTGAATGCGCAATGACCTTTTCAGGTTGAAGGGTAACCTTGGAAATCAAGATTTCCGAGGCTGCCACTGGAATACTAGAAGCAAGCATTCACACCCCCCTTCAATGTAACCCCATCATTTACATCAAAGGTCTGTTTAACGTCCTATGATACTCATCGGTTCGTGATGACTTCCTAGGCTTTGTCTTCTTCTTCTTCTCAACAGACCGGGAAAAAGCACTGGACTCGCTCCCACTTTGGCTCTCCCTGCTGCTGGTCGAACCAGAGTAGGACGACGGGGTCGGAGTAACGTTCACTGGTACTGCCGTCCATCTAGAAGGAGTCTGGACGGAGGTGATCTCCTTCCCAGGGCTGCAGGCCGTAGCTGTCTTCTGGAAAGGTGTTCTGTGCATTGGGGGCCGCCTGTTGCTCACACTGCGTGACATGATGGTTGTCTGAACCACAGCATAGGCCCAGGTTGAGGCATCTGCGACACTCGTCCGCCAGGTTCCCGGGTTTCTTGCACCAAGTACAGTTCCTTCTCTGGAACTGAGGAGAACTATCTGGAGTACAAGTTGGTGGCAAGCGCACTTCCACAGGTGCGGGCTTGGCCACAGGTCGAGGAGTGCGGGGATATACTCTGTCATGTGCCGGTGAACGGTGGGGGCAGCCATGGCAACTCTGTCGGCATACGAGCCGTGTTATGACTGTCCCACAAGACTAATGGCCAAGTCCTCTGCCTTCTGGCTTCGTCGAGAACACTTAACAGGTGTAGGACATCATGCCAAGTGGCCTGACGGCCAGCGGAGACCTTGATAGTGGCCAGAGACTGCTCCAGCACCTTTGCTTGGAACCGTTCTGAGGAGCTTATGTCTCAGCTCTCTCCGGTCCAAGCTACGCCAAGGATATGCAGACCGATACAAGGAGGCCAACGGCACGGTATAAATCTTCAGCAGTTTGCCCTCTCCACTAGTGGCACGGCTGAAACAGGCCCTCCTCCCTGCATCACGCCTCTCTCTGACTTCTCGGCACCAGTCGAGGAGGCGTTCTTTCATATCGGGGTATGAAATCCCGGGACCCCTGTTGCCGAGAAAGCCTCCTTAATCTCCCCGTTCAGGAACCTTCCAAGCTCAGTGCTCCACTGACCGGAGCTTCCTGCGGTATACCTACTGCCACAGTAGTCCTCAAAATCCCTCAGGAATTGGGCAAAACTCTAGCCAGTTTCTAGCTGGAAGATCCCAGGCTTGGGGCTCTTCCCAGAATCAAGGGCCTTGAACAGGTCAGACAGACGGCAGTCTGACTGGAGGGACTTAACATTGTCGATTGAGAGTGTGTCAGTTGAGCTGACACTGAAACAGGAGCTGGAACTGTCACCAGAAGTTGTACTGCCAGAATCTTTGCTAGTTGACTCCTGGGACAAGGTCAGTGTTTCAGGTATGGCTGGTCTGCTCGTGTCCTTGGCCTGGTGTCTACATGTTGTGATGGCCCTGTCTTGGCATGAACTGCCTCAGCCGTATGTGTTTGAGCCTTTTCCGGTCTGCCGGATATCGCTTGGTCACCCAAGAACTGCTCCCCTAGTCCACTGGCTGAAGTCCCTGGCGGACTAAAATGGTTGGTTGCCAGAACAGGTGAGGAGGGAAGAAGCCCACACCAAGCAGGAGACTCCCAGAAACATGGTGGGAGTATTGGTGAGAACCCTGGAGGGGACTGGAGACCTCCAATAACTGGCCCCTCTCTGGTTACAGGAATGGCCTGACTGTTGACGTTTGGCCAAGCTGGGGACGTAGAAGGGACACTGGTGGTCACTGTGGTCGTAACCCCAGTGCCATTTGGCGACAACTTGACGTTCTTCAGTGCTGCCACCTGAAGTGTCGGGTCACTGACAATTGAGATGAGGCTCTCCATATCTTGACTTAGGCTCTTCTTAGCCTTTTGGTCCTTGGCCGATGACGATGCCATGCCTATAGGTTGGTGTTTCCCGGGTCTGGGCACCAAATATTATGTAGTGGTTTGCGGACTCTGGTCAGGTATAGCACATGGACTGCCTAGTGTCCGAATGCCGACCACACTCCAACGTTCACTTCACTAGAATATGCAACGGTGGAATAGCCAGATATCTGGCAAAAGGTAAACAGTCAAGAGAACTGGGGACTGGGCACCACTCCTCAATTTTTTATACTGGGCAAGGGGACCCAACTAGAACCTCAAATCTCCATATTACTGTTTCTTGGGTTCCCCATCTCTCTTCACAATGATATGCACAGAATCCCAAATGAGAGGAGCAGTGTACTTTCTAGGTAAGATATTTTTAAGCTTAAGTAAACTTTTCAAACACGAGGAGAGAAAAATGGCATTAAAATCATATAAAACAATCTAAATTGGTGACTTAGAAGGGGACAGATTATGCAGGGGAAAGAAATGCTTACTGTTTACAAAAATAAAAAAAGTTTTATCTTGGCCAAAAAAGATAATAATAATAATGATAACGATTGAGAAAATACAGGTCCTCAAAACCAGAAGGAGAGAGACAGATATCTCCATGCAGAACCTCTTAGGAATCAATCCTCTAAATATTTAATCTATATATATAAGTATAAATAAAGACCAACATTAGTGTATATACTTGGGCTAAATTCAATTGTAATTTGACAGGTAACTTTGTTACTTTAATTTTTCTTCTGAACCATCATTTTTTAGATATTTCATCACGACTACTTCAGAAGCTTCCTCTGTGCTACAATCAAAAGGGACGGCAAAATATCATATACTACAGTAATCCGTTTAACTTCCCAAAAGCCATGCTACAGAAGTCTACATATTATAGTACCTTAATGTTTACGTTGGTGTTGCCTGGGTGGTCCAGTGATCTCACTAAGCAACACCACCGCTGCATTAAATTACCACTACATTGAATACCCAGAACCAACAGTTAACAGCAGCCAACCTTGGCAGTTAGGATCAAGACAAAGCCTTTTCGTTCAAGGTCAACATAGTCAAGACAAAGTTCCAAACTTGTGACATAAGAAATCGTCAAGCTTGAAGGAGAACCCCACCACATTGCGGTTCACGATCTACACAGCGAGTCAACACTGTTTGGACATTAATCTCTGACTACCTACTGATAAAAGATACACAGCCATAGGTTTTTTCACTAAAGTGTCCACTGCACCAATATCCTAAGAATCCAACACAGTAAAAAACTCCAAAACATCTGATCACAAGCTTGAAATCTCTACACACCACATTCATCGTCTAATAACAACCTTGAAATCTTTACACGTCGAAAATTTTAACATATGATAAGCGTGGACTGCTAAGCTGCGCAGCATTAAGTCTCGCTACCACCTGTTAAGTGAAACAAAAACAGAATAAAACATTATTAGGGGCTTGCGGCTAATCAAATAGAATAATTAAATAACAAATCTGAAAGTAATTTGTATTTTTCCTAACATACAAAAAATTAAGCTTTTTCACACAAACCCCTTATCATTATTAGAATGACTTCAATGTATACCCTTTTTGGCCATTCTGCCTGACTAAGTGCATCCTGAATCTGCTCTGACCAATGCCCAACCTCGTGTTGACTCACGTGGGCACAGATGGAATGGTACCCAGACCTACTTCTGCAGGCAGAAACTCTGAGGGAGTTGCCTCCTCTTCCTGACCTACTATGCCAACCTCATGCCTGGATCTTTCACAATGTAGTAGGATCCCATCTCCCAGAGATGTTTTTCACGAGAGACTGCAATAGAGATATCTGGAAACCTCCGCTACATTTCAATAGCAATTTACCAATCTGAGTGGGCATTCTTCTGTGTTTGCTGTTGTGGGAGAAGTGTCTCTCCTCTCAGTGACGATACTGTTGATCGCCGAGTTTTTACTGTATCACTGCAAGGAGAAACCCTGTTCTATTTCAGCGTGGAAGGTTATTGCTCAGCCTTGAGCCAAGTCTGCTGAAGGGAGGAAATCTCTGTTTGTATGAAGTTTTGAGTAGGCCTGCCCTTCAATTGAGGTGAGACCATTCTGGAATGTGGTTGAAGTTTTACATTCCCTGAAAAGGGCAACCTTTGAACCATCAAAGCAAGCCTCTGACTGACTTTACCTTGAACTTGATGGTTTCTCTTTCAGCATCACCCATTCAAGGGAGATGGAGGCAGCTCTCGCTCTCCTTCATCTCTGTTTTCATGCCCAGGACCCAAAATTTGTCTTTCAGATTCTGGATTTTTTACTTTTCAGAACTCGAGCCTTAGTGTGATAACCAATGATCCTGATCAGCTAATTTTGTTTTGTGGGAAAGTACGAGGGCTCTAAGCTTACATGTGCTGTAAGACCTCACCTGCAACACTTGTTTGTCAGCACTGGTAGGATAAAGAAGAGAATTTCGTATACGATCGCTTTCTGGGTGAAGGAAGGGATTTCACGATATCTTTCCAGCTTCTCGGCTTCCTCCTTAGAAGGAACGTAAATAAAAGCTCAAGACATCAGGGACATTGGTGCCTCCTTAACTTTTAATGAGAATCTCTCTGTGACACAGGTACTCTAAGCTGGATTTTGGAGATGGCAGACTACGTTACTGGTTATTATTTGTGGGATGTGATTCACATGTCCATAGCTACTTTATCCTTGGAACCAGTTATAGCTGCACAGCAAGTGGTATAGCTGCCTTTGCTCTTCTCACAGTACCATTAACTCCTGATCGAGGGCAGAGGCTACAAGTTAGTCTGGGATAAAAGTAAAGAATGACTGGCTTTCCCTTTCCTCTTAATTTTTCCTTCTCTTGGGGCATAGCATCCAGAATCTTGCTAGCTGGACTCAGTCTGGTTATCAGGTAAGCCCACTAACTTGTAGCTGTTCTGTATTTGGGTATGAAAGAGTCTTTTCCCCACAATCCTTATGGTGGGGAGTGTGATGCATCCAAGCAAACCCAAAAACCATAAAATGTCTTGGGAGGATTTTGGATCCATCAAATGATTTTGCCAGCAGTACACTGAGATTTTCAGCACAAAATCAACCTTTAAAGCCAGGGCCATAGACCCGCTGGTACTATCAAAGTACTGGTACACATGGTAATTGTAATTTTAACTCCTTCAGCATCAAATATGCTCAGGTTTCGTGTGTCCGGGATAAGTGTTCCAGCCAGTTGGAACAGTGACTTCCTTCTGCCAAAGAATGAGTCTCCTATGTAAAGGATGATGATTTGTACTTGTGTAGGAACTAAAGACATTACTTGTGTAGGAACAAAGGACGAATATTTTAAAGTATGTGTATTTTTCCCAAGTACGTACTGGATGCTGTACAAACTTGAGTCCTTTACTCATACTTTCTCACCAACACTAACCCCCTAGTAAGTTCCAGCTAATATCTAAGTGAGTTGTCAGTGAGCCAGCCCGGGGGAGGGGCACCTCTCCTCCATTGGCAGGTAACTACCTGTCGGTTGTTAACACCTCGTTATAAGTTTTTAGTTGCCGTATTCCCAACTTCACTGTTATTATTCTCCTATGTAAAAGACTCAGATTTGTATAGTTAAAAAAAATAAAAAATACTTTTAAATGTCATTTTTATATGAACGAATACTGTTGGATTAATTTTATTACATTCATAGATACCTGAATAATGGGGAGCCCATTATCTACTGAAGTACAATGATTTAGAATGAATATACATATAATGAAGCTTTAAAGGAAACAAAATTACTGTAATTGAACATAAAATTGAGCTATGAAACAAAATTATTCAAAGATAAGTTTGAACAAAAGTAAAATTAGTACAGTACTGTACAGACACTTGCATTAGAAAATATCATGATTTATATTACCATCAGAGCAAGTGAATTTGGTGAACTACTGTATAGGTAAAATGTTATTTAATTTGATTTTCATTGATTGAAATTATTGTTTCAGGTTGATGCATTAAAGTTTTTGGTTGAATCGGGTCTAGAACAGCATGTAGATGATGATTCAGTTGTGCCTCTCCTTACTGTGGCTCATCACTGCAATGCTGCTCATTTAAAGGTAAGCCTTTGTGTTGGTTCAAACTCTACAATACTACTCAATAGTTTCTTATTTTTCCCTATTGTTAATTTTTATTTGTTCCTACAATTGATACAAACCCTCATTCTTTACTATAGGAGATATTCTAGTGCAATCTAGAAAATACGGCAGAAAAACCTCAACAAGGTCGTTAACGACCGGGCTGGTAGTTATCCACCTGTTAGCGGTGGGAGACATCCGGTCGGTAGCTACTGTTTACCTTCAATTGAATTCTAGCCGTCGCAGTGGTAACACCGCTGCTCCTGCTTTTGTTTGACTGGCTGACTAGCCTTTCTTTGTTGTGTTTTTGATTAATTCTGTTTCTTTTTTCTTTGTTAGATGTAATGTCCTCTATTATTAGGAAGTGTCCAGGGGTTCCTTCGAAATCCTGTGGCACCTTTATGTCACCGCCGGAGGTGGGTCCTCATTCCCTGTGCCCTACGTGCAGAGGTCATAGGTGTTTTGGAGGCTCCCCCTGCCAAGTATATAGAGAGTGGTCACCCTTTCAGTGGGAAAAGTTCGAGAAGAGGAAGAAGAAGAAATCCAAGAGGGACTCGTTACCTCCAGGTTCGCCATCAAAAGGTAAGGAGTCTCGGGCCTCTTCTTCGGCCTCTCGATCTCTCCCTTCAGACTCTTCCTTGCCTCCCTCCTCCGGGGGGAAGTCGAGCAAGAGTGGCACCATTGATTTAACCCCCATTCCTCTTGGTCAGACGGATCACGTTGCCTCTCCCAGTGGGGCAATATTTTCTGCCACCATTAATGACTGTTACCGCTTCCATTCCAGATCATGTACGAGCGGTATGTCCTGCCCTTGGACTTCCTGGTTCTCCTTCGGAGGAAGTTTGGAACCAGTTCCTCGCGGGCAAGGTAGTGCCTCAGGTCCCTTCTGTTTTGGAACCCTTGGGAGTTCCAGACCTCGCCTACCTCCCGTCAACTCAGTCGGTGCCTGCGGAAGTTTCAGTGGATATAGTAACTTTAGCTCCTGCGGCACCTACTTCGCACTCCGTTTACGCTTCTACAAAATCACAACGTCGCAAACGCAAACATCGCAGTACCTCCCCCTCCTCATCCTCATCCTCATCCTCATCCTCGTCCTCATCCTCATCCTCCTCATCCTCGTCCTCACCCTCTTCGGAGGCTAGGAGGGAGAGAGAAAAGAGGAAAAGGAGGGCTCGCTCTCCTTCGCCCAGACGTTCTCGCTGGAGAGACAGGCGACATAGGAAGAGACATCATTGTTCTCGCTCTTCCTCGACTTCTGTCTCTACATGAGAAGTCTCGCTGCAAGACTATAAGCGCTCTCATCACAAAGTTAAAGGGGAGCGCTTCCTCCATCATCGTTCTGCCTCGCTATCGTCTTCCTCATCTAAGCACTCTAAGCGCTTCAAGAAAAAGCGCTACGTTACGTTCTCGCTCTTCGTGACGAGAGCTCTTCAAAGCGTAATAAGCGCTCCCGTAAGAGAAGCTCTTCCCACGATTTTTCATCTAATCGCACCAGGAGTGCGGCCAAGGGCAAAGTGCGTCCTGACCTCGATCCCTCTCCTTCACGTATTAGTTTGAGGATCTCCGATCGCTCTAGGAAAGTCAGAAAGAGCACTTCTCCTCACCTTCGCTACGTGTCGTCAGAAAGAGAGCGCTCTTGCCCTTCAACTTCCCAACCGATCGCGCAAGTTTCTGGTCATACTCTCGCGGGGTCAATCACCTCACCCTTGTGTTTCGGACAGGACAACTCCAGTTCCCCTGCTCCCTAATGAATTACGGAATACAAGCCTCACAAGAACCTTGGAAGAAGACGTAGGGCTTCAACCCCCCTTCATTTCTGTTGAGAGCAGAGGGAAAAGGCCAGATCGCCGATCAATTCGACCTCTTCCACCTCGTTCTTCAGACCCTTCAAAGAGAGGAATCTCTACGAATCCTACTGACACAGTACCGATAATTCAGTCACCTTCACCTAGACCGTCGACTTCCACTCAGGGTCAGGCGCTCGCGGTGCCATTATCCAACGCTCAGCCTTCCCCTGTAATAACGGCAATATGGTCTCCTAATTCGCCGTTACCTCCAGACACTCCGACTTCTATCGCCCTGCCTCCTGTAGTAACTTGCGAGGAATTAGCACAGCCTGAGGATTCCTCGGAAGAGCAACCATCAAAGGGCTTAGAGTCCTCCTATTTGAGGGCTCTAAGAACTGTGTGTGATATCTCAGGCCTCGGCGATATACATACTGACGCTCCAGCTTTAGACAGACTATGTCATCCTCCACCGAACCCTAAGACCAGAATTGAACTTCCCTGGTATGTTCACACTGCAGGTCGTCTGAGGAAGGTTTTGCAGGCGGTCTCAGGAGAAGCGGGTTCCTTGAAGTATCAGGGATCCCATAAACTTTTACAATTCCTGTTTACGAGGCAAAAGCGCTTTTACAAGGTCAGAGACGCCAACCCTTCTCCTCTGACCCTGGATCCCCTCACGGCGAGTTTCACACCTGGCTGCTCCTTGGAGAGAGACTACTCTTCCAGTGTCTTTCATAGCCACGGAAGCCTTGGCAATGGAAGCAGCTTCAATGTCCCTTCTGGAGGCTTTATCTGGGTTTGACACATGGTCTGGTACAGTTGGCTACCTAGCAAGTCATGAGGACCTGTCAAACCAAAACTACATGCAGCCCCTTCAGGAAGTCCTAGCTGCTGGGGCCAAGACAATGGACTTCCTAGCTGCTACAACAGCAACCATGTGGGGCAGTTGGGTCCTCAAAAGGAGGGAATCAGTAGTTTCCAAACTTCATAGGAGCATCGGTAAGGCAGAGAGATCAGATTTGAGAAACTCGGACCTTCTACAACCTCTCGTCTTTTCTGAACAAGCAGTTTCCTCTACCTTAGATACTTGGAGGAAAGAGACGCAGGACACCGCGATGCAAAAGGCTGCCTCCTTTCGCACAATGCAACAGCAGCCAACTCCACAACCTAAGACCACAACCATGGCTCCACTTCCAGCCAAGAGCCTCCGCCGCCCCTCCTTTGTACCCAAACCTATAGGCAGAGGAAAGTCCGCTCCTCCCAAGGCTAAAGGCAGAGGGAGGAATCCTAGACTGAAATAGGGTCTCGGCTCCCTCTTCCAGTGCGTAGGGGGTTGCCTGCAGTGGAGTTGGAGGAGGTGGAAAGCTATGGGGGCCATGCAATGGACCATCAAGGTGCTTCGTTGCGGGCACCGCATCCCCTTCATAGGCTCTCCTCTTCCTCTAATTCCTCCTCCGATCTCACCCTCCCAGGTCCCTTGGAATCACGGGAAACAGCAAGCCCTAGTTCAGGAGATCCAGAGCATGCTTCTAAAGGGCGCCATCCAACAAGTCTCCAACACCTCCCCGGGGTTTTTCAGTCGCCTCTTTCTGGTAGAGAAAGCCTCGGGGGGTTGGAGACCAGTAATCGATCTCTCTACCTTGAATCAGATTGTGAAGCAGACTCCATTCAAAATGGAGACAGCAGCCTCCGAGATCCAAGCGGTGCGTCCAGGAGACTTTATGGCATCTGTGGACTTAAAAGACGCATATTTCCAAGTACCGATCCATCGCTCGACTCTGAAATTCCTACACTTTCTGGTTCAGGGTCGAAGCTTCGAGTTCAGAGTCCTATGCTTTGGCCTCTCAACTGCCCCACAGGTCATTACAAGGGTTTTCGAACTCATTTCCTCCTGTGCACACAAGTACGGGATACAACTGCGAAGGTATCTAGACGATTGGCTGCTACTGGCCTCGATCAGGGAACAAGCTCTGGATCACCTGAGAAGGCTTCTCGACCTTTGCAAGGATCTGGATATCCTTGTAAATGTAGAGAAGTCTAGTTTGATTCCAACCCAAGTCATGAACTATCTGGGTATGTCCATCAACACCCAGGTAGGGAGGGTGTTCCCTTCGGAAGACAGACTTCTGAGACTGGAACAATCCATCGCCCAACTCTTGTCTCCACTGCCTCCTCCAGCCAAGATGTGGCAAAGTCTTCTGGGCCATCTTTCCTCCCTGGAAAAACTAGTTCCAGGCAGAAGATTAAGAATGAGAAGTCTCCAGTGGCATCTGAAGACTCATTGGTCCCAAAAGAATGATTCCCCATTCTTGAAAGTGGAGGTTCCAGCTCTGGTGATACGAGATCTTCAGTAGTGGTCAACCAGAGAGAATACCTAAACAGGCATTCCCCTCCAAAGCCCCAATCCGAAGTTAAAACTCTTTTCGGACGCGTCGCTACGGGGCTGGGGTTCCCACCTAGGCCCGAAGTTAGCATCAGGAGTCTGGTCTGTGATAGAACACTCTCTCCAAACTCCTGGAATTGTTAGCAGCATGGAAAGGCCTAAAATACTTTGTAGAAGATCTGCAAGGAGAGAGGTGGTGCTGATGCGCGATAACTCCACAGCCGTGTCGTACATCAACAAACAAGGGGTTACTCTTGCAAGAGACCTCTGTCTGCTAGCAGTATAGATTTGCCAGTGGGCGGAAGGTCACGACATTTCTCTCACAGCCAGGTTTATTCCGGGTCAGAGAAACATCGTGGCGGATCAACTAAGCAGGCATCACAAAGTGTTGAGTGGCGAATGGTCTTTGGATCCTCAAGTGGCGAAGGCAGTAATAGTTTTGTGGGGTTCCCCCACAATAGACCTGTTCGCCACTTCTCTGAATGTGAAACTTCCCTGCTACAGGTCCCCAGTTCCAGATCATCAGGCAGCAATCCAGGACGCCCTTCAACAGTCTTGGGACAACCTGGACACATACGCCTTTCCACCCTTTTGCGTGCTGAGAAGGGTGATCCACAAACTCAGTACCTCTTGGAACTGCATGCTAACCCTAATAGCTCCAGCATGGCCAAGGAGAGAATGGTACGCAGACCTTCTTTCCCCGCTAGTTCAGGTTCCAAGGTTTCTTCCTCCAGAACCCCTTATGCTGACGCAGCTATACAGTGGTGTCCCCCACAGGAGAATTCCCTTTCTGAAGGTTAATGCCTGTAGGCTGTCCAGTCACTTCTCAAACACAGGTTTTTCAGAGAAGGTGGCTGAGCACATGTCCAGGCACCTGTGCCAATCTTTCACAAACCTCTACTAAGCAAGATGGAGAGTGTTTGCAGCTTGGTGTAGAGGGCGAGGCGTGTCTCCACTCGATCCCTCTCTTCCTTTAGTGGCGGACTTCCTTTTGTACCTCAGGGAGGAAAAGCTCCTCTCAGTCTCGGCAATTAAGGGCTATCGTTCAGCCTTGAGCCTCATCTGTAGACTGAGAGGGGTTGACCTTTCCACCTCAGAAGATATCACATTGTTGATTCGAGGTTTTGAGAGATCTTGCCCCCCAGTTGAGATTAGACTACCATTTTGGGACGTGTCCCTGGTCTTACGTTCCTTGAAGAGTCCACCCCATGAGCCCTTAAATAGGACCTCTGACTACTTTCTGACCCTTAAGACCGTCTTCCTAGTACCTCTGGCCTCGGCAAAATGGGTCAGTGAACTACATGGTCTGTCTTACAACGTCATCCTTTCTAGAGGATGGGGTGTAAGTCTCTCTCAACTTTGTGCCAGGCTTTGTGGCCAAATCTCAGAATCCTTCATCGGCCGATGAGAGGTTTCGAGAATTTCAATTTTCCAACCTCAATAAGGTAACACAGGATACAGACCAATTGTTACTGTGCCCAGTCAGGGCACTAAGGAAATACCTGAAGCTCACCAGACCTTTCAGACCACGCCTCCGTCATCTCTTCCTCAGTACCCAAAAGGTAAAAAAGGCAATCTCTCGCAACACCATTTCTTTCTGGCTTAAGAAAGTTATTGCGAGAGCCATTCACGGAGACCCGGAGGCAGCACAACCCAAAGCCCATCAAGTTAGGGGAGTGGCTGCCTCACTGGCATTTAAGAGAAATTTCTCAAGTCTTCCAAGTCTTAAGAGGTGGGGTCTGGAAACGCCAATCTACATTCACCACTCACTATTTGAGCGATGTGACACATAGGTCTCTAGACACTTTTTCTATAGGGCCTATTGTGGCAGGTTAGCAGGTGCTGTAGCTACCTTATGCCCTTCCAGGGGACAGTAGCCATTGGTTGAGGATTCTGTGTTACACGAGGTGTTAAGAAGGACATCCATCTATCTTCTTCGTTTCCTTCTCCCTCCCATCTGGGTATCCTAGTCTGTAGCCAGTTTCAGCTGGACTCGCCAATGAAAATAAGGTATGAAACTCATCTGATTCCTCTCACAGGTTATAAGTTATACTTGTAGTCACGAGGTTTCCCCTTTTCAAGGTCGGGGGAATCCCAAGGATGAAAGGGTCCGAGTCGAATGTTCCTGACCCTCTTCATCCCGATACATTTGTTTCCACGAAGCTACAAATTTTCAGTTGTGCTAAGATTATGGGGATCTACAAAAAAAGAAGATTAACGGGAGATTTTTTTCTTCATAAAAGTCTAGTCTGAGGACTATCTTCCCTAGGAATAGGGAACTCCTTGGCCACCCTAGCCTCAAGACTGTCTCCTATAGTAAAGAATGAGGGTTTATATCAAGTGTAGGAACAAATGACAAACTTATAACAGAGTTTGTATTTTTCCTAACATACAAACCCGAATTCTTTACACAAATTTTCCCTCTGATTCGGTAGATCTTGGATTTTCCAGATCTCCGATGTGTCAGCTGCCAATCGCCGTTTTTCAACAGCTAGACGATTCCCGGTAGGTTATCAATAGCACTGTTCGCTGTTTTTTATGTTCAACAGCTATTCGATTGTTATCTTACATGGCAGTAGCTCGTCGTTTTCACTTTCTTGCCTTTTTGCTGTGCTGGCCTTACGTTCACTGGTTTGAAACTAGTGATCACTATCATATCAGCCTGCTTCATTCTTGGTTTTTCATTCAGAAGCCACTTCCTGAAAGTGAGTTGCTCAAGAGAGCACTCTCTCCTAGACGGCATAGTTTGTCTCTCCTCACTCTTGGGCTTACTCTACTTGGTTAGACCGTGCAGAGTTGACAAAATTACGTGTTTTTCCTTATGGGAACCTAAGACTACACAGTTCTTCGATGATGGGGATAATACGCTAGCGCAAGGCTCGGTGCCCCTCGCTCTTTTGATTCTTGTTTGTGTATAGGGTTCTTGGGTTCCCGAAGTTTTCTCACCTTCGGCGGAATCAGAGGGATCTGCTTCAAGGTGGCCAGGTTTATGCGTTGAATCCAGAACACACAGGAATTCATCTCCTATGAACGTATGTGTTTTTCATCTATACTTCGTTCATACTAGAGGAAGACTTGTGAGCAAATTGCTTTAGGGAAAAGGTTGTTGCTACAGTTGCTACCTTCTCCCTTGTTTTCCCACTATTATGGGGTTGCTTACAAGCTGACTTTGTTTGAATACTAACTACTCTAGTTAGACAGTCTCCTGAAGCAAATCGGATCTCCGATGTGGTAGGGGCGGCAGGTCCTTTGAATCTGTCCTCCCCCTCCTCTAGCGGGAGACACAACCTCACGAGGTTACTACCATTTTCTCGCTCTTAGATAATGAAATTTAATGCTGTCTAAGCGACAGCCATAGCAATTTACTTATGATTCTGGTCGCCCCTGGGTGGATGACTGACGAGAGTTATGGAGGTTATTGAAAATTGGTGTTCTCCCGATCTCTGCTGGCTTTTATGCCCTGGGACCTTAGTGGAAACACATTCAACCTTCATCTGCATCCGTTTCAGTGCCTGTAACTGGAACTCTTCCTTAGGCCGGAATGGTTGAGAAAGGATATATTCCTTCCTCATGGGAGAACCCCTCCCACGAGCTTGAAATAATCACCTCATGTGTTTTTTGCTAAGAAAAGAGAGTCCAGACTTTAGGTATAAGGATATCATCTTGTATCTTCCATCTTCCTTCAGGAAATGGGAAGTAGCCTCTATCTTCTTCCTCATGATTGGAACATCCGATCTCATAGGAAGACGAGGGACACTGGAATACCACCGAACTTCGTTGATGAGAAGTCTTTACTTTCAGTCTCTTCTTGTGAGAGGAGTTTAACCTTCAAACCTTGTCATGCAAGGAAAGGTTTTGCGATCAATCTGTTTGCCTTCTATATATGATCTGCCCTCGTCTTTAAGACCTTGGCCTACTGACTGATTTTAGAGTTTAGAACTCTGGCGAGACATCTTCCGTTTACCTCAATCTATAATTCGTGTAATTGAAGGAATGACACGAAAGTAAATTTCTATACGGATATCTGTAGATTGTGTCATCGCCCTGTAGAGACTTCCACAGGTCCGACAGGACTGCATCAGTCCCCGTCGAATGCGAACTCTCAAGGACTAGCCGGTTCCCTGGTCCCTCGGCACTAAGGATCGTCTTTCCCTTGGTTCTCTACAAGACCTGAGCAAGTAACGGTCCTAGTTAAAAGACTGCCTAACGAGAATCTCTCAAAGAGTAGATCTCTTCTTCTGGATTTGACGCTTCCTATAGAGGCATCAAAGAAAGGGGAGGGGGCACATACAGGACCATATATCCTTAGGACTATGATCAGAGCATGAATGATACCGTCTCTTATTCCCCTAGTAGGCACCATCTTCCTTCGGGAAAGTGCCGGGGGCCAATAACAGTGATTCGTCGGTTTCCCGTTTGCAGGAAAACACTTCCTGCTTCTACGTGGTCTCCCCTTTGGGGTATCCTGTCCACAGGTTTGGGTTTTATAGAATCCACCTGTTCTGCATGAGTCTTCCTCCTACAGCCTCTGTTGTAGAGGTCTTCCCTCGGGAAGCGGAATGAATATCAATGACACGCATTGATCTACTTGTTTTTGTAGGAAAAGGACTGCTGCCTCCTGTTGGATTCCTTTTTGCAAGCAATTTTATCCGAGAAAGGGTTTGATGGCTTCTCCCCACTTCCGTGCAGACTCATAATAGTACTGGTCTCATTAAGGGACTCGACTAGCGCTTCGGTCTAGCTTCGTCGGCAAGACTCATCTTGCCGTAAAGATACGTCATGTACAGTGGCACATCTACGACTCTGGAGAACCGATTATGGACTTCCTTACAACTAGAAACTGTGGTGAGGGTCGAGTGAAGTCTGTTTTTCCTCTTCTTAAGAGTGCTATTCTAGTCATGCACTCAAAATTGCCATCGAAGGGAACCACGCTCTTAGGCTTAGGCAACGGATGACCTTTTGCTCGTCCATTGAGCATCTTCTTCAATTGCTGCTCTGTGTAGAGGTTGAACTGATTGCCCATAGTGGGGTAATACAGTCTCCTATGGGACTGGTGGCTCTAAACTGTAGATCTTCCCCGAAGACAGGTCTTTCCCAATGTGACTCTTGACCAAAAGAGAGACGTACCCTATTGGTCTCGCTCAACATCTCTCGCTCACGGCTAAAAACCAAGTAACATCTATTTTGTTCCGGACAGCTTGAACCTCAGGCTCGAGCCCTCCAACTGGGAACCTGTAACACAGGTAATTACTTGAGAACATATCTTTAGGAGGGTTATTACCTAACCCCAAGGGTATAGCACGTTTCACTGACCTTGAATGGCCCAAGTGAGTGCATTAGATTCCTATTACTGACTGGAACCTACTGGGTCATTTACTGTACTCTTCATTGTTTTTAATTTTTCACGCCTGGGGTTATATTGAGGCCATACCTTGGTAAAGCAGTGAAAGAGCTCTCTCCTTAAGTTCAGCATGCCTCGCTAACCCTAAGAAGGGCAAAGGAGGTTGTAAGGATTGTGTTCGTGATGGGGACAGAGGTCCTATACCAGTCACGGAATCCCTCTCCTCCTCCTCATAGAGATGACCCAGAGCTCAGAACGTTTTAGGGCAGAATCTGTCCATAATGTTTTCAAGCAGCTCCTTTGTGACACAAACCGTCCCATTCGTAGGGTGGATATGTGTCTGATCTTCACCTTGCCCTACCTATAAGACGTGACCCACAGAAGACCTGATACGGTTTCTCTATCGCTCCTATGGTGGTGACACAATAATTGCCTTAATAATACTTCAGGCTCCTTGTTGGGCAAGTAGCAGAAGGTTGAAGGCATTGGCTACCCGGGGTAACACTGGGATGTATGAAAGTATGCCTGGGTCTTGTACTTTCATCCTCTTTCCCTCCTTTGAGGAACAGTGCCATGGCTCCCTTTGCAAGCTGGCTTCAACCTCTGCAGGTAATAACCACTTCCCTTGTGTAGCCAAGTTTAGTTTATTTTTCGATACTTGTACACGTGGGTAATGCCTCCTGCGAGATAGGCTTCGGGAAATGTCTTTTTATGTATAGTGTTCCTATTTAAACTAAGAACATTCTTACTTTGACATTTTTATGATATCTCTCACAACTACTTTAGTTGCTCAGACTGCTAGCATACTCGCATGTATTGATAAGTGAGGTGGCAAGTCTAATACTGTACTAGAGTAAACCTAGGTCAGTAACTAAGCCAATAGTCGAACCTACCACCCTCCTAAGAGTGAGTCTTCCACATAAATAACAAAGGGTTTGTTAGTATGGGAACAAATGACAAATTTGGAGATAATTTGTATTTTTCCCGAACTAATACAAACCTGTAGTTATTTATATAAATTGACCTGCCATCACCTGTCCCCCAGTAAGTCCTGCTTGTAATCAAAAGTGATGTGGTTCATTGAACCGTGAGTAGATATAGGTGTCTGGACCCCCCAGCCACCCCTTACCTACCCACTGTTAAAATCTAATGGCTACGTTCCAGCTCTGCTGAAAGCATATTCTACATAAATAATTACAGGTTTGTACTAGTTAAGGAAAAATATAAATTATCTCCAAATTTGTCATACTTTTTGTTAAGCAAGGAAGTTACTGAATACTGTAAATTCTTTATAAAATCCCAAATTTACCAAATTACTTGTCTGTCTGTCTACCATGACATCTTCCCAAATTTTGGGAGGTAGCCGACATAAAAAGCAAGAACCAAAGGGGAATTTTTTTTTCTTCATTGCTCCAGTTTGCCTGACGAAAGACTCAGCTGAGTTTGGTTGTAATAGCTAGGGTACCACAGCCCACCCTCCCCCGTTTTCCACCACAAATGAATTTTGAAATCTCGGCAATTAAAACTTATAACAATGTGGCGGGGAAGCCCCACCCCTCTTGCCGGTACACTGAACAGTCATTTTGATTGCGTCTTGGACTTTCGGGGGAGGTGAGGTAAAGTTAAAAGACTCAGGTTTGTATCACCATCATCATCATCTCCTCTTATGCCTAATGACGCAAAGGGCCTTGGTTAGATTTCATCAGTTTTCTCCATCTTGAACTTTTGATTCAATACTTTTCCATTCATCATCATCTACTTCACGCTTCATAGTCCTCAGCCATGTAGGCCTGGTTCTTCCAACTCTTCTATTGACTGACTAAATTTGTAGGGAATTCATTGGCTTGATTCATCAAAGGATAGTCAGTTCCTTGTGATGTGCAGTGCCTATCTAACTATAGCAAGTGACCCCTGCTGGTCCATACTAATTCCAGTAAGATCATCTGCCAGGCATCAGGAATAGAAGCCGAAGAGACAGCTTGTCTATCGCCTTAAACCTAATCCGTCGCCCTACTGCGAGTGACTTCATCGAGATTTAAGGGGTCATTTCCTCCACACTCAAAAGTTCTCGCTAGTCCATCAGGTTGTTCATCCACTCATATAACCGTTGTAACAAATGGATTTCTAAGATATACTGTCTAGTGCAGTTTGTATAGTTATGAAAAATAAAAATTTGTAATATTTGTGATTTGTTCCTTCATGAATACAAACCCTTGTCTTTTAATGGGAGACTGATACTCAGGGGGCAGGAAGCCCCCATTACCAAACTGGCTGCCTAAAATCCCTGAATAACTATGCTTGGTCTCGATAAGGTACAGAGAATAGCATTCTAGACACCTCACAAACGAGGGTCAGAAATGCCTTCAAGTTCACGTCCCAGGCAACCACGGATGTTGCAGAAGAAAATCTCTTTCTTAGACTAGCAAGTCTCAAATAAGGCATGTACAAATTGATGGGTTTGCCTGTAAATATCAATCCTACCCCTTGGAAAGAGGAGAGTAGAATTAACATTTCCGTTCAACTAAAATAGAAAACTTCTAGGTATAGGTGGGGCTTACCTTTATGTTTGTCCGTCAAGCTACCTATGATTGCAAAAGATCAGTCATCCCCAAGATTTATGCGAGAGTTAAGTTCCAGGACCCGGCCATATTTTTGTGAGGGTTAAGGTTTAGGACCCCTCGTGAAATCTGAAAAACCTATTTTTTGCTATTTCTGGGCATTTTATTTCTTTATAAACCCTCCCCACACTGTCACAAACCTTTCCCAAATTTCTAAGAACACTTTTAGTTATCCACAATTTAGGCTATATGTATAGGTGTGGTGTTAAATGTGGTCTACATGAGGTTAATCTAATTTAGTCTAGCTTATCTCATTGGTATTGGAATGAAGTCCATTTTGCTAAACATGTTCATTACTGTATTCGTACTGGACTATGTAGAATATTTTAAGGCTACAGGACATTCAAAATTTTAACTAATTTCATATGGGATAGTCACTCACCTAAGATATGTGCTCCAATGAAACTTGAATAATGATGACAATGAATTAGCTGTGCAGTACTATAGATGATGAAAATGACAATTATACAGTATTTATTGCAAGCCAATTGTAGGCACCTATGTAGGGTTTGATTGAATGTAATAAGTAAAAACTTTATAACGAAAGCATCACAAGACATAAGAGTACAGTAGTAAGAAACATTTGTAGACGTACAGCTTGCTAAACACACAGTGAAATATGACAAGGGGATATGCTGCTTGGACTAGCATCACTTTTTTGGGTAATGCTAGCCAATGGTAGTCAATCAGCAGCTAGGGTACAGATTACCATGCCCTGATTGGCCTACTCTCATCTGTCAGCCAATAGCATGTGGTGTACGATCTCACGTAAGAAACACAAACGTTATACCACACAGTACGAAGTCTTGGCGTTGAGTCAGCAGATTGTATTTTCCATTACGCTCTAATTCAACCATAATTTCTTTGCTTGTGATATTTTTTACAATGTGTTTTAATCAAGATTTTATCATAATTTTATTTTGTTTTTATTTTTGAAGTGGAAAATTATTTTATCATTAAAATAATAAAAATAATGAGTTTTTAAATTTTTTTTATTTTTAGTGAAATTCTCTACATTTCGGAGATCCCCATGAAATTCAGGATTATGGCACGCCAGAAAAACTTGGCATAAAGTTAATTTGTGAAAAATTTTTATACCCAAAGGAGGGTCAGACACATTCACTTTCATTTTTATACCCAAAGGAGGGTCAGACACATTCACTTTCAACCTAGACTAACGTAACCGCTATCTCAGTCTTGATACTTTTGGTCCTGTAAAGGAACTAGGTTACTGTATCACTTACTGAACAGCAATCACAGGTCTAAGTGCAAACGTATCTAAAGACACATGGGTGTATTTCTGCAAATATTGTGCAGTAAAGGTTGTTTGTTCCGTAACCGAAATACAAACCACGCTATTTACATTGGGTTTACCTTTTAGCGCAGCTGAAATGACGAGCCAATAGTTTTAACGAGGGTTAATTACCCCCGCGCTAGTTAGCGGGGGGTGGGGAAGGGTAGCATGCTACCCCTCCTCCCTCCACACACCGGTGACTTGCTTCACTTCACTTTTGGCTCGGCGGTGATCAGACGTGTCTGCTCATCGTCCTCGTGACAGCCTTTAATTTTCTGCTTTCTCTTTACAGCGTGTGTGTTGGTTGGAAGTTGACCTTCATTATTATTACTTTACAATGCGTACATGCCCTGGAGTTGCCGGTCGTCCTTGTGGGACTTTCATGTCGGACGTAACTACGGACCCGCACACCCTTTGCCCTCAATGTCGGGGCCGACGGTGTGACCAGGAGAACATGTGCCGTGAGTGCAGGGAGTGGTCTGCCTCCCAGTGGGAGAGGTTTGGCCGTCGGCGTAAGAAGAAGTCCAGGAGAGACCGTTCTCCTTCAGGGTTAGCCTTGAAGGAGGAAGGTTCTCGGGACTCTTCTTCCGCCGCCCAAACCTCCTCCGAAGCTCCCCCTCGTCCGTCTCCTAAGGAGAGTCGGCTGAGTGGTAGCGCAGGCCCGAGTTCTGTTTCCCGACCTTGGGTGGGGGGAGAGGGCGTCACCTCCCATAGCGAGGCGGTTCCCCCTCCTCCTCTGGGGGAGGTTATTGATAATGCCTTAACCAATGATGATCTTTTGCAGATTTGGTCGTCCCTGGGGCTTAAGGGCTTGCCCTCCAGGGTCGCCTTTATTGACCTTGTCTCGTTGGGGGCCGCTGTTAAGCAGTCGCCGGCGGTAGCAGAGGTAGACCCTCTGTCTATTGTTGACGTCGTGGTGACAGAGGCCTCCGACGTGGCTGGGCAATCCTCCGCAGGTGCTGTTGCGGATGATGGTGCTAAGGGCTCTCCTCCCCCTTCCGTACATCCTTCGAAGGGGGAAGTGAGTCCTTCGGTCTCTGCTGCTGCTCAGCTTCCTTCTGGGGGAAGTGCTTTGACGGAGACTCCCTTCGGAGGACCGATGGTCCCGAATATCTACCCCGAGGCCGCCTCCGCCGTAAGGCTCACCGTCCGCTACGCCGCAAGGGCCTTCCTTCCCCTTACAAGGGGGTTAAGAGGCTCCTTTTTGGGTCGTCTTCCTCCGAGGGGGACTCTCCTCGTCAGCCTCAACCTACAGCTCCGTCTTCCTTGGACCTCTCTGCAGACCGTTCACCAACTCCTGCCAGATCTTCGCCTTCTGGAGAACTCGTCACCCGACGGGCAACGGTCCCTTCGGGGCAAAGGGATCCTTCCCTTCCACGAGCAGTGCTAGCGCACAGGCGCGCTCCTGCTCGTCAGCGCTCTCCTGCTCGCCAACGCTCACCTGCTCGTCGGCGCTCTCCTGATGTTCGCCCTCCTCGCCAGCGCTCTCCTGCTCGTCAGCTCTCTTCTGAGCGTCAGCGTTCATTTGAGGACCCTCGCCCTGTGGTCTCTGACCATCCTACAGTTCCTGCTGAGCTCCCTGCTCACCATCTGCCTGATCCTGTGGCTACGCAACATCGTTCTGCGCGTGTGTCAAAAGCACATGTTCGCCAACGCGCGAGCGATCTTCCAGTTCCTGCTCGTGAACGCGCCGCGCCACCTGTCCTTTCACAGGACACGCGTCGACCTTCTGCTCGCCAGCGATCACCTTTGCGCCAGCGATCACCCGCTCGTCAGCGCGCACAGGCGGTTTTAGTATCGCCTATTTACCAGCGTTCTCCCACGCGTCAACGATCGCCTACGCGCCAGCGTTCACCTGCTCGCAAGCGTTCACCTGCCCGTCAGCGCGCACAGGCGATTTTAGTATCGCCTATTCAACAGCGTGCTACGCGTCAGCGATCACCTGTCTCTCGGCGATCTCCGGATCGCCCGCGTGTGTTACAGCCGGCGCGCCAACGTTCTCCAACACTTCTGAAGGAACATGGTTCGCCAGCTACTAGCTCGCCATTGCGCGATCGCCCACCTGTGCATGCTGCTCGCCATCGCGCGATCTCTCACCTGCGCATGCTGTTCGCCATCGCGCGATCGCTCACCTGCGCATGCTGCTCGCCATCGCTCGCCAACGCGTCGACATGCCACAACGCGCCATCGCCAACCTGCGCGTCAGCGCTCACCAGCTCATCATCGATCGCCTGTGGATCTACATCGCCAGCGGTCTTCATCACCCACGCGGCAGCGCGTTTCCTCGCCGTCGCGCCAACGCTTGTGTTCGCCGCCTCAGACACGCGTTCATTCACCTGCCCGCCCGCGCGACCGCTCGCCTGCGCGCCCGCGCGACCGCTCGCCCGCGCGACCGCTCGCCCGCGCGACCGCTCGCCCGCGCGACCGCTCGCCCGCGCGACCGCTCGCCCGCGCGACCGCTCGCCCGCGCGACCGCTCGCCCGCGCGACCGCTCGCCCGCGCGACCGCTCGCCCGCGCGACCGCTCGCCCGCGCGACCGCTCGCCCGCGCGACCGCTCGCCCGCGCGACCGCTCGCCCGCGCGACCGCTCGCCCGCGCGACCGCTCGCCCGCGCGACCGCTCGCCCGCGCGCCCGCGCGACCGCTCGCCCGCGCGACCGCTCGCCTGCGCGCCCGCGCGACCGCTCGCCTGCGCGCCCGCGCGACCGCTCGCCTGCGCGCCCGCGCGATCGTTCGCCTGCGCGCCCGCACGCGACCATCGTTCGCAGCGAATTCCGCAGCCGGTGGTAGCAGCAGGAACGAGTGTTCCTAGACGGCGCTCGGGATCACCTCCACCTAAACACAGGTTGGTAGTGCAGGACGAGGAGAGGTTAGTACATCATTCTTCCCCACCTTCTTTTCAGGCAGGTACCGTGGTGTCCACTCCAAAGGATCGCCCGATCCCTTTCCCTTTAACGAGGATTTCGGACTCTGTGTCCTTGGAGCAACAGACTTGGTTTGGTCCTCTGGCACGGGCGTTAGTGAGGGTTATGAAACCAGCACTCGCCGACCAGGGTAACAAACCTACGGCTGTCTCTCCGACACTGAAGAGAAAGAGAGGAGTGGACTTCGTGGTGACTTCCCCCAGGGCGAAGTTGGTTCCCAAGAGGTCGGTCGCGAAGGCCCCTTCTCCTGCACGAGTGCTTTCTCCTTCTCCCGTGGACGAGGCCTTTCCGTCCTCAGGTGAGTCCAGTGGGGTGGTAGTCTTCCCCTCGGCACCAAGGGGGGAGACTTCGCTTCATGCAGGAGAATCATCTCGTGAGGAAGGGGCCCCTCGAACCTCGTTGTTGGGATCCTGTATCCCTCCCAGGAGTGAATCCAAGGACTCCAAGACCGTCCCTAAATCCTCTGCAAGGATTCGTCAGGAACCCACGACTACCCGGGGGAATGTCCACGTGTCACCCCAGGAAGAGATCCCTGGGGCAGGAGACTTAGCTGCCAGCCTGCAGGGAGGAGAACAGCAAGAATCCGAACATGCCTTCTGGCAGGTCCTAAGCCTGATAAGGCAACTTAACGGGCTTATGGATCCAGTCATCGCCCCCCGTGAAGGCAAAGACACGATCTTGGATGAAGTGTTTGACGTTCGGAAGGCCCCTAAGACCAGTGCGGCTCTGCCCTGGTCTCGGGGTCTGAAGAGTACCAGAGCTAGGGCCACCGCTCAGCTCGCACTTCTTGCCTCCTCCAGTCGTTCCACTGCCGGGAACAAGCTCATCCCTCCTCCTCGTCTTCAGCAGAGGAGGTATTTCGAGATCCTGGGTGAGCACAACCTCGCTCTTCCTCTCCATCACTCTGTGGAGGAGCTGGCGAAGGGAGTTCCCCTTGAGAAGCGCTCTGCCCGGCAGGTGTCGTTCTCGGCGGCAGAGATCCTTAGCCACGAGAAGGTCGCTAAGTGTGCCATGCAGGCCACTTCGTGGCTGGACTTTTGGCTAGGATCTCTGGGCATCCTATTGCGATCGGAGGACTTGTCCAAGGAGACCAATAGGAAGGCCCTGGAGACCTTCTTGCTCTCGGGCACCCGCTCCATCGAGTTTTTGGCGCACCAGGTTACCACCCTGTGGGCCAACTCGGTGGTGAAGCGTCGCGATGCTGTGTCCGAGAGATTCCATCCGAAGGTCCCCGCCGTGGATGTGTGTAGGCTCCGACATGCTTCCCTTCTAGGGGAGAACCTGTTTGAGCCTCAAGACATGGAGCGAATGGCTGAGAGGTCTAGGAAATCCAGCACGGACTCCCTCCTCCATAGGGCCCTTACAACTCGGCCCTATAAGCCTCCAGCCCCACCACAACAGCAGCAACAGCCTTGTAAGGCTCCCAAGCAGGCACCGGCAGTTAAGAAGGTGGTGTCTAAGCCCCAGCACTTTCCAGCCAAGGTCAAGAGGGACGGTAAGTCCTCCAGGGGAGGCAAGACTCCTAGGGGTGGCAGTCCCCCTACGTGTCCACCTGTGGGGGGATGCCTTCAGCGTTGCGTCCGCAGGTGGCAGAAACACGGGGCCGATGCTTGGACGGTCTCAGTGATCGGCCAAGGCTATCGCGTCCCGTTCACAACTTCTCAACCTCCCCTGACAGCGAATCCAGTGTCATTGAGCTCCTATGCCACGTGATCGGCATAGGGGCTGGCCCTTCAGGCCGAAGTCGAGACCATGCTCGAGAATGGTGTTCTCCAGGAGGTCGTGGACGGCTCCCCAGGCTTCTTCAGTCGACTCTTGTAGAGAAGGCTACTGGAGGCTGGAGACCCGTCATCGATCTCTCAGCTCTGAACAGGTTTGTCAAGCAAACCCGGTTCAGCATGGAGACAGCATACACGGTCAGACTTGCGGTGAGACCACAAGACTTCATGTGCACACTGGATCTAAAGGACGCGTACTTCCAGATCCCAATCCATCCGTCTTCCAGGAAGTACCTGAGATTTTGCCTAGACAACAAGATCTACCAGTTCAAGGTGCTGTGTTTCGGTCTCTCCACAGCTCCTCAGGTGTTCACCAGAGTGTTCACCCTGATTTCATCTTGGGCGCACAGGAACGGCATTCGTCTCCTTCGTTATCTGGACGATTGGCTGATCCTAGCAGACTCGGAGTCGACCCTTCTTCGGCACCGAGACAGGCTTCTGGATCTTTGCCAGGATCTGGGGATCGTGGTAAACCTCGAGAAGTCCTCTCTGCAGCCGTCCCAACGACTGGTTTATCTAGGCATGCTAATAGACACCAATCTCCACAAAGCCTTTCCATCAGACGACCGGATAGCAAGACTGAGGAGGGTGGCGGAACCCTTCCTCAGGCGAGAAGAACTCCCCGCCCAATCGTGGTTGCGTCTCTTAGGTCACCTATCCTCCCTGGCCCGTCTGGTTCCAAAGAGCCGCCTCAGGATGAGATCCCTTCAATGGCGGCTCAAGTCCCAGTGGAATCAAGGATCCGATTCCCCGGACATCCTGATCCCAATGGGGTCTCTAGAACAGACGGACTTGCGGTGGTGGCTGGTCGACGAGAACCTGCGGAAGGGAGTGAGTCTTCTCGTCCTCCCCCCGGAATTGACTCTGTTTTCGGACTCGTCAAAAGAAGGGTGGGGGGTATACGTTCTGAACCAGAGGGCCTCAGGCCTTTGGTCAGAATTAGAAAAGTGCCTACACATCATCCTGCTAGAATTGAAGGCCGTCTTTCTGGCTCTTCAGCAGTTCCAACGGTCCCTGGCGGGTCACTCCGTGGTGGTGATGAGCAACAACACCATGGTAGTGGCTTATATCAACAAGCAGGGAGGCACTTTTTCGCAACAGCTATCCCATCTTGCAGTAGAGACTCTGAGGTGGACCGAAACCCACTCGATAACACTATCAGCTCGCTTCATTCCTGGCAAGAGGAATGTGCTCGCCGACAGTCTGAGCAGGGCCTCGCAGATAGTGAGTACCGAGTGGTCTTTGGATCCTCAGATAGCCAACAAAGTCCTGACTTTGTGGGGTTCCCCGACTGTGGACTTGTTCGCGATGGCCTTGAACTTCAAGCTGCCCCTGTACTGCTCCCCAGTCCCGGACCCCAAGGCACTCTGGCAAGAAGCTTTCCAGCAACGGTGGGACAACATCGATGTGTACGCCTTTCCACCGTTCTGTCTGATGAGAAGGGTGCTCAACAGGACCAGACTATCGGTCAACTGTTCGATGACTCTGGTAGCTCCACTATGGCATCACGCGGAATGGTTTCCGGACCTTCTGCAGCTCCTGACGGAACTCCCGAGGGAGCTTCCTCCACGACACGAGCTTCTCAGACAACCCCACTCCGGCGTCCCTCACAGGGCCGTAGCCTCGCTTCGGCTTCACGCCTGGAGACTATCCAGCGTCTCCTCGCGGAGAGAGGCTTTTCGCAACAGGTTGCGGAGAGAATGTCTCGGCACCTGCGAAGGTCCTCTGAGGGAGTCTACCAAGCTAAGTGGAGAGTCTTTTGTGGTTGGTGTCGTGGAAGGGGTATCTCTCCACTCGATGCCACTATTCCAGCAATAGCGGACTTCCTCGTGTATCTGCGGGAAGAAATGCGCCTTTCTGTCTCGGCAGTGAAAGGCTATCGCTCAGCCTTAAGCTTGGCCTTCAGATTGAAGGGCGTGGATATTTCTTCATCGCTAGAACTCTCTTTACTCATACGTAGCTATGAGCTTACCTGCCCCCAGTCGGAAGTGAGACCCCCTCCTTGGAACGTGGTTCGAGTCCTCAGTTCTCTTAAGAGACCTCCCTTCGAGCCATTACGCCAGGCCTCCGATCGCCACCTGTCTTGGAAGACGGCTTTCCTACTTGCCTTGGCTTCGGCCAAGCGGGTTAGTGAACTTCATGGTCTCTCGTACGACATCGCCCATTCAAGGGGATGGGGGGAGGTAACGTTCAGGTTCGTCACTGAGTTTGTTGCCAAGACTCAGAATCCTGGAGTGCTGGATCCGCGGTTCGACTCTTTCAGGATCGCGAGTCTCCGTTCTGTAACAAGCAACCCAGACCAGCTGCTACTATGTCTAGTGAGGTGTCTGAGGCACTACTTGAAGAGAACGGCTGCAGTCCGTCCTCAAGTGCGAGCTTTGTTTGTGAGCACAGGCAGGACTAAGAGGAGGGTCACCAGGAACACCATCTCAGCTTGGATTCGAAGGGTTATCCACCATGCCCTGAATCCTGACCCTCCTCCGTCACGTCCCCTCTGGCCCACGATGTCAGGGGTATTGCTACATCCCTGGCCTTCAAGAGAAACTTCTCTGTGACGCAGGTACTTCAAGCTGGGGTCTGGAAGCGTCAGACGACCTTCACAGCCCACTACCTGCAAGACGTGACCCACAGGAGCCTCGATACGTTTTCTATCGGCCCTGTGGTGGCTGCACAACAGCTGGTCTAACCTCAGGCTCCTTTTTGGACAAGTAGCAGTAGGTTGAGGGCGTTGTTACCCGGTCTTAGTCTGCATGAATGAAAGAGTATGTCTGACCCTTACTTCTTTCTTCATTCTCCCCTCTCTTGGGGAAGCAGCATCCTGGTCCTCGCATAGCTGACCTCGACCTCTGCAGGTAACCCATGCTTCTTTGTGCTCCTAGTATTAGGCTTAATACTGTTGCGTCTCCCATACCCTGACGAGGTGGTATTGGGAACGTCCTATCCTAGAATTCCTATCTGAAGGTCTCAAGGTCAACTTCATAGGACGAGTCACACTCTCCTCCACACACTGCTTATGTAGGCCACTCGTTCCTAGCGATGCTAGGAACTTGTGAGGTACAGGGGCTCCCTCTCTCTAGTGCTGCTCACTGAGGGATCGAGCCCCCGGGCAAGCCGAAGTCAGTAAGGCTGGGGACTTTCCACCCTTCCTAAGGGGTAAGTCACCCAATGTAAATAGCGTGGTTTGTATTTCGGTTACGGAACAAATGACAAATTCGAAGATAATTTGTATATTTCTTAACCATACAAACCTTAGCTATTTACACATATGTGCCCGCCATCCCTGACCCCCAAGTCAAGTCCTTCCTCTAAGTGAAGTGAAGCAAGTCACCGGTGTGTGAAGGGGGGAGGGTTAGCAAGCTACCCTTCCCCACCCCCCGCTAACTAGCGCGGGGGTAATTAACCCTCGTTAAAACTATTGGCTCGTCATTTCAGCTGCGCTAAAAGGTAAACCCAATGTAAATAGCTAAGGTTTGTATGGTTAGGAAAAATACAAATTATCTTCGAATTTGTCATTTTATGCTTCATACTCCAGCATCTAATACTTAAGCCAATGAGAGATTTTTCTTTGTCTAGTGTAGCACCAACTCCTCTGATCTTATTAGTGCACTTTAACTTGATCTGATGCTCCAGGGGATCTAGGGCATAATGCTCTATTAATAGTCACCCGCAGCCAAAGGGAGATTGTGTTTTTGGTGACACTTTTTTCATCCTACTTGTGCTTATGAACAGGTTCTGTAACCTGGGTCTAGTAGTCTAGGTTTCCTTAAGGTTGCACCTTAATGCCCTTACAGGACACTTCCCCTAAGTGAAGTAACTGTAACAGATGAAAATCTGGAATCAAAGGTTGACAGATTTGGAGTTTTAACTGTAAAAAATAGGAACAAATGATAAAAAGCCCTGCCTCCAGTGCTCAGAATGAGAGAACAAATACAGTACGAGAATCTGTGAAGTTCGCCTACACGCTTAGTTGAACCTAAAGCAAGTAGAAAAACCATTTTCAAGGTAAGGTCCCCATCTAAGGCTTGACTCTACGGTTCGTAAGGCACTCTCTTTAAGGGGACCGTCCGCCATGGGGTATTGACATAACAACTTTCAGAAATCGAAAATCGTTTTATTGCTTCTATGTATGCGTAACCATGTCGTACATACTCCCCAGAAGTTTCAGCCAATTATTTTTACAAATAACGAAGATATAGAGGTTTTTAAATCATGACGTCATCCTTACTGTGTCGTCTGCATGACTGAGTTTGACAAAATCGTCTTTGTGTGTTAATTTTGCATATCTATAGCGATTTTTCACTTATATTTCGAGCTATCGTACGTCTGGCAGAAATGGAAGGCATTGGTAGAGTGTAGATGAACGAAATCTACTCCTACAATAACAGAAGCCAAAGTTTCCAAAGATGTATAGAAGTTATAATGTATGCGTTTGTTTACTTGAAGTTCGCATGTACATTGTGTTTCCACAACGCCCTCGGGAACATTATAGCAAGGCCAATGTTACCTAAGGTTATAGAAAGAACAAATAGTCAATCATTTTTCCAAACAATGAAGATATAGTGGTCTTTAAATGATGACGTCATCCTTATGGCATCGTCTGTATGACTGAGTTTGACAGATGCGCAGTTCTCTCTCTCTCTCTCTCTCTCTCTCTCTCTCTCTCTCTCTCTCTCTCTCGAATTATTTACCACTGCCATTTATACAAATACTCTTATCTCTCTCTCTCTCTCTCTCTCTCTCTCTCTCTCTCTCTCTCTCTCTCTCTCTCTCTCTCTATAATTATTTAAAACTCCCATTTATACAAATACTATAATAACAATGTTCAACTCTCTCTCTCTCTCTCTCTCTCTCTCTCTCTCTCTCTCTCTCTCTCTCTCTGTTTGTTTTGTATCTGTGTGCCGGTGAGTGATTACACTTTTGTGACCCTATAAATATCCTGATTTAACGCGGTTAACAAAAGGCTATCGAGTGCAATATAGCTACAAGTTTTCGTGAATAGTCAGTGATTAGTTTGAGGTCAGAGAAGTGGGATAAAACGTCGGCATAGAATAGTTATCTTGTGAATTACTAAAAATCTAATCAAGATGGCTATGTACAACACGGGCAAGGCTTGGAGAGACATCGCTGGACTCAGCAAAAATAAATTCCATGAGTTGGCGAAACAGGAGCTCGACCGTCTGATAACAGAGGTCACTAGTAACGTCAACCAATGTGACGGAAAAATATTCGCAGACATATTGAAACAATATGATCCAATAAACTGGAGCAAATCTGCGGAAAACATCAGCAAAATAATAGAAGAAATTCCAAAGAGGATCCAAGTGATAAAGAGACTTATAAAGAAAGTCTACATCAATCAACACATTCCATCAAAGAACAATAAGAAGTCCAATATGGTGAATATGCTGATTGATGCAATGGGAAAAAGAATGCCAAAATGGTGTAATACATGTAAGATATGGTATTCCATTAATAATCCTCAACAATTGATTAGAAAATGTGATGCCTGTCATGTCCCAACACACCCCACATGTGCTGAAATACAGCAAAAAATAAAAAATAAAGACACAAAGGTATTCTGCTCAACATGCTTAGTCTGGATAGAAAATATAATTAAGTCGAGACTAAATCTGCAAATAGTTGAAGATAAAGAAGAGGAAGAAGAAGAAACAGAAGAAGAAGAAGAAGAAAAAGAAGAAGAGAACAATGAACAGGATATGTGTAAGGATGCAGAAGAAATCATTGATATAACCTATGATGCCATCCAACAACATACTTATGAAGAAATAAATTACCAGATGGAAACAAATAATAGACCCAAGAGACTCTACCCGGACCTACATAATTTTAGGGAAGAGCAAGAACAAGAAAAAATAGAAAAGAAGGATATAGTCTGCAATATGCTGAAAAGAGGGAATTGCAGATTTGGCGAAAGATGCTACTACAAGCATCCAAAGATATGCCATAATTATGAAATATATGGTAAATGTGCGTATTTAGACGGATATGGAGACGAATGCAGAGATCTCCATCCAAAAATATGCAAAAACCTAAAAGAAGGAAAAGGATGCATTTACAACAAAAAATGTCGATATATGCATCCTGCAACCATGAATGAAAGTAAGAAAACTCGGCAAACTGAAAAGAAAAATGAAAGCAAAAAAGAAACAAAAAAGCAGGCCGTGTATATACCGCGCTTTGAACCAAGAGCCCCAAGATATGAGGCCTTACAACCCAAACCTGCACATTTAGAGCCCAACTACAAAGAATGCATCTATAATACCAGGGGCTGGTGCAGATATGGGGACAGTTGCAGGTATACACACACAAATAAATATGAAGGCGAAAGAGCAAATATAATAGAAAAGTTGGATTTTTTAATGGCAGAATTCCGGGAAATGAAGAAAAGAACATCATATCAGAACAGGAAGGAAGCATGGGAGAATCCATATTATTACCAATATTAAATAATGGGGATGAAACACAAACCATAATAGTAATGAATGCACAGGGTTTAGTCACAAGTAACTCTAAAAGGAAAATAGAGTTCTTAGAAGAACTAACCCAAATTGAAAAAATAGATATATTAAACATAAGTGAAACATGGTATTCCCAAGAGACTGGCAGTGATGACCAGATAAAGGGTTTCCAAACTTATAGATCAGACAGAAAAAATAGGAATCAAGGGGGAACCGCAATATATGGAAGAGACATAAATCAAGGAAAAGTATGTGAAAAATACAGCAACACAGAATGTGAATTGATTGCGGTAGAATTTGAATTTGAAAAAACTAATGAATATTGTAGTTTACAGACCCCCAAACACTAAGGAGTTTGACATAATAATAGAAAAAATAGATGATATATGTAGAAACCATAAAGACTGGAATATACTCCTATCCGGAGATTTTAACTTTCCTTTCGTGGATTGGAAAGAACGGATAGAAGAAAGTGGTTGTATGTATACATATAAAAAAGATAGTAATAGTAGCGCAGAAGATAAGAGACAATTTGAAAAGCTTCAAGATATGCTATTAGAACATAATATGCAACAAATAAACCACATTCCAACAAGAAAGGAAAATGTCCTAGATCTAGTATTTGTGAATGAGGTGAACTATGTTAAAAAAATAATAGTGTATAACACGGGAATTTCAGACCACAATGTCATAGAATTGATAGTCCATTCCAAAGCAAGTGATCACAGAATTAATAAAAGCACAAAACCTTGGGAAGGATATGGAAAATATAATTTTTACAGTAAGAATATAAAATGGTCAGAAATAAATGAACTGAATAAAGAATGGAAAAATGTATTTGTAAGTGATAATATACAGGTAAATACGGACATACTGTACAATATACTGGAGAAAATTGTTGAAAAATATGTACCGAAAAAAAACAATAAACAAAAGACGTGCATACCAAGAGACAGAAGGATCTTATTTCAGAAAATTAGAAAGTGGAAGAAAAATCTTGCAAAAGAAAAAAATGTGTGGAAAATGAGGGAAATAAAATGTAAGATAGAAAATGCAGAACAAAAGATTATACAGTCGAAAGAAAATGAAAAAAGGGACTTAGAAGAAAGGACACTTCAAAATATAAAAAGAAACCCCAAAGTACTTTACTCCTATGCAAAAAAGATGAATAAAGGGAGATTAGAAATAGGCCCTCTAAGAATTGAAGGACGGCTAACGAATGAAAAAAAGGAAATATGCAATATATTAGCAGAAAAATATAAGAGTGAGTTCACACCAAGAATTGCGAATGAGAATAATGAAACAGAAATGAGAGAAGAAAATGTTGAATATCTAACGGATATAGATATTAATGAAGCAGATATTGTCACGGCTATAAACGAAATTAAAAATGGATCGGCAGCCGGACCAGATGGAGTTCCAGCGATTTTGTTAAAAAAAACTGCAAACACTATCGCGAAGCCGCTTGCAATACTGCTAAGACAAAGTGTAGATATGAGCGAGATATATGTTAAACATAAATTAGCTTATATAACCCCTATCTTCAAAAGTGGATCGAGACTAGAGGCAAGCAATTATAGACCTGTTAGTCTAACATCACATATTATGAAAGTGTATAAGAGGGTAATAAAAAAGAAAATAATGAACCATTTGGTTAAAAATAATTTGTTTAATATGGGTCAACACGGTTTCGTGCCTGGAAAAAGTACACAGACCCAACTGATAGCACACTATGAAAACATATACAAAAATATGATAAATGAAAAAGACACAGATGTGATCTATCTAGATTTTGCAAAAGCCTTTGACAAGGTAGCCCATAACATATTGGAGAAAAAAATGAGAAAGCATAATATTGTGGGAAAGATTGGAAAATGGGTAAAAGAATTCCTGCAAAACAGAAAACAGATAGTGGTTGCAAATGACGAGAAATCAGATGAAGCCCAGGTAATATCTGGTGTGCCACAAGGTACGGTATTAGCTGCACTGCTGTTTGTTATTATGATCTCAGACATAGACTGTGATGTTGAAAACTCCGTAGTGAGAAGTTTCGCCGATGACACAAGAATAAGTAGAGAAATTACTTGTGATGAAGATAGGAACTCACTACAAAGAGATCTAAACAAAATATATGAATGGGCGGAGATAAATAGGATGGTATTTAATTATGGAAACAGAGAAGGAATGGTATATGCATACAAGGGACCTAATAATGAGACAATCACAAACAAGGAAGCAATTAAAGACCTTGGTGTAATGTTAAATAGGAATATGTTATGCAACGACCAAATAGCAACACTGTTGGCTAAATGTAAAGCAAAAATGGGAATGTTATTCAGACACTTTAAAACAAGGAAAGCTGAACACATGATTATGCTTTACAAAACTTATGTACGTAGTACACTCGAGTACTGCAATGTGATATGGTACCCACACTACCAAAAGGATATTGCGCAAATAGAGAGTGTACAAAGGTCCTATACTGCTAGAATAGAAGAAGTTAAGGACCTTGACTACTGGGAAAGACTGAAATTTTTAAAACTATACAGTCTAGAAAGGAGAAGAGAACGCTACATGATAATACAAGCATGGAAGCAAATAGAAGGAATTACTGAAAACATCATGGAGCTAAAAATATCAGAAAGAGCAAGCCGAGGTAGATTAATAGTGCCAAAAAATATACCAGGTAAACTAAGAAAGGCGCACAGGACATTAATCCACTACGCACCAGCATCGATAATGCAGCGACTATTTAATGTGCTGCCAGCTCATCTAAGAAACATATCAGGAGTGAGCGTAGATGTGTTTAAGAATATGCTCGATAAATAGCTAAGATGCATCCCAGACCATCCAAGACTGGAAGATGCAAAATACACCGGAAGATGCATTAGCAACTCTCTGGTGGATATACGAGGTGCCTCACACTGAGGGACCTGGGGGAACCCAAACAAAAAATAAGGCAATAAGGTAAGGCTCTCTCTCTCTCTCTCTCTCAATTTGAACTGCCATCTATATCAGCCAAATGCTTTCATGATCTCTCTCTCTCTCTCTCTCTCTCTCTCTCTCTCTCTCTCTCTCTCTCTCTCTCTCTCTCTCTCTCTCTCTCTCTCTCATGTTTCGAAATCTCGTACTTCTGGCAGAAATGAAAGGCATTGGTAGAGGGTAGGTGAACGAAAACTACCAGCTACGAAAACATCAGCAAAGTTTCCAAAGACATATAGAAATTATAATGCATGTGTTTATTTACTTGAAGTTCGTATGTTGATTGTGCTTTCACAACGTCCTCTGGAATTTTATAGCAATGCCAATGTTACATAAGGTGATAGAAAGAACAAAAAGTAAGTGGAGAACAAGAAAAAAGAACCAAGAAAGAGGGAAACATGGATAAGAGTACAAAGCTGAAACCTGCTAACTAAAACACTGGCAACAATTAGAGATCGCTGGCAACTCATAACATAGGAATAGTAAACTGAGGGTTCAAATACCTCGTTTAGGGTGCATTTATGTAGGAATAAACAATAAAAGTTATCATAATAATATTATCTTGATTTCTTTTAGAAAAGAAGCGAAAGTTTGTTGCAAATCTTTGGGAGCTCATAACTCAAAAACATACTTATTCCCGCTTAGGTACATTTTTCTCACTTATTTGTTGTTCGATATTAGAGAAAAAGATATCGTTGAAAAGAAGAATAAAAATCCCACAATTCTGTCAGACAAAATTTTGATTTTCTTTTTACATTTTTTTTCACGATTATTTTCCGTCTAGACGAGGGAAAAAAAATAAAAATTAATTGAAAAAAGAAACAGAAAGGAAAATCGAAATTCTGTCTGACAGAATTGTTCGGTTGTTAGAGTAGTTTTTGTGGTATAAGTTTCAATACAATTGGTATGATAGTAGTGGGGAAAAATGTACCTAAATATTTTTTTTTAAATCATGATTTTTGCTAATAAATCCAAAAGTTTTTGATCAAATGACTTGAAATTTTTATATGATGAAGGTATTATATATGTCTAAAACATAAATAGAAATTGTGTTATTTGGATCATTAGAAAAAAAAATGGCGGACATGGCGGACGGTCCCCTTAAAGACCGCAAAATCTTGGTCACATTTCAAGCAGGAGGTCAAAATTTCACAAGGAAGACAGATCCGCTCCATACTCGTGATAAGTACAGATAATTTCCATGAAGGGGAAATATCCACTTCTCTCAGTCTCAGTACCTGGCTCAAGGTCAAACAATACCCTTTTACTGCTGAGACTAAGAAAGGTTTTCCTGTTGTTTGGTTGGTAAAAGTGCAAATACTCTACAATTTTTTTTAGGGTGGATTCTGGAAAATAGAACAATGAGTAGACACTTTATATAATTTTCCTGCCATTGTTATTGGTAATTTAGTTTTATAATAATTAAGTTTACTGCCTAAGTAACAAGTATAAAATAGAAAAACTATTATATATTAATCTGTTTTGTCAAGTACTGTACAGCTATCTGTTTCACAATTATAAAAATAACTTACAAAAATATGTTTGAATATCATTCTCTTACAGGAAGTTTGTGTTCACCATTGTGTCGTAAGTGACGTTGTACTTGAAAGTGAGGCCCTTGGACAGCTTCCAGAGGATTTGCGTCATCACCTAACTCTTGCCTTAGGGAAGCACAGGTACTTTTCTCCTGCTCAATGAATTACCTTTGATTTTATTCATGATGTGCCTATTAATGTGTTTATGTTGCATATTTCAACTATCTCATATTAGTTACTACAGACAACAATACTAGTTAAGAACACAAGTTGCAGTTTGTTGTAGTGTACAGTATATGCAGTATAAAGACTGTATGGAAATTTACTGCGATATAATGTCAAGACTGAGAATGAATCTTTAAAGTATCCATGACCAAAATATAGAAGTTTCAAGTACATAAACCTTATTCCATAAGTAAATTAACATCCTTCTTACAGAAAATTATGCCCAGGAGCTATTGGAGAAGAAGTGCTTGTGGGAGGGGAGGGCACTGGGGGAGAGGATAGTCCCTTGTCTGTTTCCTCTACTGATCCACTAATTGATGACCAAATTAGCTTGATTCCTGGATTTCAGGTAATGTTATATTTTCAGTTTTATTTATTTATTTCATAAAACAAAAGTTGTAAGTATGGATACTTTTGATGTGAATTATAATTATTTCTATGAATCTTCCCTGATATTCATATTGCTTGTTCTCTAAAATTCTGGTTTGATTGACACTTGCCCGTAAAAGGTTTAAAATTTTATATTGTTCCGTAACTGAAATACAAACTACGCTATTTAATATAGGTAATTACTTTCGGCGTAGCTGAAATGACGAGCCATTAGAATTTTAACAAGCGTTTACTACCCCACCGCTAGTTAGCGTGGGGTAGGGAGGGTAGCTTGCTACCCCCCCCCTCACACACACCTGTGCTTGAGCTCACTTTGCTCTTGGCTCGGGTGGTAGTCGGACGTGTCCACTGTCACCCTCGCCTTCTTTGACAGCCATTGCTAATCTTTTTGCTTTTCCTTTGACAGTGTGTGTGTGAAGTTGGCCTCTGCGATGCGTAAGTGTCCTGGATTACCTGACCGCCCTTGTGGCATGTATATGTCGGCCGTCGAAACGGACCCCCACACCTTGTGTCTTTACTGTAGGGGCCAGCGGTGTGATAGGAATATTGTGTGTGGTGAGTGTAGGGAGTGGTCTACCTCCCAATGGGAGAGGTTTTCTCGGCGCTGGAAGAAGAAGTCCAGACGGGATATTTCCCCTTCGAAGGTTTCTTTGAAAGGAGAAAATCCCAAGGGCTCTTCTTCCGTGGCCCAAACCTCCTCCGAAGCTGCCACTCGATCGGTTTCTTCCGAGAAACTGTCAAGTGGTAGCGTAGGCCGTAGTTCTGTTGACCGATCTCGGGGTTGGGGAGAGGGAGTTGCCTCCCATAGCGAGGCAGCTCCTCCTCCTCCCCAAGGGGAGGATTTTAATGTACCTGTATCTAATAATGATTTGTTGCAGCTTTGGGCTTCCTTGGGTCCTGAGGGTTCGCCCTCCAAGGAAGTCTTGTTTGACATGATTAGGTTGGGGGCAGCTGTCAAACAATCGCCGACTTTAGCAGAGGTTGATCCTCTGTCTATCGTCGACGTTGTTGTGGCAGAGGCTTCCGATGAGTTGTATCAAACCTATGCTCTTGATGTTCCCGATGTAGCTGAAGGCTTAGTTCCCCCCTCCGAACATCCTTCGAGGGAGGAACTAAGTCCAACGGTCTCTCCTGCCGGTGATTCTCCCCCTCGGGGGAGTTCACTCACAGAGACTCCTCTTTGGAGGACTGCTGATGGTCAGCCCGTGGACCCCACGGCCCGCAGAGGGCGTATAAGGCGTAAAGCCCGCCTTCCTCTTTGCCATAGAGGCCTTCCTTCATCTCACAAGGGTGTTAGGAGGCTCCTCTTCGGTTCATCATCTCCGCAGTCCGCCGCAGAGGAACCTCGCCGTTGTTCTCCGACTCTACCAGCTACATCCCTGGACCTCTCCGCAGATCGTTCGCGATCTCCTTCGGTGGAAGGTCGTCCTTACAAAGGGCACACTGACCTTCCACCCGCCAGACCTGCTAACCTGCCGTCGCCGTTCCTGGCTGCTGACGCGCTGTGGGTGCCAACTCATCCCGTTGTAAAACGGGCAACGGTCGCTTCGGGGCATCAAGGGCTTTCGCACAAATTTGTGCATAAGTCCCTTACGTGCCAGGTATCCCCTGCGCACCAACGATCACCTGCGCGCAAGTGCTCGCTCGCAGATGTTCCTGTTATAGCGCGCCAGTGCTCACCTGCGTGGCAGCGCTCTCCTGATCGCCAGTGCACCCTTATCCTGCTGCGCGCCATGCATGCCCCCGTTCTCCTGCGCACCAACGCTCGCCTACGCGCCAGAGCTCTCCTGCGCGCCAGCGCTCGCCTGCGTGCCAACGATCTCGTGCGCGCCCATGATCTTCTGATCTGGGCGCAATGGGGAAGGTAACCTCTTCCCCTGCTCACCAATGCGCCATCGGACCCCGCCTGCGCGCCATCCTTCACCAGCGCACCATCGCGCGCAGTCTCCGACACGCTCCCACGAGGTTGCACACGCGCGCCCCGCGCGCCCACAACCACAGCCAGATGTGCGCTCTCATGCGCGCCCGCGCGCAAGGGGTATATCTCCTGCGCGCGCGCCCAACGTTATCGCCCTCACGGGCTCTTTGGCCAGACCCTGCGCGCCCGCGCGCGCGAACAATCACCTTCGCGCGCGGGAGCGCTCATTCAGCCTTCTGCGCGCCCTCTGCCATCTCCAGCCCGCGCCCCTGCGTACCACTACTCGCCCATGCGCCCACACGCGCCCCTGCGTGCCATCACTCGCCCGTGCGCCCACGCGCGCGCGACCCAGGGCAAATCCCATCGCGTGACCGCCAATGCGTTCCCCCTCTGCAAGCGCAGAACAGCGCGCTCGCCGGTGGGAGGGAGGATTCCGGATAGGTCCAGGGACTTTTCTCCTTTTTCTTTTCAGGCAAACCCTCCTTTGATAAGTACTTCTAGGGATTGAACGATCCCCTTCCCTCCAGAGGGAGTTTCTGACAGAGCATCTGTCAGTCAGCAGCCTTGGTTTGGGTCCCTGGTCAGAGTGGTCATGCAGGCTTTTAAGCCTGTTCTCTCTGAGCTGGGCCACAAATCATTGGCAGCTTCTACTCCCCTGAAGAGGAAGAGAGGAGTATCTGACGTGGTAACTTCTCCAAGGGTGAAGCTGACTCCTCGGAAGTCTTTGAGGAAGGCCTCCTCACCCCCCCCCCCCCAGACTTTCACTCCCTCCCCTTCGGACGAAGATTTCCCATCCTCAGGGGAGTCACGCGAGGTGAGGCGTTCCCCCATCGCACCAATGAGGGAAACCCCACCTCGCGCTGGGAAGTCTAATCGGGTAGGGGTGGAGAAGAGCCTGCCACCATCACTGTTGGAGTCTTGCATCCCTCCCAGGAGGGAGTCGAAGGTCTCTTAAGACTTTGCCAAAGTCATCCTCAAGGATTAGACTGGAGCCAGCCAAGCCCTCAGAGAATGTCCACGAGTCCCCCCAAGAAGAGCCTTTGGGGACAGGAGACTTCGCTGCTAGGCCTTCAGGAGGAGAGCTGCAGGAATCAGAGCATGCGTTCTGGCAGGTTCTGACCCTTATGAGGAATCTCAATGGGTTTGCGGATCCAGAGATTCCCCCTCGTGAGGGCAAGGACACGGTCTTGGATCGAGTCTTTGGTACTCAAAAACCCTCAAAGGCCAGTGCGGCTTTGCCCTGGTCTCAAGGGGTTAAGAGTGCCAGAGACAAGGTCGAAGGCCAGCTCTCCGAGCTTGCCTCCTCCAGCCGATCCAGCGCCGGCAACAAACTCATCCTGCCTCCTTGTGTCCATCAGAGGAGGTACTCTGACATCATGGAGGAGACTAGTTTAGCTCTTCCCCTACACCACTCTTTGGAAGAGCTTACCAGGGGAGTCCCTCTAGAGAGACTCTCCAACCAGCAAGGGAGATCCTTAGCCAGGAGAAGGTGGCGAAGTGTGCCATGCAGGCAACTTCGTGGCTGGACATCTGGCTAGGGTCTCTGGGCATCCTGTTACGGTCAGAGGACTTGTCCAAAGAGAGTACCAGGAAGGCCATGGAGACCTTTTTACTCAGGCACTCGTACAATCGAGTTTCTAGCCCACCAAGTCTCGAACTTGTGGGCTAATACCATCTTGAAACGTCGAGATGCGGTGTCTGAGAGATTCCACCAAAAGGTCCCCAGTACCGAGATCAGCAGGCTCAGATATTCTTCCATCATGGGGAAGAACTTATTCAAGCCTAAGGATGTGGAGCAGGCAGCTGAGAGGTGGAGGAAGTCCAACCAGGACTCTTTCCTACATAGAGCTTTAACATCGAAGCCCTATAAACCTCCAGCAACACAGCAATCACGTCCTACCAAGACCATGAAACTGGCAGCTACAGCGAAGACAACGGTGTCTAAGCCCTTTCCTGTCAAGGACAAGAAAGGCAAAAAGTCCTCCAGGGGAGGAAAGAATCCTAGAGGGAGCGGCCAAGGCCGCAAACGCTAGGATTGGAAGTCCCCCTGCATGTCCACCAGTGGGGGATGCCTACAAAGTTGCGTAAACAGGTGGCAGCAACTCGGGGCCGATTCCTGGACGATTTCCGTAATCAGTCAAGGATATCGCGTCCTGTTCACAACATCTCTACCTCCCCTGACAGCGAATCCAGTGTCGTTGAGCTCCCTTGCCATGAGATCGGCAAGGGGGCAAGCCCTTCGGGCAGAAGTCGAGACCGTGTTGAAGAAGGGCACTCTCCAAGAGGTCGTCGACGGGTCCCCAGGCTTCTTCAGTCGACTCTTTCTTGTAAAGAAGGTGTCTGGAGGCTGGAGACCAGTCATCAACCTCTCTGCTCTGAACAGGTTTGTCAAGCAGACCCCGTTCAGCATGGAGACCGCAGACACGGTCAGACTTGCAGCGAGACCGCAAGACTTCATGTGTACACTGGACCTGAAGGACGCGTACTTCCAGATCCTAGTCCATCCGTCTTAAAGGAAGTACTTAAGATTCAGCCTAGACAACAAGGTGTACCAGTTCAAGGTGCTGTGTTTCGGTCTCTCCACAGCACCACAGGTTTTCACCAGAGTGTTCACCCTAATATCGTCGTGGGCACACAGGATTGGCATCCGTCTCCTCCGTTATCTGGACGACTGGCTGATCCTAGCAGACTCGGAGTCAGCCCTTCTTTGACACCGAGACAAACTTCTGGGACTTTGCCAAGATCTGGGGATCATGGTAAATCTCGAGAAGTCTTCTCTGCTTCCCACTCAAAGACTGGTATATCTAGGCATGATCATAGACACCAATCTCCACAAAGCCTTCCCATCAGACGACAGGATAGCAAGGCTGAGGAGGATCGCGAGTCCTTTCCTCAGACAAGAAGAGCTTCCAGCCCAATCGTGGTTACGTCTCCTCGGTCACCTCTCATCCGTGGCCCTTCTAGTTCCCAACGGTCGCCTCAGAATGAGATCCCTCCAATGGCGACTCAAGTCCCGGTGGAATCAGGGTCACGATTCCCCGACGTCATGATCCCTATGGGTCCTGCGGAACAGACAGACCTTCACTGGTAGGTGACAAACGAGAACCTACGAAGGGGAGTGGATCTTCTCGTCCTCCCCCCAGATTTGATGCTGTTTTTGGACGCCTCAAAGAAAGGGTGGGGGGCCCACGTTCTGCATCACAGGACCTCAGGCCTGTGGTCAGAATCAGAAAAGTGCCTCCATACAAATCTGCTAGAAATGAAGGCTGTATTCCTGGCCTTTCAACAGTTCCAACAATACCTGGCGGGTCACTCTGTGGTGGTGATGATCGACAACACCACAGTAGTGGCTTACATCAACAAGCAAGGAGGTACCTTTTCAAAGCAGCTATCCCATCTCGCAGTAGAGATACTGAGATGGACCGAAGCCCACTCGATTCCACTATCGGCTCGCTTCATTCCAAGCAAGAGGAATGTGCTCGCCGACAGTCTGAGCAGAGCGTCTCAGATAGTGAGTACCGAGTGGTCTTTGGATCATCTAGTAGCCAACAAAGTCCTGATTTTGTGGGGTTCCCCGAATGTGGATCTGTTCGCTACAGCGCTGAACTTCAAGCTCATGCTCTACTGCTCCCTAGTCCCGGATCCTAAGGCACTCTGGCAAGATGCCTTCCAACAACGGTGGGACAACATTGACGTATACGCCTTTCCCCCGTTCTGCCTGATGAGGAGGGTGCTCAACAAGACCAGGATATCGGTCAATCTCTCGATGACCCTTATAGCTCCCCTATGGCATCACGCCGAATGGTTTCCAGACCTTCTGCAACTCCTAACGGAACTTCCGAGAGAACTCCCTCCACGACACGAGCTACTCAAACAACCACACGCCAACATCTTTCACAAAGCTGCAGCTTCCCTACAACTTCACTCCTGGAGACTATCCAGCATCTCCTCGCGGAGAGAGGATTTTCGCAACAAGTTGCGAACAGGATGTCTGGACACCTGCGAAGGTCATCTGCAGGAGTCTACCAGGCAAAGTGGGGATTTTTCTGTGGTTGGTGTCGTGGAAGGGGTATCTCTCCACTCGATGCCACTATTCCAGCAATAGCGGAGTTCTTCGTGTATTTGCGGGAAGAAATGCGCCTTTCAGTCTCGGCAGTGAAAGGCTATCGCTCAGCCTTGAGTCTAACTTTCAGGCTCAAAGGAGTGGACATTTCTTCCTCGCTGGAACGTTCCCTACTCATACGAAGTTATGAACTTACCTGCCCTCAGTTGGAAGTGAGACCTCCTCCATGGAACGTGGTTCGAGTTCTCAGGTCTCTTAAGAGACCTTCCTACGAACCATTACGCCAGGCTTCAGATCGCCACCTAACTTGGAAGACGGTGTTCCTACTAGCTTTGGCCTCGGCCAAGCGAGTCAGTGAACTTCATGGTCTCTCGTATGACATTACCCATTCAAGGGGATGGGGGGAGGTAACATTCAGATTCGTCCCCGAGTTTGTTGCTAAGACTCAGAATCCGGGAATGCCGGACCCTCAGTTCGACTCTTTCCTGATTTCGAGTCTTCGTTCTGTAACAGATGACCCAGACCATCTCCTACTGTGTCCAGTAAGGAGTCTGAGGCTATATCTCAAAAGAAAGGCTGCAGTTCGTCCCCAAGTGCAGGCATTGTTTGTGAGCACTGGGAGAGCTAAGAGGAGGGTTGCCAAGAATACCATCTCGGCATGGATTCGTAGGGTGATCCATCTGTCCCTGAATCCAGACCTTCCTCCGTCACATCGCCCTAGAGCATATGATGTCGGGGGCGTAGCTACGTCCCTGGCCTTCAAGAAGAACTTTTCAGTGACGCAGGTTCTACAAGCGGGGGTGTGGAAGCGTCAGACGACCTTCACAGCCCACTACCTGCAAGACGTGACTCACAGGAGGCTCGATACGTTCTCTATTGGCCCTGTGGTGGCTGCACAACAGCTGGTTTAAAACCTCAGGCTCCTTAATGGACAAGTAGCAGAAGGGTGAGGGCATTGTTACCTGGTCTTAGTCTGCATGAATGAAAAGGTTTGTCTGGCCCATATTTTTTTCTCCATCCTCCCCTCTCTTGGGGAAAGCAGCATCCTAGGTTCTCTGCACAGCTGACCTTGAACCACTGCAGGTAAACCATGTTTCCTTGTGTTCCTAGTATTAAGCTAATACTGTCATGTCCCCATACCCTGACGAGGTGGTATTGGGAGAGTCCTAGACTAAAGTTTCCATCTAAAGGACTACAGGTCAACTTCCTAGGACGAGTCACACTTCATACTTTCACATACAGCTTACGTAGGCCGCAGCCCTTGCACAGCAAGGTTTTAGCGAGGTGCAGGGACTCCTTATTGTTGAGTGCTGACACACTCAGATACTGAGTCCCCGGGCAAAGCCAAAAGCCAGTACTGGCTGGGACTTACTACTCTTCCTAAGGGGTGAGTCACCCATATTAAATAGCGTGGTTTGTATTTCAGTTAAGGAACAAATGACAAATTCGTAGGTAATTTGTATTTTTCCTAACTATACAAACCTTAGCTATTTAATCAAACTTGCCTGCCAGCCCTATCCCCCATGAAGTCCTACCTCTAAGCAAACTGAGCTCAAGCACAGGTGTGTGTGAGGGGGGGGGGGGGTAGCAAGCTACCTTCCCTACCCCCCGCTAACTAGCGGTGGGGTAGTAAACCCTCGTTAAAATTCTAATGGCTCGTCATTTCAGCTACGCCGAAAGTAATTACCCATATTGAATAGCTAAGGTTTGTATAGTTAGGAAAAACACAAATTACCTACGAATTTGTCATATTTTACCATTTTCTTTTTCATCAAATAATGCATGCCCTTAACATAGGAAGAGTCCTCTTCCATAAGTGGTAGTAAGCTAAGGTTGTCTCCTCTAGAAATAGTTTTCAGTTTCTCCGTTAATCTGGCAGTGATAGAACACGCTCTCAGATTGTTTACATACTTATTTTTAAGGTGTCTTCTGTTTTAATTTACAATTGTTACCTGGAATGGGCATGGGAATTTTTCCTGAGAGATCATGTTCTTCATTCCCTTGTATCATTTTGACTAATTCTGTGATTCCAGCAAGCTGGTGAAGACTAGGCTAGTTGATTGTAGCAACATGACGATGATATTGACACACTGCCACCTGTAGACAACACATTAGTTCAGCCTTTTCTTTTTATATTGGTGAGCTTCACATGCTTTCAACATCACTTGTTCCCTTTGTTTAAACTTAAGAATTCCAATGAATTCTCCCATAATATAGGTAATTCGGTCTTTCAACCATTTTCAAGCCTAATCTAATGTCACATAGTCAATATAGATTAACAGCGTTTCATTCAGTAAGGGCTCTGAGCATGCGCTGCACTCCATAGATTCGAAAGCCTCACACAGAGCCTCGAAACCTTTACATTCTTTAGTTTCTTCCTGTGCTAAATCTTTGCACTCCGGATTTTAAGTCACTCTATAAGACTTGACTAGATTGTGAGGCAGAAGACTGAGCAGGTTGGTCGAATCCTAATAATCCCTCGGCTTGTTAATAGTAGTCAAAAGTCTCAGTTTGCCTGTGTGGAGGGCATATCATATTGTATGATTCCTTAAATTCTGAAAGTTTCAACTAATTTTGATTGTTTTCATAATATTTTAGATAGCACTGGCAAGCATGATCACCATCTCGTCTCACATAACTTTAACCAGGTGCTGGTAATTACTACTCTGATACAAGTCTGTGTTTCTTGCTGATATCCCAATTTTCAAAGGATAAATAATCTTAGAAATCGGCTGATATTCACTTTGATTCTCCTGCAGGACAGGAAAAATGAGGAAGAGGAAACTCGCCAGATGACGAAAGTGAGGAAGTAATGCCTTAACAATATTAACTCAACCTTATTGCTACATATGCCCTAATAAACTATTTAAGATAGGTTTGGAAGTATCTTATCCTTCCAAATAAAAAAGTTACTACTTTCAAGACAATTTACTCACCTCAACTCTCCAACTTCATTATGAATACAATACAAAGAATTTTTGTCGAGTTCAGACAAAGACTGGAGATTCAAATTTATGTTTAGTGCTTAGACCTTCTTTAACACAGAGATGATTATTATTATTATTATCATTATTATTATTATTATTATTATTATTATTATTATTACTTGCCAAACTAGGGCATAGGTGTATTTATATTTCATAATGAATGCATGAACATGTACAGTTTTGTATTTACTAATTTTATAAATATAATTTTGTTGCCATTTTTTATCGTAATTGTTTGATGTAGAGACTGACATAAGGTTGCATAAAACAATGTAACATGGATATTATTTTTGCTTTTAATATTTAGGGATAAGCGACAGAATTTCGGAATTGATTTATGTTGATCCGGTTTAAAGTGGGATACTATTGTATTTATAAACTTCTGGTGTGAGATGAAAAGAGACATTTGTACTTACACGTATATAAAGCTTTTGTTCTTTGAAACTGGGAATATTTTCAGCTGAGCAGGAATGGCCATTAAAATTTTTAACAAATTCGTTACCAACAGGTGGTGAATCCTCTCCCCACCTGCCTGTCAAAGACACTTCACTTTTGTCTTCGGCCACAATGAGTATGGACATACTGTTGTGTTCTATTCAGTGTCGTTTGTTCTTTGTTCCTTGACTTAAACAAACCTTTTGTCCATTAAAATAGGGGATGTATCTTTAGCAGAGCTGGACCGGCTGTTGAATTTGTTAGCAAGGTAGTTGATGAGAGGTGGTGAGCATGGGTGAGTAGCCTCGCTCCCCACCTGTCAGAAGCATTTAACTTATGTCTTTAGTCACAATGTGTATGGATGTACCGTTGTGCTCTACCTAAAAATTTTTATTTCTTGCAGAAAGTGAATGTTGGCTATTGGTGTTTGGTATGGATTTCAAGGAGATTCAAACTTGACAGGGAAAGGGTAGATGCTGCAACTGGTTTATGGCTAATCTGGCTGGGGATGCACACTATCTCTGTGCTTCTTGTAGAGGATATGATTATTTGCAACCATCCCCATGTGTTGAATGTAGGTTGTGGCCTCCTGTACATTGGCAGGCATATGCCTTGAAGGGGAGGAAAAAGCTAAGCCTTCTGTCTGTTTTGGCAATGCCCAAGAATATACCGAAGAAGTCTTGTCACCTCTTTCCTTCCCTCATTGAGGGCTACTGGTACTGTCACTTCTTTGCAGATTCCCTGCAATAAGTCCTCGGATCTACGTTGGCAGGCTTCTCAGGTTCAGGTGGTATGTAGGGTTTCCTAAGTAATCGCTACACACTATCGGAGGTTGGAGGCTCTTCCCCCAGTGCCATGCAGACCAGTGACAATAGGTTTGACCTAGGAAAGTGTTGGGCCTCCTTAGAGTTTTCAGGTAGGCTCCATATGACCTTGTTGAGGGAGCTGGTAGCAAAGGCTGCTCTACCCCTGCGTCCCCAGTGCCACACTTAGTGACGCTAGTGTCTAAAGACATGGTAGGTGTGTCCCCAGTGTAGGTGACCCCAGTGATATCCCCTGTGGTGGTAGTCCCATGTTTTACCAAATTCCAAAAGAACTTTGACACCAGTGCCAAGAAAAACAATTGCAATAGTAGGCGACATGCCCTAAAGTTAGTCTTAAGGGGCCATCTGCCATTGAACCCAAAACTGTTATTTAGCACTAGAGGAATCTAATTTTTCTGTATGTTAAACCTACTAGTGCAAAGATTAATCTGTGCAAGTTTCATTGAATTTGGACTATTATTTTTTTTTTTAAATGAATAAAAACTATTATATAAAAATATTAAATTTAATTTTTATCAAAAAGTACTAAATAGAATTATCCCACCTATCACAAGTCTCTTTGTTGATGCTGTGGAGTTGCCTCTAGACCTTTACTGAATGTCCTCTATTATTCAGTATTGGTTTAGATTGCAAAGACTCCCTAATTCTTTAGCCTTTCAGACTGCAAGCCTTGTAAGGCACTCAACATACTTTGAGTTGCACCCAAAATCTCCTCAACCTTATGGGTTTCGGTTGAAACAATTATTAAACAATCTGGATATGATTAAAATTAAGGTGCTTCCATTCAAGGTATCATTAACGCCTCCATGGAAATTACCTGACGTATCTTTTTGTAAATAATTTATTGGAGTTAAGAAGAATGTGACTGACTTAGAATCCAGGTCTCTTTTTATGGAACATGTTGCAGAACATAGGGGGTCGACTTTTATATATACTGATGGCTCCAAATCTGATGCTGGCGTTGGATTTGGAGTACAGTGAACCCTCGTTTATCGGGTTAGATAGGTTCCAGACGCGGCCGCGATAGGTGAAAATCCGCGAAGTAGTGACACCATATTTACCTATTTATTCAACATGTATATTCAGACTTTTAAAACCTTCCCTTGTACGTAGTACTGTTAACAAACTACCCTTTAATGTACAGAACACTTAATGCATGTACTACAGTACCCTAAACTAAAACAGGCACAAATATTAAAGGCGATTTTATATCATGCGTTTCCTAAACACGCTAAAAAGCATGATAAAAAATGGCAACCAATGTTTTGTTTACGTTTATCTCTGATCATAATGAAGAAACAAACTGGAGGTAGAGCTTTGCTTATTACCCAGACATATTTCTCATACTTTTCCCTTAGAACTACATCACATCTTCCTACTTTAGATAGTGTATTATATATATATATATATATATATATATATATATATATATATATATATATATATATATATATATATATATATATATATATATATATATATATGTGTGTGTGTGTGTATATATATATATTTATATGTATACACATATACATACCTACATATATACATACATACATATATACATAAATACATGCATACATATATATATATATATATATATATATATATATATTACTGTATATATATGGGTTATGGAAAAAATCCGCGAAGTGGTGAATCCGCGATGGTCGAACCGCGAAGTAGCGAGGGTTCACTGTACATAGTAATGATTTTAATTGTAGAGGTGCACTTCCTCTAACAGCTTCCATATTTACTGCTATTAAGAAAATAGCTTTGGAAAAGGAGGGTAATTTTACAATTTTTAGTGATGCAAGGAGTGTTCTTCAAGCTTTAGAAATTTTTAATTCTAGTAACCCTCTAGTTTAAAAGATTTTAGAATGACTTTTTATTATTGGATGGAGAGGTATAACAGTTTGATTTTGTTGGGTTCCAGCACATGTAGGTGTGTGTGTGGGAATGAGAAGGCAGATTTACTGGCGAAGAATGCAGCATCCGAGTTGCTACCAAGGAGTTATCCCATTCCCTGTAATGATTTCCTACCTTACATCAAGAAATTGGTTTGTAATAAATGGCAACAGCACTGGGATAGTCTAGATGGCAATAAATGAGGGAAGTAACAAATGTCATATCACCATGGAGGTATAACATGATAGCCCGAAAATGGGAGACGACTCTTTGTCATCTCCGTATTGGTCACACTCGGTTGACACACGAGTTTCTGCTAAAGGGCCAACACCAACCGTATTGCGACAACTGTTTAGTGCCTTTAACAGTGAGGCATTTGTTGACCGAATGCCCTAATTATAATAGCTTAAGAAATAGATATCTGTTTGAGGTTCGAGGTGAGGATGGCAGGTTCATCCTTGCCAAGATTCTTGGACATAGTGTGTCCTACTATGTGAGCGGCATTTTTAGATTTATTTCAGAAGCAGGCCTTCTGAAAATTTTTATAACTATTATAATGACATCTTACCTTTTATGGTTTTAATTGAATTCTCTTTTATTTTTTATATATAATAAATGCTATCGGCATCAATGACCTTAGATGTCAGGATGTCAGAAAACTTTCAATCAATCAATCAATCAACTGAATATAATTAACTAAAAATTTTCACATTTTGTTTTTTTACAATATAAACAAAATGCGAGTAGGAATTTTCCATTTTTAAATATGTAACTTCCCTGGTAGTTAGATATATATATAGCTTAATCCCGCCGATTCGTCGCGCTCACGGCAGAAATTCAAAATTCGCGGCAATCGCCGACAGGTGGTCATACCTGTGCGCCCTCTAACCAGGAACCTGGAACCGTTCCCATAAGTCCTCTGAAATTCCCTGCCGTTGTTCCAGCAACACGTCGGAAATTTGCTACGTTGTGGGTTTGCTTTGTTTACAAATTTGGTGAAGTACCCATTGTTTGATTTTTTGTTGATGGCTTTCGCTGATTTTTGGATTTTCCCTTTTGACTTTTCACTCGGTTAAGATTGACTTTGTTGGTTTTTTCGACCTGGACAGTTTAGTTAACTATTTTTCTAGTTTTCAAAATGGCTGACTCTGTAATTAGAAGGTGTGTTAAGGGGTGCAAGGCTCGGCTTCCAAAGGCTACGCTTGATCCCCACTCAATATGTAAGAGTTGCAGAGGGCATGAGAGTTCTTTTAATGACAGATGCAATGAATGTGATACTTTATCTGATAGAGAGTGGAAAGAGTATGATCGCTATGTTAGGCGATTGGAGAAGGACAGACTTAGGAGAGCTAGATCGTCAAGTGTTCTTTTTAATAGGTCTTCGGAGAGTCATGTCCTTTCTAATTTGCATGAAACTAATATTCCTGATCCTAATCCTAAGGCTGTAGTACCAGACCCCCCTACGGAGTCGGAGGTAAGTGAGCCTTCTTTGAAGGATGTTATGGCTGCAATATCGGCCTTGGGAGTGAAAGTGCAATCCCTTACTTCAGATAAGGAAGTGATGTGGGGGGCAGTGCGTGGTTTACAACGCAAGTTCGGGAATAGTAATAGTGCAGTGGAGGGTGCGTCCGTTCGTGTCTGTCATGCTCCTAGCCCTGGACCTCTTCCATGCTCCCCAACCCCTGGGAGAAGGAAAGTCGACAAGCTAAAGGAGGTGAGAGATGTTGAACAGTGAACGGACGTCCCTTCGAGCGATCCTGTTGACGCATCCCAGGACGCTCCCCCCCACCGCAGGAAAGCCGAGATGAGGAAGTGTTCGTCTTCGTCGGAGGACGCAAGACCTAGACACTGTTGGCGTCAACCTCTTCTTTCGAGACCTCTCAAGAGACACAGGTCCCCTGTTAAGTTCCTGCAACCATCATGCAGCAATTGGAGCTCGCCGGAAATCTTCCTTTCGGAGGAGGACGACGTGTCCGCGCCTAAGCAGTTGTGTAGGACCCATAGTTCGTCAGAGGAAGATGATGTGCACTTTACATCAGTTCATGCTTCTCCCCCTCCCCTGGATTGGGAGATGTCGCAAGGGACTTCTCCTCCTGTTGGCCAGAAGACTCCAGCAAAGGTTTTCCGAAACTTTAGATGCTCCCTTGCAGCGATCGGGGCGCAGTTCAGGAAGCGACAGAAATCGTGACGCTCCCTCGCAGCAGACTGGACGCATGCAGGACGCGCCGCAAGCAGCAGGTCTATCAGAGCTTCAACGGTCAATTACGTCCCGGTTTGATGTTTATAAGTCGCAAAGAGAGGAATCTCGCAAGAAGGAACCTAAGGACATCAAGAGGCCTAGGAAAGGAATAAGATCGGAGCCAGGCGCGAACAGCCAGCAAGAAACTGCTGCGCTCATCGACGTTCCCTCGCAGCGATCTGGACGCTTTACGGGAGGCGGCAAGGATCTTGACGCTCCCTCGCGCCATGCTAGACGCATGCAGCATGCTGGACGCTTGCGAGCAAGACGTTTCCCCGCAGCATGCTGGACGCATAGTTGACGCTTCCTCGCAGCATGCTGGACCCACGCAAGCATGACTCTCCCTCGCAACATGCTGGACGCTTGCAGGACGCACGCAAGCATGACGCTTCCTCGCAGCATTCGGGACACATGCATGACGCTCCATCGCAGCATGCTGGACGCATGCAGGACGAGAATAGACAAGACGAGGCGTGTTTCTCCCACTCATTCTGCATCGGAGATCGGTAACCCTTTAGAGGAGATCTCAGAGGGGGAAACGCAGGAAATGCTTCATGCAGCAGATCTTAAGAGATTACTGGCAGTTCTAGCGGACTTATATCTAGAGGACTTTACTCAGGTTGTACCTCGAAGCCCGCCCTCGCAGTTTTTGAAGGGTAGACCCCAGAAACCTTCCTCTTTCAAGAAAACTGTGCTAGCCAGATAGGTCAAGAGAGCTTTCTCGACTCTGAACAAGTGGATTCTCAAGAGAAAGGATCAAGGAAAGACTACCTTTTCCTTTCCCCCAACAAGACTGGCTTCCAGATCCAGTGTGTGGTATGAGACTGGGGAGGTTCTCAGTTTGGGAGTTCCTGCCTCCTCCCAGGGGGACTTCTCCAGACTTGTTGACGCCTCACGTAGATCAGCCATGACTAAGGCTAAGGTGATGTGGTCCACGTCGGAGATGGATCACTTGCTGAAGGGCATCTTCAGAAAAATCGAGGTCTTCAGCTTGATGGACTGGACTCTCGGAGCCCTCGCAGAGGTCACAGACGAAAAGAACGAGACGCAGATGCACCTTATTGCCTGTCTCGATAAAGCCGTGAGGGATGGGACCGTCGAACTCTCCGCCCTTTTCACGGCAGGAGTTATTAAGAAGAGATCGATGCTGTGTTCTTTCCTGTCGTTAGGATTGACTCTTGTGACGCAAGACCTTATTACCAGGACTGCCAAGAAAGTCCTCCCGGCTAGCTTTTTAGCCAGAAAGCAGAAGGAAGCTCCTCCCATGCGCCAGCCCTTTCGAGAGGAAATCAGAGAATGGCTGCTGGAGGACAACCTTGTAAATATACAAAGCAGCAACCAAAAACAAGAAAGTGAGCCCTACAACCTCCAGACACAAGTGGGACCCAGGTTATCCCACTATTGGCAAGAGTGGAGCCAAAGGGGAGCGGACGACTGGACAGTCGATGTCTTGAAGGAGGGTTACAAGATCCCCTTCCTAAGAAGGCCTCCTCTTTCGTCAGAGCCCTTAGAGTAGACAGGACTACTTCTTCAAGACCAGATTTTAGAGGAAGAAGGCAAGAGTCAGGACCAAGATCTACCAGGGGTTCGTTCAGACCTCGCTCCAGAAAATTAAGTTCGTCTCCTCCAGACAGTAGGCGCAAGGCTGTCAGGTTTTTGGCAGTCTTGGAAGAGGAGAGGGGCGGACACCTGGTCCCTCTCAGTCATCAAGGAAGGATACAAGATCCCCTTTCTGAAGAAACCTCCTCTCGCAGATGCTCCGCTGGCCTTAGTAGCCCGGTACACAGATCCGGGGAAACAGAAGGCCCTAATAGACCTAGTCGACCAAATGTTAGACAAGGGAGCGATAGAACCAGTTCGGGATCTATCCTCCCCAGGCTTTTACAATCGCCTGTTTCTAGTCCCCAAGAATTCGGGCGGATGGAGACCCGTCCTGGATGTCGGTTCTCTCAACGTCTTTGTGGAGAAGACAAAGTTCTCCATAGAGACGACTCAGTCGGTGCTGGCATCAGTACATCCAGGGGACTGGATGGTGTCCCTCGACTTGCAGGACGCGTATTTCCATGTCCCCATCCATCCGACTTCAAGGAAGTACCTGAGATTTGTAATGCAGGGCAAGTGCTTCCAATTCAGAGCTCTCTGCTTCGGTCTCAGCACGGCTCCTCAAGTCTTCACCAGGATAATGGCGAATGTGTCAGGCTGGCTGCATCAAGAGGGAATAAGGATATCCTCCTATCTGGACGATTGGCTGATTCGTTCACGATCGAGGGAGAAATGTCTGGAGGATTTACGAAAGACTTTTATGATGGCTCAAGATCTAGGCCTGGTCATCAACAGGGGGAAGTCTCAGATCAAGCCGAATCAGACTATTCTCTATTTGGGGATAGTTCTGAATTCAGTTCTTTTTCGGGCTTCTTCCTCACAGGAAAGACAGACCAAGTGTCTCGAAAAAGTCAGAACTTTCCTGGACAAGAAGAGGTGCTCAGCGAAGGAGTGAATGAGTTTGCTGGGAACTCTATCCTCCCTCGAACAGTTTGTCTCTCTGGGGAGACTCCATCTAAGGCCTCTCATGGGCGTCAACAGGTGGGGGACGGGGGGGACAAGTCCCCCCCACTTTTCAAAGTGGGGGGGACATAGTATCATTTGTCCCCCCCACATTTTTAGTATTCACTATGGTGATTATACCAATGTAATATTCAGCTAAGGGATGAAACTAGAAATTATGTCCGTGCGTGTGCAAAAATACTTTAGTTGGTCTAGAAAAATATCAATAATCAACGTTTTCTATCAATAATCAACGTTTACAATAGAAGTCGAGCAACAGCAAGTCCTACGACCCTTCAAGGTTACTCGCCCCCCCAAACCACCATGCTCATGGCATTAACCTTTAACTAGACAATTTAATGTCCATAAACGATATATTAAGCCATGCCAAGGGTATATTTTTTCATGCAATTTTCTGTCTATTTGTTGGCTTGTGTGTCTCTGACCAAGCCTAAAGTCCATAAACGAAGTATCAAGCCTCAAGGGACAAGGGTATATTGTTTTTGTCATCTGTCATGTCATTTTTTGTCTCTTTGTTGGTTTGTCTGTTTATGTCTGTCACACTGTCCAAGCCTTAAACGAACGTACGAAGTATAAAGGGTATATTGTTTTTGTCATGTCATTTTTTGTCTATTTGTTGGTTTGTCTGTCTGTCTGTTTACAGATTTGCTTATAAGTCTTATATCTACAACAGAGAATGGATATCAGAAATTACTTCTCAAGGCCGGGGCCCTCAACATCACAAACAAAATCCACAAATGCAGCAAATCCTTCATCCACACAAACAGAAAAACGTCAAGAAACTGAAATTTCCACACCTCCCTTAGATATAGGCCTACAAGAAAAACAGAAAGTTACTTTATCATCAGCCCAAGTTTTATCAAAGGAATTGGTATCTTTGGAAGCAGGAGATACTGATGTTCCCTCATATTCTTGTACAGCAAATAATATACCGGGTCCACTATTAAACCATAGACATAAATCTGGTGAAGGTAGGCCTACCTGTAGTTCAGGAACCACAAAAACAGAAAAACAAGCTAAAACATCAAGCTCTCTGCAAGTGTCACTGAATCCAAGTACAAGTTTAGGAACTTCAGGCCACAAACTTCCAACCCTACCAGAGGTACCACATCAACCACCTGCTAGTTGCATCCCTGTACAAAAACTCAAGAATAAGACACTAAGATTTCAAAGTAGTTGGTACAATGAATTCCCATGGTTGCATTTTCATGAGAGTATTGGTGGAGTTCTATGTCATACATGTGTAAGAGCTTCACATCAAAGGCTGTCTGATTTTGCTCGGTGTGCTGAAGATGTATTCCTAAAATCAGGGTTTTCTAACTGGAAAAAAGCGATTCAGAAATTCCGCAGTCATGAAAAAAGTGCAGCACACAAGTTGTCAGTAGAAAATTTAAAATTCCACAAACATCAAGAAGGTATCAGTAGCCAGTTATCATCTCAACTTTTGCATGATCAACACCAGTCACGTGCTGCTCTAATTAAGATAATTACCACACTGAAATACCTAGCAGAGCAAAGCCTTGCCATCCGAGGTCATGAAACCTCAGAGGGTAATTTTGCAAAACTTTTGCAGTTGAGGGCTGAGGATGACAAAAAGCTTAAAGTATGGTTGTCCAACAAAGTTTCATATACTTCTGTTCCAATCCAAAATGAAATATTGAAGACAATGGCCAATGCTGTAGTTAGAGAAATCTGCAATGATGTTAATCAAATGTCAACACAGTTTGGCCTTATTACTGATGGAACCCAAGATATCCAAGGCAATGAACAGGAGGCTGTGTGTGTGCGATATGTCGATGACAAACTCAATGTTCATGAAGAGCTGCTAGGATTGTACCAAGTGTCGGCAACTACAGGAGTGTTTCTTAGTAAAATGCTGCAAGACACGCTTATATCTCTTCAACTACCAATTCAACACCTCCGGGCTCAAACATATGATGGTGCCAGTAACATGTCAGGAAAATATAAAGGCTGTCAGGCAGAGATAAAGAAGGTGCAACCACTAGCTCTGTATGTGCATTGTGGAGCTCATGTTACCCACCTAATTATCAGCAAGGCCATACCAAATTCTCTCTTCATAAAAAATGCTTTAGACAACCTTCAAGAGCTAGGCACCCTCTACAGAAGTTCCGGAAAGTTCAAACATATGTACCTTAATATTCACACAGATGATCTCAACACTCCTTCACCAACAAGTTTGAAGCCAATATGTCCTACACGGTGGCTTACACGATATGCTGCAGTGAAAGCAGTATTAGATAATTACCCTGATGTACTGGCTGCCCTCCAGGAGGCAGCAAAGGAGTTAGGGTCAACAACTGCATCCCGAGCAGCAGGTTTGTACAAATGTTTGTCCTCAGGGGAATGTCTACTTGGATTATATGGATCACTTCCTCTTATTCAATGTCTAGAAAACTTCAACAAGAGCCTACAAGGATCAAAAGTGACAGTATCTGGAATGGTAGAAGCTGCAGAGGTTACCATAAAGAGCCTACAGTCACTTCGATGCGAGCACAAATTCAAGAGATTATTTGAAGAAGCAGAACAGAAGCTCCATCTGTGTGACCTAGACGCAATTCCTCTTCCAAGAAAGAAAAAAATACCAAAGAGGCTAGACCAAGGATTAGGATTTGCCTCTAACTACTGTCATGACTCAGCTGAAGAGTTTTATCGAGTTGAGTTCTTCAGTGTTATTGATGCTGCCGTACTGAACATTAAAGAATACTTCACTTCCACTGATCTCACCGAGTATCAAGATTTATCGTCAGTACTGTTGACTGGGACACATAAGCCAGAAATTATCACTAAGTATCCAGAACTCAATGAAACTCTGAATCAGCAACTCGATTTCTTCCACAACCAGTTTAAGGGGTCAACAGTTGAAGATTATAGAAAAATCTTCGCAGATATGGTACCAGAAGTTCGCCGAATGTTTCCTCAGGTAGAAGCATTGTTACGCCTTTTACTTCTCTCCCCAGCAAGTTCCTGCACAGCTGAGAGGTCATTCAGTGCTCTCAGACGATTGAAGACATGGTTACGTAGCAATATGAGTCAGCAACGCCTTAACCACCTCATGATTTGCCATGTACATCGTGACCGTCTAGCTACCTTAAGTCCACAGGCGATTGCTGAGGAGTTCATCCGAGCAGAAGACAAACGAAGGACCATTTTTGGTAGATTCTGACTAACAGAATTGCTAGGATTGACACAGGTTATTTTTCGTCTTAATACTTTAAATATGATAATAATCTTATTTGAATGAAACAACATGAGTCTTGCTTTCATATAATGTGAATTAATCATTTAATAAACCATGCATGTTGATTTAATCAGGCTTTATTAAAATTTTCAAGTAATATAATAGTGTTTATATCTTAATCATTACAAAGGGTCTAAGGTAATACTTCATGCTCAAAGCTTTAATGTCATCATGTTTGGCCAATGAATTTAAGAAATATTAAAATTATTTTGTATAACTTGACAGACAGATACAAAATTAAAAGGCTTATAACAAGATTTCAGGCAGGATACAGGTCTTGTATTTTGCTGAAATATGTTGCTCAGGTGCCTTTAAAAGCACCAAAAAAGGTAATAAATTAAAAAGAGGGCTGCGCTCGCCATCCTCGCCTGTCAATGCCCCCCCCCCCACATTTTAGAAGCCAGTGACGCCCCTGAGGCCTCTACAGCACTTTCTTTGAAAACATGGAACAGAAAGACGCAGGAAGACTCCTTTTCCCTCCCCATTCCAGCAGAAGTCAAGAATCTTCTGAAGTGGTGGCTGGATCCAGCCTTGTTAGGGGAAGGGATCTCCTTACACAAGAAGAACCCAGACTTAGTGTTGTTTTCAGACGCATCAGAGTCAGGTTGGGGGGCAACACTAGGAAGCAAGGAGGTCTCAGGCTATTGGGAAGGAAATCAGCTGGAATGGCACATCAACAAGAAGGAGCTGATGGCCATTTTTCTGGGGCTAAAGGCCTTCAAAGACTTGGTGTCTGGGAAGATTGTGGAGGTCAACTCAAACAACACCACAGCTCTTGCTTACATCAGAAAGCAAGGGGGGACTCACTCTCTGTCTCTGTTCGAAACAGCAAGGGAGCTCCTTCTTTGGGCGAAGGAGAACAAGATAGGTCTGCTGACAAGGTTTGTTCAGGGACAGAGAAATGTGAGGGTGGACATGCTCAGCAGGAAAGGGCAGGTCCTTCCCACAGAATGGACCCTCAACCAACAGGTCTGTCAGAGTCTCTGGAGGCTGTGGGGGAGACCCCTCATCGATCTTTTCGCCTCCAACTTATCCAAGAGGATCCCCAACTATTGCTCCCTGGTTCCGGACAAGGAGGCAATAGCAGTGGACGCCTTTTTGATGGATTGGACGGGGATGGACACATATGCCTTTCCCCCGTTCAAGATCATCAATCTGGTTGTCAGGAAATTCGCTCTCCTCGATTCGGGATGAATGATCCTGATAGCTCCTTTCTGGCCGATGAGGGAATGGTTCATGGAGGTGGTGGACTTGTTGATGGACTTTCCAAGAAGCCTCCCTGCAAGTCCAAAGCTGCTCAGACAACCCCACTTCGAGAGGTATCATCAAAACCCCCTCGCTCTCAATCTGACTGCCTTCAGACTATCGAGAAGCTCGTCAGATCGAGAGGATTTTCAGAGCAAGCCGCGAAAGCTATCGCCAGAGCGAGGAGGGTCTCTTCACAGAGGGTCTACCAGTCCAAGTGGGAGACTTTTAGGGCTTGGTGTAGGAAGCACAAGATTTCCTCATCCACTACCTCTGTGAGCCAGATTGCTGATTTCTTGTTGTACTTCAGGCAGGACGCTAAGCTGGCTGTGTCCACAATCAAGGGGTACAAAAGTATGCTCGCTTCAGTCTGTCGGCATAGAGGCTTGGACTTGTCTCACGATAAGGACTTACATGACCTCTTGAAGTCTTTTGAGACAACCAAGCAGGTCCAGTTAAAGCCCCCTTCTTGGAACCTTGATGTGGTTCTTAAATTTCTGTGCACCAAGAGATTTGAGCCCATCTCACAAGCTCCCCTTAGGGAGGTTACGAAGAAAACCCTCTTTCTTTTGGCCTTAGCAACAGCTAAGAGAGTCAGTGAAGTCCATGCAATTGAAAAGCAGGTAGGCTTCAATCTGAATGGGGCAGTTTGTGCCTTAAGATTAGACTTCCTCGCTAAGAACGAGAACCCTTCAAAGCCCTGGCCAAGGACCTTTGAGGTTCCTAACTTGACTAACCTAGTGGGTCAAGAGCAAGAGAGGCTCCTCTGTCCAGTACGAGCCCTCAAGGCCTACTTGTCTCGCACAAAAAATGTGAGAGGCTCTTCTAGCTCCTTGTGGTGTTCTGTGAAAGATCCTCAGAAGCCCCTTTCCAAGAACGCTTTGTCTTTTTTCCTGAGGGAAGTTATAAGAGAAGCGCATCTCTTGTGTGAGGAGGAACACTTCGGACTTTTAAAAGTGCAGGCTCACGAAGTGAGAGCCATTGTGACCTCGCTTGCTTACCGCAAGAACATGTCGGTCAGACAAATTATGGATGCGACATTCTGGAGGAGCAACTCTGTGTTCGCCTCTCATTACCTCAGAGAAGTGAGAGTGGATTATGAGAAATGCTATACCTTGGGCCCATACGTAGCTACGGCTTCTGTATTAGGCAAAGGAGTTACTACCTCCCCTCACCCTTAGTTTTGTATACTTGTGCGTGGGTTGGTGTTTTTAATGGTTGTCTGAGGACTTTGACTTGTGTACAGTCACCTCAGTCTAGTTAGATAATTTTTATCTACTTTGCAAAGGTTAGGTGGTTGGTTTTGGTAAGGTTGCAGTTTTTTTATATTGGGCAATAGGTAGTCCTGAAGTCTAGTCAGATTGTTGGTCTCACCCCGTTGACAGACTCGATTGAGTGTTTTTAGCACTGCAGGTCACATCCTGGCTGACACTCCTAAGGGAAAGCGACTCAAGAGGCAGGAACCTTTGAAGTCAGCTACCTTAGCAGGTAAGGAATCAAGGTGTTTTTTATCCTACAACTTTTTTGGTTGTTTCCCCAACGATGTTTACTGTCTATCACCCTCCTCCAAGTGTGTTAATCAGCTATGTATATATAACTGCCAGGTAAGTTCTATTCATAAAAATGGAGTTTTTATGATAAAACAAAGTTTTATAAATACTTACCTGGCAGTTATATATACATTCGAAGGCCAACCCACCTCCCCTCAGGAGACAGGTCGGGCATAGATGAACTGAAGAACAGAAAACGGGAATGATTCCTTGTACCACCCTTTAACGGGTGTAACCACCCAACCACCACAAGGGGGTTGCCGCGTTTAGAAAAATTCTGCCGAAATAGAGATTATTAGCTATGTATATATAACTGCCAGGTAAGTATTCATAAAACTTTGTTTTATCATAAAAACTCCATTTTAAAACAAAAATACCATATTTTCGGTAATTTTTTTTATTCAAATATTTATATATTTATATATTTTAAAGGTTTGAAAAAAATATAGAAAATAGAAAATAAACTTTAGAAAAACTTCATCCTTACAAAAGGTAAATTTATTCCTCTTTACAACGATGTATTTAGATTTGAAATTGGTTGATAAATAGCAGAAAAAAATATTTTTGAAGGTCAATAAGTATAGTTTGAAATATCGATGTTCAAAGTTTTTCTATGAGACTCTATGAGAGTATGAAGGAAAGCAAAATATTATAGCTTTCATTGGCAAATATCGTTATCGATACTTGTTTATAACTAGTCTAAATTTCTTGAAGAACAGCTAACTTTCCTACCTGATACAATTTCTACTCATTACCACAAGCATGGCCCCAAGTTTCCCCCCCCCCCTATTAGGGGTACTGATCAATCGTCACCATCATCACTTCACTGCTGCCAGACTCTCCATCACACTCGTCTACTTTACGTGTTTTTGCCCAACTAAATTGAGATGCCACTATCACATTTCTCCTTCTGGCAGCTAAAGGACTTCTTTTGTGTTTGGGCATTATGGAAAGTTAATCAAGTACATGATTTTTGGAAAATAAAATGGCACGGATTCACGCTTCAGTGTTCCATTATCACGTGGGTGACTTGAAGATATATGTTTGCCAGATGTATGAAAATAACGAAAAAATTGGAAAAAGTTGGTGTAAGTATGCAAAATCAATGCGCAAGACAAACCTACATAGTCTGCTTTAGCAGCCGACATAGTTGGGATGACGTAACCATTTAAAAACCACTATATTTTCTTTTTATATAAGAAATATTGCCAGAAACTTCTTGAAGGCATGAACAACATGTTTGGCCATAGATAGAAGTAATATCTCAATTTTCGGTATCTGAAAGTTTATATGTCCACACCCGTAGCGGATGCTCCCCTTAAGTCAGCCATGGGACTGAAAGTGTATGTTGCAAGTTACTAGATGTCCTCCCTTTTATCACCAGTGTATGCCACCCCTACCTCTGTACCCACCCTTTAACCTGTGTGCCTTTGTTTCCATGGCCTATAACCCGCTCTCATTACTGTATATAGGTCCCAGTTCCAGGATCAACAATGCTGTAATAGTTGGTAAGCAGTACTTGGTCCATGACTTGAGCATCATCTTCACTATTTAGCCTTTTTCTTGATTTCAATAAGTTCTCCCGGTCCACTTTTTTTTCTATCCAACCCTACAAAGCAGCTGCTATTCTCCTACTTCATCTTGTTGGCTAGATGTTCTCTTGGTTGTATCTGATGTATAAAAAAGAAAAATTTTGATATATATATATATATATATATATATATATATATATATATATATATATATATATATATTTATATATATATATATATATATACAGTATATATATATGTATATACATTTATGTATATATATATATATGTATATGTACATATATACCTATATATATATATATATACAGTGATACCTCGGTACTCGACCATAATCCGTTCGAGATCCGTGTTCGACCTCCGATTTGTTCGAGTACCGAATTTTTTTTCCCCATAAGAAATAATGGTATATATTCTATTCCGTTCCCAAGCACTCGAACAGGCCCAAAATATTAATAAAACGTGTACCTAAACAACAATAATTATCTAAATGTGTATGAAATTGGTCAGAAAATCCTATAAAACAATTTTAAACCATTTACTGTACTAAAATAAAACAATTTTAAACCATTTTCTGTACTGTAGTGAACATACCTTTGAGCAGCGGTTCGATGGCATACAGGGATGGATGTGGAGAGGATGGAAGGGGGAGGTTACTGCTTGGAAGGAGAGTCCCCTTCCATGATGTGGCGGGGTAGTTCTCCTTCAGGAGTTGTTTCTCTCTCCAATGAAAGGGTGGGCAGATCTATTTCAGGGGTTTCTTCTCTTCTTTGTCTCTTCTTTGGAGGAGAAACAGGCTTTGATGTAGCAGCTTTCTTTTCTTTTGTGAAAAACTGGTCTATTGTTAATTGTTTCTTCCTCCTCTGCAGTATTCTTCGAAAATGATACATGACACTATCATTAAACATATGCACTGCCCGGTTTGCTACTGCAATTTCTGGGTGGTATTTTTCAGCAAAAGCCTGCACATCTGCCCACTTGGAACAAATTTCATTGATGAGAGAACTTGGAACATCCTCCCTTACCTCATCCTCTTCTGAAGATTCCTGCTCCACAATCAGATCCTGCTGCTGTTGTTGTTGCAGGTGCAACAATTCCTCCACAGTCAACTCGGTAGAATGGCTTTCTACAAGCTCATCAATATCATCCTTGTCGACCTCAAGCCCCAAACTCCTGCCCATGACAACAATTTCCTCAACGACATCAGTGTCATCAGAAATTACAGGGGTAGCAGTGCTTGGACCCGCCTCTGGTTGGAAACCTTCAAACTCCCTCTCTGTGACACATGATGGCCACAGCTTACGCCAGGCAGAGTTCAATGTCCTATAGGTCACACCTCGCCAAGCTTGGTCAATCATGTTAACAGAGTTGAGGATGCTGAAGTGTTCCTTCCAGAATTCCTTTAGGGTCAACTTCGTGTCACTGGTCACTTCAAAACACTTTCTGAAAAGGGCCTTGGTATAGAGTTTTTTGAAGTTTGAAATGACCTGTTGGTCCATGGGCTGGAGTATGGGAGTAGTATTGGGGGGCAAGAATTTGATTTTGATAAAGCTGTATTCTTCTTTCAAGTCATCCTCGAGACCTGGAGGATGTGCAGGAGCATTGTCCATAACCAGAAGACATTTCATTGGCAAGCTCTTTTCAATGAGGTAAGCCTTAACCTGGGGGGCAAACACTTCGTTTATCCACTCAGTAAAGAATTGTCTTGTGACCCAAGATTTAGTGTTCGAGCGCCACATAACTGGTAGTGCACTTTTACAAATATTATTTCGTTTGAACACCCGGGGGTTGTCCGAGTGGTACACTAACAAGGGTTTGATCTTGCAATCGCCACTTGCATTTGCACACAGCAACAATGTTAGCCTATCTTTCATTGGCTTGTGACCTGGCATCTTCGTCTCGTCCTTGGTAATGTACGTATTGGCTGGCATTTTCTTCCAAAATAACCCAGTCTCATCACAATTAAAGACTTGTTGTGCGATCAAATTTTGTTCATTTATGTACCGATCGAATTCCCCCACGTATTTATCGGCTGCAATTTGATCCGAACTAGCTGCCTCCCCATGCCTAGTAACACGATGAATACCTGTTCTATTACGAAACTTTTCAAACCAACCCCTGCTCGCTTTAAATGTAAATGAATCACTTTCACTGGTACTCGGACTTTTCTTCACTAATTCTTCATAGATATGCAACGCTTTTTCACAAATGAACGCTTCACTAACACTTTCCCCGGCCAACTGTTTTTCTTTAATAAATATTAAAAGCAACTTTTCCATCTCCTCAATCACTTGTGGCCTTTGCTTAGTTACCGCCGTAACTCCCGTTGCAACATTCGCCTTCTTAATCATTTCTTTATGCTTTAAAAACGTAGAAATGGTCGACTTCGCCATTCCGTATTCTACCGCTAAATCGGACACTCGTACACCATTCTCATATTTCGCTATAATTTCCTTCTTCAACTCGATCGTTGTTCGCACTGTTTTCCTCTTCTCCTTCCCCTTAACACTCATTACTTTCTTGGGACTCATTATGAAAGCTAAAAAAGCAATTAAAAGCACTGAAAATCACTAAATCACAACGAATGCTGATCGCGCGTTGTCTGAGTGACGCTCTCGAGAGAACTGATGCTTCCCGAACAAGCGAGAGTGGCCGAG